>NW_025400984.1:2945799-3056530 GCF_015345945.1 Tribolium madens | reverse complement strand
AATTTAATAATTTAATTCCATTCCAACACATTAATTTACAAATATCAGTTGATTTTCTCTAAAAAATAAACATAAAATAAAACAAATTCACCATTTTTGTTCCAAGTTAGTTTTGTTCGTTTTTTAATTTAGCTTTCTGTTCTAAAAATAACCAATAAACTATATCATCAGAAATAACAAATGCTTTTATTTTGCATCTTTGAAACATAAAAGTGAATTTATAGTCAGTTGAGTGTTTTATAAGTAAATATCAAATAAAATCAAGCTCATACGTTCTTTTTATCCAATTTTTTTCGAAAAATGACTGTATTTTCTATTGTTAACATTGCTGGTATTGAAACTAATGTTTTTAAAAATTTTTATGAAATCGACCGTTTTCGTAAAAATGAAAACTACTAAATAAAATAGCATTTGAACTGTTGCAATTTTTTGCTACCTTCAATTTATCTATTTTTTTATCGTCGACTCATCGAACCTGTTACAAATTTTAAACAAACCCATTTATAAACCAAAGCAACACGATTTTCTTTCACCTACGTCGAGAACCTGTCAAGATGTATGAAAAATGGAATGTTAGACTGAGTTACTTCAGTTCAAGTCGTCAAACATCATTGTTTCTGACAATTTAACTGTAAAGATGTGTTCTACTTCTGTATCCAACAATTCTATCATCGGATTAGGGGAAATGAATATTTATGGGCAAAAAAATTACATTGCAACTTAATCAAGCGTATCATTATTATTCATCCTACTTTGGAAGTAGGTGTATTAATCAATTAATATTTTATTGATAAGTACTTAACAACTTTCTTCCGTTTCTTGAGTACTAAAGTAAGAGAGAAAAAAAATTGTTTTGTAAGAAATTTCTATCACAACTCGTGATACCAGATCTTGATTACATCCTGCATTCCACAATTCATTTGCTTTTGGTGTTACAGTCTGATCTATTTGCCCCATTTCTTTTGTATTCTTTTCCCCCGTCCGGTTTTCTGCAACACCTGTTATTAACTTTGATGGATTACTATGACACCAATTTGTGCATCTCGTTCGAAACAAAGAACACGAAGAGTGAAAGTCTTAAAAAAACCCAAATCATGCATTAAATTCGCGATGATTGACTCTGGAGGATTAAGGAAACGTTATATTATTGTAAATTCTTATCGTTAAAATAATGTAACGAGTTTGTTATGGTCTGCGGCTCTCGACTCGTTCTTTGCCTTCGCCTACTGAAATAAATTATTGTAAATTATCATTTTATGGTACGTTTTATCCGAGTTTATGACACGTGTGGCTCTATTAACCACATTTCAGGTATGCAACAAAGAAAGACAGTTTGGAAGTGATCAATTCGAGGCGTCGTCGCGGGGTCATCGCCTCACCATTTTATTGTTTTTATCAAATGCATTAAAACAATACGACACGTTTTTGATGGCTGTGTTATCGAGGAAAAATTCGCGACGGTGTAGGTGCAGCCGTTTCTTCCACATTTTATTGCTTCCTGGCTGAGATGACTTAAGGACTATTCAAGGCTTCTAATGAATGTACGACTGAGGTTGCTTCTTTATCGTAAAATCAACACTGGCTGAGATATACAAGTATTAAATTATGGTTTAATTGCGCCATTAAGGACCACTACACTAGTAAGGTTTGTCTAATTGATGTTAATTAATTTTTAAATTCGGGGAGATGCGAATAAGACACCGGTTCGTTGTGGAGCGAGATGTATCTCAGGATTGAGATCTGGAGAGATATTCACGATTTATAAACGCGTTTCAAATGAAGAGAAAACGAACAAATTTAAATTTAAATTTTCCGCCTGGTTCTTTAATATAAATTGAACTACACGTTGCAAAACGTTCTGGTAACTCGAGTGGCATCAAGAAAACCGGAAAATTTCGTCGTTGATAACTTATTTTAAAATTTAGCATTTCATACCAAATGAAAAACTACTTTTTTTAAATTGTTTTAGATTTTTTTTATAATTTTTATGTTATTTTTGGTACTGCTTCTCAATTTCTTCTATCACATGCTATTTTTAAAGAGAAATAATAAATTTGGTTTTGCTTTCCCTCTAAGCGTATTTTTCCACCATAAATATGTACATAAAAAGCATTTTACTGTACTTTTTATTGTATTAATAATTGTCAAAATTAAAAGAATGGTTTGTGAAAAAAACCGTATGTGATAGATTTTTCATTATTTTTTCAGTAGTCAGCAGCTGAAAAACTGAATAAATCACTATTTACATTCAAGACAACTTTCACATCGCAGGCCTGTGGCGTTATTATAATTTAACATAAAAAAATTAACCCAAAAAAAGCAAAAGCAAAAAAAAAGCAATGCTTTTGAAATTAAAGATTTAAAGACATTTATAACTTCATGAATTAATAACTGGTTAGGAGACGTAAAGGTTTTCTTCTTGAAGGGATGCTTAATACAGAAAAAAATTGTAAAAATAAGGAAAAAATTGTCTACAAAATATAGTACAATATGTAAAATTGGCAGAACAGTCCAGAATTAAATTAGAAATAAATAAATAGAAGATATGTATGTAGAAAGTATGTATTTTTCATAGATTTAATGTAGTAAAACTATTGTGAAAGCTAAATCTAAATAACAGTTACTCAATGAATTCAAAAAGATATACCTACAAGTGTCCCAGAGAGTTGAAAAAGTCCAATAGTGACCTTTAAATGGTGAAATTTAAAAAAAATTGTATAGAACATTAATGAATACTAATCCAGTGCATTACCTAAAATTATTTTCAACCATACAGCATGTCCCAAAATTAAATTACGATACAAACTTGTGTTTTTTAAATGAAACCCTATGTTTCTTTGCATTTTTGGGTATAGCCTTTTAAAACAATGTTTTTACGCTAAATTTTTATTAGTCGATTTCGCTTAGTTTTAGAAATAAGACGGTTTTTTGACAAAAACATGCACTTTTTAAAAATTCATTACACAAAAACTAAGACAGCTACAACAATTTTTTTCTTACTTCTCTGCAAAGAAGAAAGTACAGAATTTAAAGCTGTAGCAATTTTTTAGTGTTTTGCATTTGTAATAATTAATAAATTAAGAAGTTTGTTAAAAGATAAATAACTTAAAAAATTTAAATGGAAGATCCTATTTTTTATTTTTGCATCTGATAAATTGCCTATCTACAAATTAACGTTTAATGTCCAGAATTGATAAATAAAAATATATTTAACATAGTGTTTCATTAAAAAAAAGTTTGTATTGTAACTTATTTTTGAGACACGCTGTAGAGTTGATAATAATTTTAGGCGACGAACTAGATTAGTATCTACCAATGTCCTATATAATTTTTTTTAATTTTTTTATTTAAAGATCACTAATGGACTTTTTCAACTCGCTGGGACACCCTGTATGTAAAAATGACACAATTGTTGAGTAATGTTAGGAGAAATGTGTAAAAAGAAAAAGAGAATGGTCAATTTTTTAAATATTCAATATTCTCAAACTCAAAAGATAAACATTTCGAAAAAATCAGATAAATCGAAGATATAATATTTTGGCTTTTAAAGATTTTTTCACTTACTGAATTTCATAAAGAAAAATTTGTAAAAATAATAAATTGTTAAGTGAAGTTGGGAGAGACGCATAAAAATATGAGAAAGAAAACCGCTGTCAATTTTTTAATGTTACAAAATTAATAAAACCAAAAAAAAAAAACGGAAAAATCAATAAACTATTTTGGAAATGAAACTTCAAATACGTTTGTGGCCATAGCAGCAATTTCGTTTTTATTATCAAGTGTGAGCGTACAAATTTCTCCTTTGTTTGCGGAACTAAAGTTTATTTGTCTCAATAATTTATGTCGAAAAAAAGACAACGGCAATTTATTTAAAGCTGCCATAAAGCAGTGGAAAAATGTACAGTCGGAGAAGTCTAGAAACTACACCATCTAGGCGTTTTTGCAGCCATTAAAATTAACTTTTAATAGAAGTAATTTATTTTATATAGCGTCTTTTATACGTAAAGTAATAAATTTTCGCAAAAAACCTAACTAAAGAATTTTTATTTTTGTCTAAAGTGATGTAGCATGAAATTATATCATTGTTATAGTAGCGTCGGTTGTAATGTCTTAATTATTTGTTTTGATTACGTTTCACACGACTAAATATTATTCGCAATTAATTTGGTGTGGAATGCTGCAAAGCCGAAAATCCGTTACTCAAATTGCGGGTGTTTTTGAGTAATAAATCGTTTTGAGGCGGCGAAAAGCCTATTTCTTAGGCAAATTACACCTGTTGCTCCCGCTCGAAGAAAAACGCATTTAGAAGCACTTATTTTATTAACAATCATAATAAACACCGCTTATTAGGTGCAAACATTCTTCGAGTTTAATTACGGTAAATTACCGGAGAGCGAAATCGAATTCTTGTAATAGATTGAGATGATTTTTCGAGAGTTGTCATAATAACTTAATTGGTTGGTCTGCGACTCTGTAAATATTTGTTTGGTTCCGCTTTTTGGATAAACTCATGAAGCGTTGAATTATTTTACCTGTCTCGATGATAATTTGTTATGGATTCTTTTACCTTATCTACATTCCTTTAGAGTCGGCTTCCTCAACATTGGGTCCGCGATAGTTAGAAGAATTCACATAGCACAATCACATCATTAGCACGAAAATCCCTCCGTTGCTATTTAAGTCCAGTCTGTATAAACTATTATTACTCTTGACCACGCTACAATTCTTCAAAATGTGCGAGGTTTATTTTAAAACGTTGCAAAAGTCGACTTTTAAACACCACACTGGCTTAGAGCACACGCACCAACAACGCCATTACTGAGCACCAGTTGACCACTAGAAGGTAGCTTGATGGACTGGCATTCACCTGGGAATTTTAAACGCTCTACACGGAGACGATTCACCAATGATACTGCTCCTTTACACGGTTTGACTTTTACAACAAACCGGCGTGTATTTGCTACATTCGACGACTATTTTTAGGAACACGGGAAAACTCTTTGCTTTATTATTGCTCTGATTAGCGAGATTTGGGAGGCTGTTTTAGCGCTTTTCTAACGATTCGCGAAAGCACGAAGACAACGGATGAGTAGGCAAACAACAATGCTCTTCAATGAAGACACAACTCTTCACCAAGAGCCAAAGAGGAGTTTCTAAAAACTTTCTCATTGGGTTATCGCAGCTACCAACATCTGAAAAGGCTCAGAACCTTATTCAGATCATAGATATTTCTTTCTTTTTTCATAAAATATAAACTAAAACAATAAAGATTTTGGTATTTTTTACAAAAAATATCAACTGCAGGTAGTTTGACTATACAAAGTGACGCTTTATTCCTTCATTTTTGTCTAATAATTTGTTACTTTATTCCCTAGGAAGTAAAATAAAAAAAAACGATTTTTACTTTTAAAATATACTGAAATTGAATGAATAATTGAATAATCATTAATTCATTAATTCCTTAAATGAAATGCCTTCGGCTCTCTAATTAGGTCGCCTTTGGCATTACGTACATAATCGGGACATCACATAAATAACTATTTACTAGTACAAAGGCTTGTTTTTTACATTTTTTTTATAAATCGGGCTCCCACAAATTTTGAATATAATATTTTAATATTTAATTAAAAATTGTGTTGCGATAACTCAACTTAAAGTTTTTTTTAAACATTTTAACGTTATAACTTTTTAACACTTACTGATGAAGACTACTTGAAATTATTGTTTATAACTTCATATAAATAGTAATTATACATTTTTTCTACTTACTGTTTTTATAAATTTTTAAATTTGATATAATATTGCAATTTTTTGCAAATATTTTAACGATTTTTTTTATATTTTCTCATAAATCTAACTCTCAGAACTTGTGCTAAAAATGTCAACAGGGAAATAAAAAATATTTTGAAAAAAATATTTCTTTTAGAAACTTTATTATTAGAATTACAACAAAAATAAATTGTTGTGGCATTTTTCAAATTTAGACAACTCCAAAATAATTTTACATTTAAAATGTCATGGTAGTTATTCTTTGGCATAGGTAACTATAAATTTTTGACTACGTATATTATTTTTAAAAATTCTTAAAAATGGTTTGTACTATTTTTGTATTTTGTTGCATTGAGATTACTTAAAGTTTTTTTGTATTAAAAACAATTACTTCTTTATTTGTTAAGGGCAGTTTGATACAGAGAAAAATACACTACTGAAAAAAATTGAGGGAACAAAAAAATTTCCTAAATTTCTTAGTTATTTTTGGAAAATGAAAAATGAAGTTAAGATGGTCGCATTTAGATTTTTAAAAAACATTTTGAAGCATAAAGTTTCCTAAGAAATAGAGCGAGGAAAATTTTTAATTTTTTTTAATTTTTCTCTTTTTTTCACGACCTCGAGATTTTTTTTTTTTAAATTAATGCATGGGCCGCATAGCTTGCTTGTTCAATCGTCTTATTTTTTTTACGTCAATTTGTCGCTGAGATATCTAACTTTTAATGAAAAAAGATCCTTTTATCTTTGGTCATCGATATTTCAACAACCAATGACCACACAAAAAATGTAAGAGTAGTTTTTTTTCTTATTGTATTCACTCTCAATATTGATTTGAAGAAAAGAGAAAATATAACTTTTTCGATATTTTATCTGATAAATCATGGAGAGACTAATGTTTTCAAGTTTTTTACGGCTGAACCCCTTTAATAAAACCCTATAAATTTTCTTTATCAAACCGTTTTCTCGGACCGATATCGGTCAATATTGATAAAAGTTTTACAAAATAATAAAGAATTAAAGGAACAAGTGTACATTGTATCTGAGCATTGTGTAATCTATATCAAGTTGAAAAAAAATTTAACTTTTTTTACAATTTTGCATTATTTAATTATTTGTTAAATTTGAAAAAAAAATCACAAAAAAATTTGAAACTTTTTCTAAAAAATACTCAGTTTTTTCTTTTTTAAGAAAATCAAGTGTTTTTTTTACGTTTTTTGCAATAATTAGTCATTTCTTGAATTTTTTTTACTGATTTTCAAAAAAAAAATTTAAAAAATTTGATTTCTTGTTTCTTTTATCTAAAATCTATACTAAAACGCAAATGACCACCTGGTGGTTCGCGTATTTTAAGTCAAGGTTTTTCTTTTATTGGAAACCAAACAAGTTCAAACGATTTTCCCATTTTCTATTAGTTCATGTCAATCATAATTTAGTCGCATCGTTAGATGTTTCTTGTCTACGTGATAATTGCCCTGAAATTGGGATGGGAGTTGTCAAAAACATCCGACATTTAATTCTGCATTTGGATAGAACAATGCCACGACCTATTGTTAAAGTCTCCAAGATCTGACAAGGAAGTATTTATTTTTACGCACGAATTTCAAAAGATTGTAAAATTACCCACTGTCGGTTGTACCGTTAGTGCCAACGGGAAAATATACCTGGTCACGTGCTTCTAATAATTTAATTCGACTTGGAAATGACATAATTAGTTCAATTTTTCTATTTTTTTATTACAGATATAATAATGAATGTGGACAAGGCACGAGTTGTAATATTTAGTCTTTCAAATAATTTTCTGAATTATTAATTTTATTAATTAAAAATTATTTTCAGATAACTATTGCTAAGTGGGCAATTACTATAAATAATGTTATTGTTGTGCTCACAATGTAAAACTTTGCTACTTGCAACGCAAATGACTTTACTTTCCATAACTAGCAAAATAAAAATCCTCTTGAGCACAAAATTGATGACCCATTTTGATAAAACCAAAACTTCTCTTTTTGTGTACCTATAGTATTTCAAATTTCAACAAATCTGATAAAATATTGTTATCGCTTTAAGAAATTATTTTTATATTTTGAGATCGTATTTTAATTGCCTTGTTTTATGCTTACCAGAAACTGTATTTATTTCAGCGGGTTTTTAATTTTTTATCTCCGAAATTCTACTCGGACCATGTCATCAATCAAATTATTAACATCTGTTTGTATTTAACTTTCTGTGAACCCATCATGTGATCTAAAAATAATTTTTTCTATTTCAGTGATACAATGAGTAAGTATTTTGTGTAACAGTTTTCAGTTTAAAAGACATTCAATATAAAAAAAGTACAACGTATTTCAAAATAATTTACATCTAGTCGTTTATGGAATATCTTTACATAATGTTTTCTGTGCCGCTCTACTCTTTTTGAACCAGATAGTTTTGTCAACAGTGACAGCTGTCAACCGAAATACGTAAATTATTAACATTTATGTATCCCTATTTTTTTAAAACGGCATTTTTTTAACTTGAAAATCCATAGGCGATTAGACGAAAATCATTTTGAAACACGTTGTATGAAAAATACATTTTACAACGTCTCATTATTATGGAAGGTTTTGAAGGAATTTTACAAGGTTTTTTGAGAAATAAAAACTCGCTTTAGAGTGCAAGAGACTTTGTGTTTTTGGGTGCTTTTAAAATAATTATGCTTGATTTTGAGTGGTTTTCATTTTTTTTGTATCTTTGGGTACTTTATATGTGTCTAAAAATAAAGAATTTTGAAAAATTTTGTTCTTTTGTTATCGTTGTTTAATAGTTTTCAACGATTTTTCATATACCAAATGTCTTGGTTTAAAAGTAAGATTTTGATATCTACTCATTTGTTTTTTAGTATACTATTAACAAACTATAAACGTGTGTTACCTAGTCGTTATAACCAATTATATTTTATTTTATTTTTTTTGTCATTCGTCTTCAAATTTAATTATTTTTAAACTGGTAATTATGTACTAAGAAGTGAAAAAACATTGTTGCGTTATAATTAAAGTTGTGAAACACAAACCCATAATTATTAGAGATTAAACAAAAAAACTAAAATCTTTCTAGATTAGTAATTAATTTAGATTGTAATAATTTAATCAAATGTTGTATAGAACAGTGGGGTTTTTGAATACTCAGACAAAAATTCCATAAAAAATTACTCTATTATAGGCAACTCAATAAACACTAAATGTGTAAAAACTATTTGTATGCAACCAGCAATACACGTCGTTTGTCTACATGGCGAACTACCCGCAACTTTCTTTTTAAGGGTTCCTAACTCTAAATTTGAAGTGCAAAAGTTCTCAACAAAAAAATCATTTCTGTTTAATAGCTTTATTTTTAGAAAATACAAACAAACTTAAATCCTATAGATATAAAGAAAATAATATAACTTATTTCCAGATTTATTTATTATAAAAAATACATCAAGAATTAGTGGGCAGAAATGCTGACTTGCCAAACCCTGATAGTGTTATCAGAATAGCCAGCAAACAAAGTCTGTCCATCGGTAGACCACGCAAGCGAGAGACACTGTGGTGGTTCAGCTTTGCTGAGAGGTTGGGAAACAACTTCTGGTCTAAGTTCTTCAACCATTTCCTTGCTCTCCAAGTCCCAGATCTTGATGGAAGGTCCAAAAGCGGCGCACAACCAATACCTTTACCGAAAGAAAAAAAAAGATTAAACAAATCGTAACAAATTAAACTGCTTTTTTCTTCAATAAAAAAATCAGCCCCATATCCGCTAACCTCTCATAGCCATCAAGTGGTTAAGTTTTTTTGTCATCATTAAGAAGTCATTACGAAATAAATTATGGGGATTATCAATTACCTGTTTGGCGAGAAGCACAAAGCGGTGATGATGTCATTATGGTCAAGAGTGTGCAAATGTTTGCCGTCATTGAGGTCCCAAAGCATTGCTTTGCAATCTTTACCGCCGCTTGCACACAAACTGCCGTCAGGAGAGACAGTCACAGTGTTCAAGTAGCCGGTATGACCAGAATGGTTGATCTTGAGGCGGCAGTTGGTCAAGTTCCATACTTTCACCATGCGGTCCCAACCAGCGGACACGATGATGGGGTTGGAGTGGTTGGGGGAGAATCTGACGCAAGACACCTAAACACACATTTAACAATATTTCACAGTTGGTGGAAGTTGTAAGTGACTCACCCAATCAGAGTGGCCATCATCCTGGATGGTATATTTGCACTCAGCCAAAGTATTCCACAATTTGATGGTCTTGTCGCGCGATCCTGACACGATTTGACGGTTATCAACCGAGAAAGCCACACTTAAGACATCCTAAACAGACACAAATTTTAAGTATTTCGAATGGTTACATGAGATTTCCAGAGGTACTAGTCTAATATGTCTCACGATACTTACAAAATGGGGCCCAACAGTCAAACTTCAGTCGTCGCAATTAAATACAAAAAAACAAAAAATCTTCCGACTGTTGCAACGTGAGGATATCAAACTGTAAACAGTAAAAATGTGATTTTCAAACCTTGGTATGGTCCTCGAATCGGCGCGTTGTTTTCCCAGCAGCCAAGTCCCACAAACGCAAAGTCTTGTCCCATGATCCAGACAGGGCGTAATTACCATCGCTGGACAGGACGACGTCAGAAATAAAATGGGAATGGCCGTACAAGCGCTTCTGGGGCACCCCATAGCATGTCTCGTCACGTGTCAGCTTCCACACAATCAAAGTCTTGTCTAAAAGCAAAAAAAATTAAAATATCCTTAAAATCCACACCTTACAATGCTAATTTTGCAAAATCAGGTCAAAATAGAGGCGGATGATTGCGAAATTCGCAAATAATCGGAGATTAGAGGGGACCAACATGAGGCTGAATTTGGGGTTCTTACCTCGGGAAGCTGACAAAATCAAGTCGGGGTACTTGGGGTTGGTCGCAATTTGCGTAATCCAACCATTATGACCCAAAAGGGTGCCTTTTAACTGTAGAGTTTCAGACATTTTTTAGAGGACCTTCCTCGCACAAAACCGGCACGAAAAGAAAAGGAAATGGAAAAGAGAGGTGGCTCAGGGATTACCAACCCAACCATAAAAAACACTAAATTCACAACAGAAAGTTACTAGTTTATTCAAGAACATCAATTGAAAAGCCTCGATTTTTTTATTTTTTTGACGAATTACGGAACAAATCAACTGCCACAACTCTACACTTATCAAGAATTGAATTTTAAACCACATTAAATAGCAAAAATGGTGTTTTAATGTAAATTACAGATTTCTGTATTATCGGATGTATTTTAAGATTTTTTTGTTCTTTATCAATAATTTGAGCTTGTAAACCACTCTGTGAGAACTCCCTTACTAATATCTCACAATCTAGGCTTTATTTTATATTTTGGATTTAATTTTTTCAAATTTGAACGGACCAATCAGCTTGCATGGGCAGGGCCTGGGAAACAAACGACCTTGTGTGAGAAATGTCAACAAAGCGTCAATTCACCTTGTAAGAGCAATGAAAGGCCCCCAAACTCAAAAACCGATTAAATTTCGGACTCCGACGTCCGCTGCTTCACTATTATGTGAAAAACAGCCCCAGGTAAAATCACTTTCGTAAGTAATGTATTCTCGTTTGAGTTTCCCGGTTTGATGTGTGAGTGTACAAAGCCGCCGCTAGAGGTCTTTATAAATCTACCACATAATCGCCATTTTGGTGTGTTCATCCGAGGATAGATAAAAAGTAAAATAACGAGTAATTTATGTAGAGAAACAAACCGAATTTCGAACAGTTTAGTGTAATTATTTATAATCTAACTTATTTTGTGTGCATGACCAGATACCGCTAGCAATGGATGATAAAGCTTCGTGTAAAGAACTGGATCAGTGGATAGAACAGTTAAATGACTGTAAGCAACTATCAGAAAATCAAGTAAAGACACTATGTGATAAGGTAAATATTGCCCTTTTTGTATTTTTGAGTCCCCCAAATCGATTTTTGTTTGCTTGTGTTATCTCAAGTCGGGAGCAATTAAAGTGTTTATTGTAATTAACACCGCTCAGTTTACTATTACTCCTTATTTACAATCCTGGTTAGCGTTATCGCTAGTAAAATAAGCACTTTAGATCCTTGGAGCCAAATAAATCTTTTATAAAATCTAATCAAACCACTCATTCATTCGTAATCACCTAGTGATTCATCCAGTGATGTAAAATTTTCCTTATTCCAGGCGAAAGAAATCCTCTCGAAGGAATCCAACGTACAAGAAGTGCGATGTCCTGTAACGGTCTGTGGGGACGTCCATGGTCAATTCCACGACCTGATGGAGTTGTTCAGGATAGGAGGAAGGAGTCCCGACACGAATTACCTCTTTATGGGTGACTATGTAGATCGCGGTTACTATTCCGTTGAGACGGTGACGCTGCTAGTAGCCCTCAAAGTTCGGTATAAAGAAAGAATAACGATTCTAAGAGGCAACCACGAGTCCAGACAAATCACCCAAGTTTACGGTTTTTACGACGAATGTTTGAGAAAATACGGAAACGCAAACGTTTGGAAATTCTTTACGGATTTATTCGACTATTTGCCATTGACGGCGCTCGTCGATAGCCAAATTTTCTGTCTACATGGAGGGCTGAGTCCCAGCATCGATACCTTGGATCACATTAGGGCGTTAGATCGTTTACAAGAGGTGGGTATGGGGGCCGAAACATGTAGAGCGCGACCAGATTTGAAAGGGACGTATTCGAAAATGACACACTTTTTTCAATCAAAAATAAAATTCTAATTGTTTTTATTATAATTTGGCCATTATGCAATTAATTTTAATATCAGGAAGTCGTTCCTTAAATCAATTACTTTTCTTGTACATGCAATTGTTTTATCTAATTATAAATTACGTAAAAGTAATAATAGAATTAGAAGTTGAAATAATTTAAGCCAAATACAAGATGGTTCAAAACTACAAAGAGATACCAGGAACATGGAAAAAATGTTAAAAAAAATTCTGTCACAAAATTTTGAGATTTATTTTTTGACATTTGACATATTTTTAATGCCTATTTAATGTAATTGATGATCTTGTACAATATGTTTTTTCATAAATATTTGTTAAAGGTACAAATAACGTTAAACATAGTTACAATTTATGATACAGCTTCTTTGTTTCCACTTCTAATAGCCTGCAGTAAAAAACCTTGGAAAATTATTTTATTTTATATTATTTTTATGAAGCAAAAAAATTAAAATTATTTTTAAAACAAAAATAAATAGTTAAAGTGTAAAATTTAAACTCCCATAATGTCGAAATTTTTATATAGAATTTTTTTTACACTTTTTCCATGTTTCTGGTATCTTACATGACACTTTTCTTTGATTTGCGAGTTCTGAAACACCCTGTATAACCTAATGGTATTCAAAGAAAAATATAATGAAAAATTATTAATTTTGAAACGTAAATTTTAAGAATTCTTAGAAATCATAGTAATTAGGGATAATTTATTCCGGTTTTATTTTATTGAATACCTGGAATACAAAATCAATTGTCTATTGCGTGTAAAAGCGTGGTCATAGACTTCTTGTGTGATAAAAGACTCGTTTTTAATAAAAGTCAAACACACATCGATAAGAAAATTTATTAAACCAGAAATAATTTCGTATTGATTATTTTGAATCAATAGAATAGTTTATTATTATTATTGGAAATATAATAATGTGTCACTGTGTTTTTATTATTTTCGTAAGGAAACAAGAAATCTTTTCCTTTTGTTTTGAATAACGAGGAAACAAATTAGTTTTGAGAAAACAACAAATAAATTTTGATTCTTTTAATATGAAACTTTTCCGATAAATCTACACAGATAAGAAACAAAAAATCCGACACCACATCGTAATAAATCATCCCCTTTATAACCGTCACTTTTAATTTGTCAGAATCGATATGAAATTTTCTTTCATGTCTTCACTTTTATGGATTTTTGCACAATTTTCATGAAAAAATTGCCAAGTTATCGATTCTGCCTATCTTGTTATGAATTTTTTACGCGGTCGTTAGTTGTCCCTATGAGGGCGATAAACCCTCTTTCTCGTGACACGTTACTGCGTAAATCTTTTTAACAACTTTTGCTTGAAAATTTCAAACGTTGATTGCAATTGAATCGAAAAAAGTGATTTTAGTAAAACGTTGCTTTTCCATTAATGATAGTGGAAAAAAAGTTTCAAACCAGTCGAACGTGAAGTAATTGCTTTCAAGGTCCAACGTCTATCTATTTAGCTTCCAAACAATTTATTGGATGGAAATGTCGAGCGGTTGTCACCCCAAACACCCTTAATTATAACGAATTCATCACATTGTGGCCTTGACCTGATTCTTGTTTATCTTAGAGTCGTTCCAGATTATTCGAATTCTTCACGAAGTTTCACGAAAATTTATTACGGGAAAAATAATTTCGCCAAGGAAAGTTTGCCGGTATTTTTAGATATTTATGAGTATTAAATCAGTCCGGTCTAGTAAGCTGGTAATACCTGTTTGGTAAATCTTCAAACTCATGTTAATTAAAAATTTTAATTCATTGAGCAATGATTTATTACGATTGCGATCCAACTTCTAAAATTTGGATGAAAATTTTCGATCATCCGTTTTCAATAATTTATAAATGACAGGAAACAATGTCTTCTCCCACCACGACACAAGAAATTGATATCGACAGAAGCATTGTTCACGTTCTCTACTAGAAAAATGATTTTCAAAGTCCATTGGGGAAAATCGAATCAATAAAAGCGAATTGGCTCAAAAAATAAGCTTCCGTTTTATTTATTTTGGCGAGTTGTCGAGGGTTTTAAAACGGAAAAACTGAGAGAAATTTGTTGAAATATTGGATAAGCAAAATAAAATTGGGTCAGGTGACAACACGCATTTTTATTGATATGGCAGCTTGACTAATTATTTAATGACGAATTTCACGCAACAACATTCAAATGTTTGTCATTTCCGAATTTGTTTTTTAGTAGTAGTTTCAATAGAAAGAATATTTTTTAGGTTCCCCATGAGGGGCCAATGTGCGACCTGCTGTGGTCGGACCCAGACGACCGCGGCGGCTGGGGTATTTCGCCTCGAGGGGCCGGTTACACCTTCGGCCAGGACATTTCCGAAACTTTCAATCACTCAAACGGTTTGACATTAGTTTCGCGTGCCCATCAGCTAGTTATGGAAGGTTACAATTGGTGTCATGACCGCAACGTCGTCACCATCTTTAGCGCCCCCAATTACTGTTACCGTTGCGGTAATCAAGCAGCCATCATGGAATTAGATGATGCCCTAAAATATTCATTGTAAGAGTCGGAATTTCGTTGGGGATTTTATTTTTAATTGTGTTTTATTTTCAGCTTACAATTCGACCCAGCACCTCGTCGTGGCGAACCCCACGTGACGCGCAGGACACCCGATTACTTCTTGTAATTCTTATATTTGTCAATCGCAATATCATAAACTTGCTTAGATATATTGTATTTGTTAACAAAAAATGTAGCGTACAAATGACGCAGTCTGAAAGAGAACAAGTTCTTTTCTCCTCCCAATTCCCATACTAATAATTTAACTTGAAAGGGGGGCGAAACGAGCTTTTTTCTATACTGTTTTGTTAAATTATTATCAAATTCGAGTACTGAGGTTTGGTAGGTTTGCCCTATTCGCGACCAAAATTATTATACATAAACTACAAGGTAGGTATGCATGTCCTAGTTATATACTCAGTGTTTTAATTAAAAAGTGCAGGTTTTTTTTCTATACATTATTTATGTAAAAACGTTCAGATTGTGTACAAACCGTTTTCCTTTTTCTATTAAATATTGTTGATGTGTGATATTTGTGTACAGGGTGTTTGCCCCCTTGTATATGAATTTTTACGTTATCAATCGCTGAAATAAATTAGTGAAACAAAAACCGCGTTTGGCTATGGCTATAATCTCGTTTCATTTAACAATATTGTGTTTAAGACTGTAAATTTGGTTTTCTGTGAAGTAAAAATTATTTCTAACAAACTTTTTCATTGTCACCCCATCTCTTAACCTTTTCGCACTTAATTAATATTAATATTCTTCTCAAAAACTGCTCAATCATTATGTTTGTTGAGATATTTTATAAACAAGTTGAATCATTTACATAATGATATTTTATGCTGATACAAATGAAAGAAATTTCAGTCTTTATTCAACTGTTATCATGTCCACACTCAAGGTAAGCCACATCTTAGTTTGTTTGTTGTAATCCCAGTTCAGTATTTGAGCGGTTTCGGGTCCGAGTTTTCTTCGGAAGACCCTAGATGCCCCAATTCACTCCCAAAAGGGCAGAATAGCCCCCAAAAGTGCCCATATGGGCTATACGCCGAGCAACTGTCCGGAAGCGCTTTCACAGCCCCCAGATGTGAGAATCGGAGGAGTTGGTTGTATAGAATCAGACCATCGGTGGGGCACAAGCCCTTTACACCCTTCCCAGGGGGCAACATCACCCACAACTGGACGGACACTGACCCCGACCCCAATCAGATGCGCTGGAATCCCTTCGACTTGCCCAAACCCGGCGAAAACATCGACTTTATCACCGGTTTAAATACCGTCGCGGGGGCCGGAGACCCCAAAAACAAACAAGGCTTGGCCATACACATCTACTCTGCGAATAGATCGATGAAAGATCGCTGTTTTTACAATTCCGACGGCGATTTTTTGATAGTCCCCCAAACCGGAATTTTGAAAGTTATAACCGAATTCGGGAAAATGCAAGTGGCCCCTAATGAAATCTGTGTGGTTCAGCAAGGGATGCGATTTTCGGTGGAAATTGAGGAGCCTTCAAGGGGGTACATTTTGGAGGTGTTTGGGCAGCACTTTACTCTGCCCGATTTGGGCCCCATTGGGGCTAATGGTTTGGCCAATCCGCGCGATTTTCTCACCCCTGTGGCCTGCTACGAAGACCGACAAGTCCCTAAGTACGAAGTTGTGGTCAAATACCAGGGGAAACTCTTCGTTTGCGAGCAAGACCACAGCCCTTTTGACGTGGTGGCCTGGCATGGCAATTACGTGCCCTACAAGTACGACTTGGGCAGATTCCATGTCATCAATTCCGTCTCCTTCGACCATTGCGTAAGTAGGTATCAAGAAGCCAAACCACAAATTAAAACACCCCATAGGACCCCTCGATCTTCACCGTCCTTACATGCCAATCGGAGAAAAAAGGCACCGCTATTGCCGACTTTGTGATCTTCCCGCCGCGATGGTCCGTCCAGGAGCACACCTTCAGGCCCCCTTACTACCACAGGAATTGCATGTCGGAGTTCATGGGACTGATTTTCGGCGAGTACGAGGCGAAGAGGGGCACTTTTCGGCCAGGAGGGGCCACTTTGCACAGTATTATGACCCCGCATGGACCCGATTTCAACTGTTTTGAGGCTGCCAGTGTGGAGGTTTTGAAGCCGGCGAGGGTGGCTGATGGGACACAGGCGTTTATGTTTGAGAGCTGTTTAGGGCTGGCTGTGACTAAATGGGGGGCCAAGACGTGCCAGAAGCTGGATCCGGAGTACTACCAGTGCTGGCAAGGGCTAAAGAGCCACTTCACGGGCCCCAAATGAGAGTTTTATACATTTGGTATTGAATAAATGACTGCTTTTACAACTTGTTTTTTTATTTCCCTGCAATCTAAAGTGGTTTTACTTTTACAATATGCACAATGATATAACAATCAAAAACGAATACATTCGTGATCTTGAAATGGCTTTATTATAATTTTTTAATTTTAGTAATCCAAAAATTATCACCAATGTTAACTGTGAAAAACAAAAAGTCAATTGAAAAAGAAATTATTTCTAAAAAAACATAGTTTGTTTGAACACCACAGGGTACAAAGTAGATTCAAAAGCATGGGTTAAATGCCTTAATTTTATCTTTGTTAATAAATATTTGCTTTTTGTACCAACTCTAATACAAATGCATTAATACGACTTTAAAAACTTACATTTATATTTTATAAAAAAAAAATCCGGAATATTTACAATTTACTAAAATTAATTCACAATTTAAATGTAAAATTAAGTCATATTTGTATAAAAAAAATTGAAAATCAGAAATCCCTGTATAGCCCAGTCAAATTAGACAAAAATAGGGTGATCGGTGGAAAAAAATCCTAGAGAGTTGGAATTTTTTTTAAACGCTTTCTTTACACTTGGGTAGACATATATCAAAAGTCCCCGAGGGTGGGGGCCGAGCTCGAGGAGGGGGAGGGGGCTAAAGGTGTCTTTTTTTTGGTTTTTTGCTTATATCTCGGAAACTATCACTCCTATCGGTTTTTGCCTGCTTATCAAAATTAAAGCCTACAAAATTTCCTACAAAAATGATCTTTTATATTTTTGTTGTAGGACTAACCGTAAGCGAGTTATAGGGCTGACAAAAAAGATTATTTAAAAAAATGTGCTTTATCCGCGTTTAAAACAGAATTTATTTTGTGATTTGAAAAGACTGACAGTAAATTGAATTTATTGGGTGCAACACTTCATTAGAGAGTCTATAAAGTCTTCTGAGGCGTCCTCATATGCTGCATCTTCGTCTTCAACTTAAACATTGAAAACCGAATTAGTCTTATTCAGTACAATATTAAAAGATAGATGATTTAATATCTATGATTTGAATAAAACTTACAGTAAATTGGTTGTATTCGGTCCAACAGTTTATTAGAGGGTGTCAGGAGGGTTTATCAAGTCTTCGGGGTTCATCCTTATATGCTGAACTAGCATTTGCCTGCGACTTTGTCCGTGTGTATTTCTGATATAAAATGGGAAAAAGCCTTTAGTACTTATAGTAGTCTCGTTCTTCGCATGGGCTATGTTTATGAATAAATGTTGAATGTTGATTTTCATAAAGTATTGTCTCAGTGGACTTCTGCATTCTCTAAAGATCGTATTTTCCAAATTTTATGTTTCTATATTCCTTTAAATGTGTACACCGTTTGATCCCCTTAAAAACAAATTTTCGAAAAATCTGATTTTAATGCCCCTTTACACCTCTAAAGAATATTATGTTTATATCCTTGTTTAAACGTTTACCCCCATTTAACCCCCTTAGAAATTGATTCTCTCTTTCTGCCAAAATTTTATATTTATACCTCCGTTTAAATGTTTACACCCAAGTCACCTTTCAGGCAGACCAGCTTAGTTGGGGAACGCTCTACACATATAAATACTTACCAAATAGTAATGAATTGTGTTTTAAAGGATTTTTAATGCAATTTTATGTAGACTCCAAACTTGAAAAGCCTACAGTTAGTCATACGACAAAAAAGAATAGGACCATTTTTGTAGAAAATTTTAATGCAGAAATAGACTTCTACAAAAAATTCTGCATAAATTACATAAACGATGAGTTTGTATTCATAGACCCTCGTGACTCCCTCCTCCTTTAATGAAGTATTGGACCCAGTAAATTCAATTTACTGTCGGTTTTTTTCAAATTACAAGACTATTCTGTTTTAAATGCGGATAAACCACATTTTTTTAAATGATATTTTTTGTCAGCCCTGTAACTCGCTTATGGTTAGTCCTACAACAAAAATGCAAAGGACCGTTTTTGTAGGAAATTTTGTAAGCTTTAATTTTGAAAAGAAGATAAAAACCTAAAGGAGTGATAGTTTCCGAGATATAAGTAAAAAACCAAAAAAAGACATCTTTAAACCCCTCCCCCTCCTCGAGCTCGCCCACCACCTTCGGGGACTTTTGATATATGTCTACCCAAGTGAAAAGAAAGCGTTTAAAAAAAATTCCAACTCACTAGGAAAATTTTGACAACATCTCAATTTGAAACATAACCATATTTTTTTAACAAAATTTCTAGGGACAAAAACAAAGAGCAAACAAAATTTGTGGCTATGGAGACAAGCTGCTACCAATTTTTTCACCAAAATTTTGATTTGGTAATTTCCATTTAAATAAAAAACAGACTTTATTTTTTTTTACAACATATTGTCTTCGGTATTGTCACTTTGACAGTGCGAATGCCACCTGCTAATGGAAACGAATACAAAAATGGCATACTTAAGCTAAAATAAAGCAATTTTAGCTATTCTAAAAGGATTTGGTTCGTTTTTAAGCCGGAAATCATTGTAAATTAACATTTTTCAGTGAAACAAATCGTTATTTTTACCATACTGAGTGCTACCAACCTTGCAATTCTAAACTCCTCCCCCCCCCCATTAAAGCACTCACTTGGATGCTGGATGTTTAATAGCAATCACAGTTGGGAACAGTTGGGAAAAACTGGACTGAACTGGGCATTTATTTATTTGTAAAAAATTATTAAAATATTGTGCATAACATAAGTGATAAACACAAATAGTCACACTGACTTAATTACTTCAGTAAGATTTCGAGAACTCATTATGCTTAAAGGTAACGCTAAAATGAAACATAAATAACAAAAAAAAAATTGGATTAATTCGCCGGAGTCTCCATATCGGCCTGCTGCTCGGGCTCCTCATCATTATAAATATTTTCAGCCATCTGCCAGACTTGCATAATATTATCCTCGGAAACGGAACAAATGACCCAGGGCTCGTTGGGATTCCAGCTAAAATCTAACCCCCACAATTACAAATTCTCAGAAAATGAAATATTAAATTACCTGAAATTTTAGCCGTGTGGCCCCCATGTATGAAGAGGAGCTCCGGTGGACCATCCTCGGCATCTTCCGGACTTTGCTCCTCGCCGATCTTGCTCAAATCCCACACATGCAACCTCCTGTCAGTCCCCGACGAGGCTAGAATAGTCTCGTTATGGGGGCTCCACTGGACTTGGAAAATCTCGTCTTTGTGTGACTCAAAACTGTGCAATTTCAGTTTGAGGTTCCTCAAATCCCACAAAGCTACAGTCTTGTCGGCGCTCCCCGTGGCGAGGATAAACTCGGAATAGGGATTGAAGCTGAGACAGTTGACTTCTGCCGTGTGAGCATCGACAGTGTGTGAGGGTTTGCTGGTGTTGTTACACCTGGTGTCCCAAATCATCAGTTTCTGGTCATCAGCGACCGACCCGAAGAGGCTTTCGTGCAGGAGGTGCCATGCCACGTCCTCCACGACAGCCGTGTGCCCCGTGAAAATCGTCTTAGCGTCTATAATCCGGTTCTCTTTCGGAGTTGCGTTGATGTCCCAGAGACAAATCGTGTGGTCGTCGCTCGCTGAGAGTAAATAACCGTTCAAATTGGGGTTCCAGGACAGCCCGTAGCCCTCCTTCTGGTGCCCCCGGAGCCTCAAATCCGGGTGGCACTCCCCATTGGGGTCGGGCTTGCTCGGATGTTTCGTGTAGTCGAACACTAGGACGTCGCTCGAGGGGGTCTTGGTGGCTATCACGCACGGGTTTTGGGGCATGTAGCGGGCCCGGTTCACCTCCCCCTCGTGGTTGATTTTAATCTCGATTTCGATTTTGCCAGACACCGAGCCGAAGCCCCCGAACTCGCCCTTCTCATTGTCGTAGTGGGAGGCGTCGAATTGGGCGTCTTCGTTCGGAAGTTGGACGCTGGCGATCAGGAGATGGTTTTGCTCATCTGAGGTGTGAGTCCCGAGGATCAGGCGGTGGATGGAGTGGTCTTTGCCCTCGGGGCGCGTTACATCGGGCAGCCACTGAGCTGTCAAAGAGGGCCACTCGAGGGCATGTGTCATTACAAGATCGTACAAAAAAGGAGTGTTTTTTTTCCAGATTTTGTATTCTTCGTTGATGACTCGCTCCTCGACCGCATCGTCGAAAGTTTCTGCAATAAAAAAATGCGTAATTGTAGCACAAATACAGGGAATAGATTTGACCGGAATTTGAGGTTAGGGTCAAACAAATCGCAAAAATAGCACCATTTTAACCACGGGACTTACCGGAGTCACCTTTATCCCCCATTATTGAAACAAACACAAACGAATAATGTTAAAATTGGTGTAATTGGGACAAAAAGATGAACGACCGGACGACAAATACAATGACGCTAGCCCGCCAAATTAAGACAGTGGTGCCACATCCACATCAAACAACTTCAAATTTTACAATTAGGACACTAAACGTTTATTAAATTATACGTTAGTGTATGGTATCACTTTTTGTTTAATGTTTTTGCGCTTAAACGATTATAATATTTGGGTAAAACAATAGATTTTGTGTTAAAGAAATAAAACCTAATATGGCAACAGGGCGCAATATTTTGCGACTGAAAGCAGTACCGTATAATGTGATTTGGACCGAAAATTGTTGTTTTTTGTTTTTTCAAATTAAGTAATAAACTAATAATATAAATTTTGCTACTTTGCATCTTTAACAATACCAAAAACAGTTATTTTTGGAAATTTTTTTTTCTGATAGTGGCAGTATCAAACAATTTCTGCAAGTGTCAGTCGTAGTGAAAATTATTATTACTGGCTATATTTTTATATTTATTGTTGTATGATTTTACTACTTATTTATTACTCGATTAAAAACGATTTTTTTTATAAAACAGTAAAATAGAGAAAATACCGTATTATAGAACGTTGTGTCGCAGTTGCTAGCTTAAGCTTAAAGCACTCCTCGCTACGCTCCTCGTAAAATTTGTATATTAACATAATATTCTTAAGTTCCCCCTCCCCCTTCCCAAAAAAACAACACTCTTGAAACTTAAAAAGGTTTATTCAACGAAATATAAAATCATCAATATCTTAAGAAAAGATCACAATAATGTTGAAGATACTCATTAAGGCACAAACTTCGAAAATCTATCTGAATAAAACACAATAATTTGTAAAATTGAAAAATTAAAATTATTTGTACTTAATCTTAAAATAAATTAATTGTAGAAGACCTACAAGGTGTAAAATTGCTTAAGTAACTTGAAAATCTAAAAAAAATTGCTTTTGTGCAGGATAAAAATTGGCATTCACATAGCACAACAATTTTATTTCGGAAAATTTGGGTAAAAAAATCTACGAACTAGAAGCTACACTAATATTACTAACACTGGTGGCCCGACTGCTGGGTCTCAAATCAGCATCTCTTTTAAAAACAGCAAACCCATGATTTACCAATTCTTGCGCGATATCCACGTCTTTTTCACCATTCACATCAAACAAATCCACACCGGGGACAGGAGAGCCCTCCCGCTTCGCCCTTGTCTTCTCCCTGACACAATACCCGTTGATTTTCGCTGAGAGTTTCTTCCATTGTGCCACATGTGTCCACTCTTCGAATTTATCAACAGCTTCCACCGACCAGCCCTCTCCTACAGGATCTAAAAACAAAAAACTTTAATTTTTGAGAATTCCCCTGGGAAAACAGTCGTACCAACTCGTGCCAGAAAACACTCGATTGCTTGGAAATGCAGTCGAAGAAAATCCGTCCTCAATTCATACAATTCGTCAACAGGAACCAAATCCGTGTCCCCATAGTCAACATAGTAGAGTTCGGCTTGAGGCGGATTGTCATCACTGAGACTAAGCACTTCAGCGCGGTACCATTTGCTGTCGTATTGGAACACAGCAGCGACAAGATCCCCCTTAGTCACTTTATTCAAAATGTGAGATTCGCGGTTTTCTTGTTTGCGGTAATATTCGGTCATTTCCTCGACGAGGACGTCGAGTTCAGTGGCTTTGGGGCCCACGATTTGCAGCCAGAAGCGGGACGGGTCCACCATGGCCGAGACGTACACCTCGAATTGCGCGTCCGGTTGACCTAACAAATTTAATTTTCATAAAAGAATTCCAGTTTTCTAATTAAATTAATTGTATTATTACTTGAGAAGACATACAGGGCGTTAAAAAATTGTAAAATATTTAAGAACGTAATAGTATGGACTAAAATAAACATGGATCCGCAAAGTAAACGGTTTCGGAGATATCGAGGATTAATCGTTTTTTTTAACACACTCTAAAACTAAAAATTTTCACATTCAATATCACCGAAACAACGGTTTGCGGACCTATGTTGTATAAGACATTTTTTGTTTATTTTGGTCCATACTAATACCTCCTTAAATATTTTACATTTTTTTTTAACATCCTGTGTATGAAAACTGAAGGTGACACTTGTTTTGTAATCGTTTGTTTTGTGACTAAACTCTTAAAAAAACTATATTTGTTATTAGAATTATTCAATGTGTAGTAAAAATTATATTCAAGGTATTGAGAAATTTTATTGCAAAAAGATTGATTATTTAAAAATAAAACTTTTTTGACACAATTATGTGTATAGTAGCATAATTAATTGAAAATTCTGGTTTAAATCAAACACATTTTGAAAAAACTTCACACTCATTATTATTTCTTTTGAAACACCAAAAAATAATAATAATGATCAAAAAACATTTTAGAAAGTTCAAAGCTTAAAGAGAAAACAAATTTTTGTTGAAATTTAAAATAGCACAATAAAAATTGCAAAAAAACAACTTTACAATTATTTTTAAATTCTTTTTTTACTCAGTTATGTGTGAAATCAATTAAAAATTCTGATTTACTAAATCAAACACGTATCTTGTAAATTTATTAATAATAGATTACATACCAAGGCGAAATTTGCGGTTATTGATAAACCGATGAAGCAACGACCACCAAGGTTTGTATACTATTTTATTCACAATCATCCTCTTTAAAAAAATAGAAAAGCAAGAAAAAGTTTATTAAAATTTGAACCACATGACATATAATAGTGGTCACTTCACAACCTGAACCTGATATTTTATATCAATTATTGTTCAATCAATTATTGTATGAAATGTTATACTTTCCAACTTTTCACATGCAAGGTATTTGATTATTACTTTATGATTTTCAATAAATAATATTACACTTGTAGGATTTCTTTGCAAACAATCACTTAAAATGTTGCATCAAAAAAAGATTTTCAAAAATAGAAATAATAAAATCAGTCAAAAAGTAAAAAAAGCATTTTAAAAAGACTTAAAGCTTTAGGAAATAATAGGTATAATTTGCAAAAATTAAAATTAGTTCATTAAAAAAATGTCACTTATTGTTATTTTTTAAAAACACAGTTGTGTATTGTTACGAAATCCATAAAAAAATTCTGATTTAAACCAAATACATATTTGCTTTGTAAATTTATTAAAAAATATTATATTTAGTATGGTTTCTATTGCAAAAACGAAAACTACACAAAAGTTACATTTAAGAAAAAAATCCATTACAGAAATAAAAAAATTATATGGTTTAAAGAAACCACGATGCAAGTGAAACTTTTTGTCGGATCAATACACATCAATAAATACATCAATACACTGATCAAAACAGAGAAATACTTGCACAAGAAAGACTTGCACGAATGAGTGAAAATATAAATGCTACACGGTCAGCTTTTTACTTTACCCCTACCCGGCTGTAATGCGACATGCGATAGATGGACGAAAAATTTTGAAGCGTTGGAATAAAAGTTTCACTTTAATAAACGTCAATTATGAAAATGCTTGTCCAAAAATAGAAGAAATGATAAAAAAGCCAGTCAAAAAAGCTAATTTTGTAGAAATTTCATAGATATTGGAAAAAAAATCTTAATAATGTAAGTACTTAGAAATTGAATTCTTGAAGAAACTATAAAAGCATAAATAAAAGCGAATAAACGATTTTTTAACCCGATTTATTCGTTTTTGTTTTGTATGTATATCAGCAACCGGTAAAACAGCCAAGGACAAAATAACAAAACAAGAGAGAAAGCAACTCAAAAGCAGGTAAAATTTTATCACTTGAGTAGTATCCACGTTTACTAACAGCCTAAATCAACGAAATACAACAAAACTTTGTAGTTTAACGTCTGGTAGGTTTTCAAAAAACACAGACAACGTAATCTTATCATTATGCTAATTATTTTAATCAGTTAGCTGGTCCAATATTTCCAATATTCCCGCCATACTCACCTTATCCGGTTTCGAGATAAGATAATTCACACCTTGCTTAACTTACATAACAAATTTCAGGTGCTGCAAAAATGCAAGCTGCAAGACTATTCCGTCAAATCGGGGCGAAAATCCCTCGCCGGTCTTACGCATCGAAGGATATTTTCCCCCCGACAACAATGAACGACTTACCAACCCCCAAAGGTGACTGGAAGACAAACTATGACCAACAACAACGAAAACACAACAGAGATCTGATCCTTGGAGTGGTCACACTTGGGGCAACCCTCGTCTACGGCTACGTGAACGGATACTACGAGTTTTACAACAATATCCCAGACCTCCCGGACACCCCCCCGAATTACCGAGTTGAGAATTAAACGTAATTCTGTGTAATTATAGTAATAAAGTATTACCTGGTACTGGTGAAATTCTTTCGACTTTGGGGCTCTCGGCCGGTTTGGGGCTCTCACTGGACCTGGGCGGGAGGCGGGGTTCGCGTTTGGCGAGGCTTGCCTCAATCTGGCCTTGGATTTTTTGAGACTCTTCCACGATTTCCTCAATTAAGGATTTAGCAACGACGATTTGTTCCTTAGTACCTAGAAAAAATCTATTCACACTGCAGTCACATCTAAAAGTAACCAACCCTTAATTGTGACTCTTCTAGTGGCAGCCGCCCTGTTGTCATCCACTGTCACTTTCGCCCCCGACCTGCAACAAATCTGCCGAATTCGTTCACCATCACGACCGATGATCCTCGCAATGCACCCCTGGGGCACAAAAACGTCCTCACATTCAAGCACCGGTTGATTATTTATAAATTCAGCCACCAAGTTTTCCGCAATGTTACAAGCCTCAATTGTGCCTCTAATCACACAAATTGTTTCATCATGACCCTCGCGATCCTTGAAATTAATGCGGGTGTTTGACTGTTCCTGAATCAGTTTGATGTTTTTCCCCCCACGCCCGATGAGGACTTTAACCATGTCTTTGTGAACCGGAACTTCCAAAATTTTGAATTTCGAACTGCGGCTTAGTGTGTCACTATAATCGTCATCTTCGTCCTTTTTCAATAAAAGGTACAGTAAATACCCCGAAATGCCACAAACAGACAAACCCAGAGCCAAAGTTACACTTCTTGTGATTATCCTAAAATCAAATTGATTCACAATTATGTAACTGCAATTATAAAACTTACTTCATCCCGGCGTAAAATCACACTTTACGTTACCAAATTATTTTTTATTTGCTTCGTTAAAAATAAATTTCTATTTTTAAAAACCTAACCTCTCCGGACACATTTGATTTTAGAAAATTGACACATCAAGAGTGCGCATTCGCATTTTTTTCAGTCGACAGTACAGGAATCTGTCATGTCAGTACTGTCGCGAAATTTAAAATGTTGGCGCCAAACGTGCACTTTCCGTAAGTATTTTACTTTATTGTTGAGTAAATAAGGCGCAAGTCATTTCACGACGTTTATTTCAATTTTTGGTTTGATATTACAAACGGGTTGCACACAAAATCGTGGGGGTTGTTAGCTCAGGTTGTGCTTAATTTAATGTTAGAGCACACTTAAAGACCTATATACAAAAATGGTTCGTGCATAATAATTAAACCGAATTTATACAGATAAAACACAGGAATTTGTAGAAATGAAAACTATTCATTGTATAAAGTTGGTATATTTTGTTTACACTGTAAACAATTCTTACAATCTGTCGCATAAAGTCTATAAAAAAATAGCGTTGTTTCCCAATATTAACATCTGACAAGAAAAAACAACTCGCATTAAGCTGCCAAATAATCACAAACATAATACTTAATAAATGACAAAAATATACTTATCAAACAAGACAGGTAACGGCAAAACAAAACACTTAATTAAAAAAATATAAAAAGAATAAAAACTCTTAACAAAAAATTTAAAAAAACATAAGAAAAAATCACTTTACTGCACTCTCCTGCAGTAAAACCCTAATTCGCGGCATTTCTGGCACAAGTGCTGAGGATGCACCTTCGACTGGTCAGAAACGTCCAATCCGTCCGGCTTTTCCAACGGTCTCTAAACCCAAAAATTAGTCACAAACCAAAATATAGTTTACTACAATTTCACCTGTTTATGCGGATAAACGTTTATTTGGCACTTGATGCAATCTTGTCCGATATTCGCCCACGAATTCCCACTCATCCACTTCCTTTTGCATTTGGGACATTTAAATTCGCCAAAACAGCGCTTCCGGCCTTGGTAGGGGGTCTTGCCTTCTCCTTTAGGACGCGCCTGTTGCCAAAAATAATTTTGATGAATTCAAAGAATAAGCGGGAGGTGGCGCAACGAGTTAGATGTTGCGACTACGCGATTTCCGTAGAATGGTAAAACAGTTTTTTAACGTTTCGAATGCGTCTTCAGTAGGGTCTTAACTGATCCACTGTTAGCGAATGATGAGCTCGGGTTATGATCATGTGATTAAAACCCACTTATCTGTTGTCTCTTCGCAACGGACAACAGGTAATGATCTGACGCTAATTGATTTACTGAAGAACCACACTTTTTAAAACAAACAACAATATTTAATTAACACTTACGCTGAAAATTTAACGTTACAATAGTGAAAAATCGCAAACTTCAACTATAAGTACAACCTTGATTGATATCGTGCTCGTTTTCAATATTAACGATAACGCTGAGTGTTCTCAGATTTCTCACATCTTTTCACATAATAGAATCCGTGAAAAACTCTCAAGTATAATTAATTTACAAGATTTCGGTTAAACTTTGAGACATACTGAAAATTATTTGGAATCGATTTTCACCACTGAATGACACTTCTCGAATGGTATTGATGTATTTTTAAAATTGTGATTCTACTCCCATCCGATTAACGAAAACTCCGTTTTAGAGTCACTGCTCTGCAATAACTGAAACTGAATTTTTACTGAAACATTTTTTGTCGATATCGATAAGTGGGTTTGAGTTTCATAAACAAACTCAAATTCTCGTTTGAATGATAACAAAAAAGCGACGACTCGAAACTAAACATACAGAAAAATTTATCATCGACACTTCAAATACTTGACTGATAAATGTTGGCACGTTGTGCTGACTTAAAATTTATTCCGATTTATTGTTACAAGTTAGTAAAGAATTAAGGATGTATGTATAAGATCCTCTTCCTCCGTTTCCTTTTTGAACAAAACATAAAAAAGTGCCAGGATTTAAATCAAGACAAAAGCCTTTTCTTTGAATGTTTACACCAATAATCGAACATGAAAATAAATATGGCAAGTGCTGACTCCAAGACTAATTTTCGACGTGAACGTTTAAACGATTTCGTGGAAATTGAGCTGAATAAAACGAAACGTATTTCTTGGGAAACATTAGACAAAACAATGATTAGTCTCCAATATTTTCTAATTGAAAACATATTGTTATTGGTTTAATAGATTTTTTGTTATCAAAACGAACAAAATTCCTTTTGAGATTCTTTTTTATTGTATCTAGAAAGCTTTTAAATTTTTGCAAAAAATAAAACTCGTTTTTCCACAAAGGCGGGATGAACTTGCTTGCATTCTGATTTACTTGTTAATAGTGAAAAAAGATCTAAATTACATTTTGATGATACACATTTTATTTAAAAATAAAAMTAATTATGTCATTCGCAGTCATATATTACAGTCCGCTTTTTAAGAAACCTTAGCTTTATTAGCATGTGTAGGTTCCTTTTTATTGTATCTAGAAAGCTTTTAAATTTTTGCAAAAAATAAAGCTCGATTTTCCACAAAGGCGGGATGAACTTGCTTGCATTCTGATTTACTTGTTAATAGTGAAAAAAGATCTAAATTACATTTTGATGATACACATTTTATTTAAAAATAAAAGTAATTATGTCATTCGCAGTCATATATTACAGTCCGCTTTTTAAGAAACCTTAGCTTTATTAGCATTTGTTTGAATGAATAAATTATATGCAGTTAGTTACATATGTGTTAAAATTATTATCTAGCGTTATATTTATTAATTTTAAAAGCTTACTCGTGCGCTAATCAATTAACATATTGCCGCCCCTCAAGAAAATTTCAAATGACGCCCCTGGTTATCTACACTACAAAGCATCACCCAAATTTATTCTTGAGAATTACAATCACAAAAATAAATGCTCAAGAACTTTAAAATAAAAATTGGGCAATGCAAAAAATACAGGAAATCATCAGTAAAAAATGTACAATTTTGAAACAGACAACTAGTTTAAAAAGCAAAAAAGTTTCAGGGTCAACAGAATAAAAGTAGAGAGAATTCTAAAAAATAGCAGAAATTAAACAATTCCTGTTTTTTCCCGGTTTATACAGGGCATGTGTGCTGTTTTTGTTTCTCTATTGACAACAACTTAATTGCTAATAAATAGTACATAACATCAGAGCTTAAAGCATAATGTGATAATAGATTTTTGTAATATTTTAAAACGTAACAACACAACTTTGAAATTACTCTTTATTTTCTCAACAAGAAGATTTGGATCAATATAAAAACTCAATTAAAATTGTAGATTTTGGAAGCTATGGTTATCATAAATTTAATTTCAAATTAACTGATCCAGAATTTTACTATATTAATGTATTTATTAAAAGCATTACATCTGTTAAAAAAAACTTGCGTTAGTAAGACCTAATTATTTGGTTTAGTTTAGTTTATAATAAATTGTTTAATAAAATTAAAAAAATTTGTTTTTAACTTGTTTTTTTTTTTAATTTTATAAATTTTTGGTACCATTTTTTCGTTGTTTGGATTCTTTTTATAGTTGGTTACATTATTATATGTACAGTTGGTTGCAATAAAAACGGAAAATTGATTTTTCTTTAGAATGCAACAGGTCTTGTCCTTGTCAATTTAGTTGTCAATTTGTCATCTGTCGCATTCAAATATTTTTTTCTCCAATGCCACACTTAAATGCCGAGAGCATCCAATGCAAATCGAGATAATCAATTAGTTGAGTATTTTCGTGAAAACCCAATAAGTAGTGAATACTATAGATTAAGCTATTGTTATAAATCTTTATAAAAATCTGACAATTTTTTTTGACATTTTCCGATTTTTTTGCAACCAAGTGTACATGAATAAAAAAACTCAAAAATATTATATTAATACAGATTTCATATTTTTCTGTTCACACTCTTATTGTAAATTGCGCAACCTTGACTACGTCTAATTGTCTCTGAGATAAATTACATAAAAAAAGTAAGATTTTTGCAAAGCAATGAGCGAAAAATCGTGTCTTAAGTATCAATATTTTATACATTTTAATCGACCGGACAAGAGTTTTGGAGTCGTGCAGTACACCATTATTTATTTTATAGCGACTCCAGAAAAATCGTTTTGATCATTAATAATAAAAATAAACGAAAAATTTAAAACGTAATAAAACAAATTCTCACTGTTTGTGAATAAGCAATTCCCGAACTCCCAATTAGAACCGGTTGTGTGATGATTTTTGAGCCGGAAACTAACACGATTTTTTAAGAAGCATTTGCTGACATAATTTACTAAAAATGGAATTTAGAACACTGCACTAATTATTATTATTTCACTAATTATTATTTAAGGCCGTGTGCCAATCCGGTATAAAAATAGCGCGAGTGTTGTTTAAAAATTTTGTGACTTACCTTGGGACAATCTTTAATGTAGTGTCCTTTCTGGAAGCATAAGTGGCACATATACGACGCTGGTGGCCTTTTCAAAGTGCGTTTATCCAACACGAGATCAGCAAATTGCTCAGTAAGATCGCTCAGGGAAAGCGTATCCTGCGACGGACTGAAGTTTATACAGGGCGAGATGTAAGTACTCCACGTCGGAGACAGGAGTTTGGGCTGTAAAAAAAATCCCTGAAGTGGAAATTTTCACAAAAGGAATTGAAAAATACCTGAAAAGGCTCAGCTTGGTGCGCCAATTGCATCCAATTCGTGGTGGAAAACCGACAATTCATGGTGTCTATCCCCCCGTGAGTGTTGTTCGTCGGTTGACTAAGAAAATTAGCTGTGGGGGCCATTTTTCTCAGCCTGAAAAAATCCGGGTCAAAAATTTCGCCATATTATGGCCGGTTGCATGCAAAATAAATAAATAAAAAAAAAACAGTCCAATCACCTGGTTTCAAGCACATCAGGGTCAGTGAAAAACGACAACAAATCGACCATTGTTAGTGCAAAACTGAAAAAGCAAAAAATTGAGGATTTCGTACCAAATTAATCTGGAGCACGTGTGATCCTGAATCAGCTGGTTTTTCAGGACATGGCAATTATGTAAGACATTGAAAGGTGGTAAGCGTGATCCAGAATAAGTCGCACGTGTCCAGGAAGGCAGTGTTTGTTATTATTTCAAACGGGAACAAGAGCATCAAGCAAACGGAAGGGAGTTTATCACAAGCAAGAAGCAAAATTTGGGTACCAAATAATCAAAGGGCTTGACTTACCAGATTCGGGTTTCGGTGGTTAATGCTCCTTATGTGTTCATACCGATGAGCGATCTGCGAATGGTCCTAGGGTTTTCTGGATGCGTACAACGTCATGGTTGGGGCGGTGGGGGGACTTCAGCTCGGCTTAAAATAAGTCAAGAACTAAGCTGCCTCTTTTGAACGATATTTTATTGCTGTAATTGTTATTTTTTTATCAAAATTTAAACCGGGATTTCGCGTTTCGCGACCAATGAACAGTTTGGTAATCGGGAGCTTTATCGCAAAGTTGCTGACGATAGCCGATTTCCAATTCTTTATCAGCTCTTTGAACTGAAAAGAGTAAAATGACACCTTCTTTAATAACGAAAAAATTAATTATTTGAATGCAATTTTATTTAATTGTTTGCTAAACACACTGTTGGCATGTATACAAAGTCAATTTTTGAGCCAGCTATGTATAAGTTAACAATTCAAAGTTATTCCAATTGTTCAGAGGACTATAAAAATAGACCAGTATTTTGTCCAAAAATTAGGACTGAATGAATTTTTGTTCGTGTTTAAAACTCATTCATTATGCTTTTGATAGAGGGTTAAAAGTTTAATTAAAAGGAAATTAATTTAAATTGCTAATTGATTAAATTAAAGAGAATTGTAAGAAAAGACCAAAGATGGTAATTTGCAATTTTCTGGGAGGGTCCAGAATGGTCATTGGCCCAGAATTCGAAAAGGAGGTGCTTGTCCTCCCCTCTCTTATGGGAAAGGCCACTGGAACAAAATTATGTAACCTTTGAATTCATTCGTTGCAAAATAAACGAGAAATTGTTTAAAAATTAAAAAAGATCCATTTTTGCTTTACGTTTTTTTTCTTACGATTCATATCATATATCATATTATGCGTTGAAATGATTTTTTTTAATATATTTCATGCTTCACAAGATTTCAATATTTTTCAATGCCAAAGAAATGGAAAATTGTAAATTTGATCATTTTTTAATTTTATTTTTTACTTACATCTTGAAAAAGTCAATTTTTTGCAACAGTATGTCCCGGGATAGGTGAAAATGACTCTTGTAAAAGATAAACAATGCTCGATTTAAATTTTCATTTTTTGAGATATAGCCCTGCTTGGTTAAAGACTAATTTCTAATATAATTTTAATTTAAAAACATTAGGTATGTCTTGGAAATTTTCAAAAAAACTTATTTTTTGGTAAAGTGCCTTTTATGTGATAAATACGACAAAAAGTTATTATTTTTTTTATTCATAATAAAACAATAACTGTTAAAAAATATTTTTTTGATTTGTGAACAAACAAAAAAAATATAAACATCCTAAAAGACACTTTACTTCATAGAAAAAAAAGTTTTTTTGAAAGTTTCCAAGGCATAATTGTTTCTTTAAAACTAAAATTATGTTAAAAATTAGTCTTTAGCCAAGCACAGCTGCATTTCAAAAAAATTAACTTTTTTTACAAGATTCGTTTCACCTATCCGGGGACACACTGTGTGGAAGTTCTTTGACTCAAATTGATTAAAATAATACGATTTTTTTACGTAAAAATCATTGTTTTGACCAATGTGTCTCTTTATTTTTATTTGCATTTGTAATCTAAAAATTAACAAAAAAAAAACAGAAATCTACGTAAGTTTAGTATTAAATCAAAAACTTGTAAAAACAAGTGAAAATTTATGAATGACCCTTGCGATTCTGAAGTTCATTCATAACGCAGGATGGTGAAGAAGATTTCCAACCTTCTACGAAATGTAATTAGTAGATACCGAACTCGCAATAGGATTAGGTGGTAAAATTTTAATAATCCTCTTTGGATTCCCCAAATTACCGACTACTTCCTTCATACAGTTATAAAAGAACAAAACATTGCATCCTGTACCGCCGTTTCAAGAAAATATAATTATGAATGAAATATTTTTTTTATTTAACAATTTTTACTTGAGGCTTGCTTTAATTATTTAATGTAATTATTACAAGAGCTATTTCTTTCTACTGTGTTAGTGTTATAAATATGAAAATTGTAAAAAAAAATTATTAATTAATTATACCTACAATAAAAATGATTTATCCGCAAACGTCACAAAAGTGACTACTTTTATTAGTAAAAAGTTTTCCCTTTCAAGCATGGAGTAAAAATTGTGTTTTTTTCGCTTAAGCGTTTTTACTTTTACCATGACATTATTGACATTTACCAATGTTGTTTTTTTCTTACCTCTATGAACAATAAAAAAACAACTAAGAGAAGTGAATTACGTAAAATTAAAATCGCAAACTATAAGAAAAATATTAAATAAATGCTAAAACATAAAAAAATAAGAAATCCACCACAAAAAATGCATTGTTATTGTTATTGTTAAGTTTTCTTGTTTATTATTTTGGTAAAAATTAACAATAAAACATTCGCAGAGCTATTATAAAATCGGAGATTACTATTTCCTGTTGAAGGTGGGTAATTTAGAAAGCACCCGAAATAGGATTAAGCTCTAAATCATCGCCAGATAATACAAATTCTGAAATTCCTGAAATAGAAGATCAATACAGGAACAAAGTCGTAAACATTCTAGTGTTTTGTAGGTAATGGTAGGTCGAAATGATGAACAATATTGATTAAAGCTTTGTTTTTGAAATAATTACTTGAAATATATTATTTATTTATTAGAATTTGTCAGTTTTTTTTATTCTAATCGGACAAAAAAAAACTCGAACTTTATTTTTATTCCATCAAAACTGAATATTATGCAGATACAATTAATCGATTTAAAATTATCTACTATTTCAGAAACTCCGCCTATACATATCGTAACGACATGAACGGCCATTTGACATGCTGTTTGAGAATATCGACTCGTTACCAATTTTATAGAAGCTATTGGAAAGGTTATTTAACATTATTTATTCCACAATTTCCATCCAAATACGGTTAAATATAAAGAAAACAAGCGAAAACCCAAGCAAACCTATTTTTAGTTGTTGCGCCTTCTAAAAATAACTCAAAAATTGAAATTCGCCACCCTTGTAATACCTCATGCAAGCCATGTAAATACCCCACCAATCAATAATAATTACAATGACGTCTCCACTAAAAAACCCAATTATAGAAAGTAAATAATCAAGTGAAAGCTTCGATGACGTCGCGACGCCATGACGTCACTACTTTGTGTCTATTTCAAGCCGACATTTATGCAAAATTTATAAACAATTCTCCGTTTTGAACCCCTCGGGAAGTAAATTCTGGGTTCGGCGTTGCGTGACATGTGAATTCACCTGTGGAAACCGTTGGGAAATTTATCGAAGTTGGTTTCCTCCTATTGGGTTGTGTTTCGACGGTCGCGTGCGGTTTCAGTCGGTGGAAAAGCGTCGTGAAAAGCGGTGCATTGGAAAAGGTGAAAGTTCATGGTCTTGTGCAAAATGCAAATCGGGAAGTTTCTAATCACAACGGTAGGTTTTTTGATTAGTTTTAAAGGGGTTGAAAAATGTACAATTGAACAATATCATGTTTATTTCAAACAAATTAGATCATTGCGTGCCGACTGGAAAATAAATGATTCGGCAGTCATTAGTTTTTATTTTAATCAAAAATTATTATCGATTCTGGACTAATTTTGGAGAAAAAATCGGTTTTGCCCTCTAAGGCCAATTTTTTTATTACCCCTCTGGTCGTAAATTTTCGGATTCCATTCCTCATAAATTACAACACCCAAGTGTGGGAAATTCATTCACAGATGGTTAAAATAAAGGTGTTAGAAAAGGCGAAAAAATCACTCGAGTTTCACTGGATTTATTGGAGTGTTGCCGACAATCAATCCGAGTTTTACGACTTCTGGAACGAAGTTTGCTCAACATTTTATTACTTTATTTGTTTAAACAGAAAAAAAATTGAAGTCTTGTGTTCCGTAATCAAAATATTTTGCCATAATTTATGATAATTGCAAATGATTTATTTGTTTTAGCACAATTTGTAGCAATACAAAGATATTCGTCGTAATGTTAGATAAACACAAGTCTTGGGACGTTTTCTGCACTCTTGGTGTTGAAAAAAAATCATTTTTGAGTCCCAAAATTACGTTTCAGTAAGCGTTTGATTGATTCTAACAACCCGCGTTTGCGTTTCTGGGTCAACAAGGCTGAAAATTGCTTTTGTGGTAATAACAGTGAAAAATTCAAATAAATCGTTACCAAACTAGTTTAAAAATGTCCTAGTTGTAATAATGTACAATAACCTGGCGATAATTTATTAAAAAAGCCCGAATAAATAATGCAGGAAGCTTTCACCAGACAAAATAAGAGCTTCCGAGTTTTCTCCACTACGATTTTCATGTGTAGATAACCACCGTTGCGTGGGTCGGTTGTGGTCAGTGGGGTCAAAGACCTCGCACCCTTACTGTTTTTCAGCGTTTCAGTGACCCCTGAACATATTTTTTTATCAATTTCTGAAAACTGGAGAGTCGTCTGCAATTCGTGACTGGAATTAAATGAAAAATCAATTTTTAACGACTGCTTTCTATTTTTGTCGTCGGTTATCCACGACAGTTGTGTTTACGAAAATCAAATTAAATCGATTTGAATGCGAATTGAGGGGTCCACAATTGCTTTTCAGATGAGTTGAAGCGCCGCCATGGACAAATACGAACAAATTTCGGTGGTTGGGGAAGGCTCCTACGGCTTGGTGATGAAATGCAGACACAAAGAAACCGATCAAATCGTCGCAATCAAGAAATTTCTTGAAACGGAAGAAGATGCAACGATTCGCAAAATGGCGTTACGCGAAATTCGGATGCTCAAAGTGAGTGAATTCACCTGAAAATTGATGAAAAGCAATCAGTTTTGTTTCAGAGACTGAAACATGAAAATCTCGTCACAATGATCGAAGTTTTCAGGCACCGGAAACGCTTCTTCCTCGTTTTTGAGTTTTTGGAAGGGACGGTCTTGGACGAGTTGGAGAAGATGCCGGGGGGGTTGGGGGATGAAAGGTGCAGGGAGCGGATCTATCAAGTCACGAGGGCCATCAACTACTGTCATAGCAACAATGTGAGTGGCTAATTTCGCAAAAAGTTGATTTATTCCCCTGTAGATTATCCACCGTGATGTGAAACCCGAAAACGTCCTTGTGTCTTCCCTCGGCGTGGTGAAACTCTGCGATTTTGGTTTTGCCCGTCTCGTGTGCATCTCGGGGGAGCCTTGCACCGAGTACGTGGCGACGCGGTGGTACCGCGCCCCCGAACTCCTCGTCGGCGAGTCGAATTATGGTGCCCCGGTCGATATCTGGGCCATTGGGTGTCTCTTCGCCGAGATGATGACCGGCGACCCCCTATTTCCCGGTGAGAGCGACATTGACCAACTGTACCTCATCGTTAAAATGTTGGGTGAGTTGCCACAAGGAGCACCCCCAGGTCCTCTACTATCACATTTTTAGGGAAACCGTGCCACCGACACCAACATCTCATGTCCAGGAGTTCGCATCTGCGAGGGATGATCAAATCCGCGTCCAGTGAGCCAGATTTCGGGAAACTCTTCCCCAATTGGTCGCTCTTCGCCCTTGAGTTTCTCGCGACTTGCATGAAAATGGACCCCCATGAGAGGTCCACGTCGGAGGAGTTGTTGAAGAATAGTTATTTTACCCACGATAGGTTCCCCCAGAAGTTTCTGCCGGCGTTACGCGAGAAAGTTAACACAGAATTCAACAATAATCCACTTTTGAGAAAATACAAGACTGAGATTTTGATGTCAACGGATAAGAAAGAAGAGACAAAAAGGCGAGGGGGAGACCAAATCAAATGGAGGTTTAGTCTCGCCGAAGGCAGTATTAAACGAAAGTACAGTTACGATATATTCAACGAGAGTGATAAAAACTTGATAAGTCTGTCCAAGACAAGTCAGAGACTGAACGTGGTACAAAAATCCGGTCAAAAACCCAACAACTCGTCCAAAGAAAAAGATAAGAAGCCAAGTGGGAGCAACGCCGAAATGCAAATGCTCGAAAAATCATTAGAAAGTTTAGTAAAATTCAGTGAACGTCCAGTGTCTGCGCGAAAAGAACCCGAAAGCCCGCTCCCCCCGTCGCCCCCTCAATTCCAATCCTTGCAACAATTTAGTGACTTTAGTAAATCCCCCAACGTCTTGCACCCCAGCATCAACAACATTAGTTTCAACAAAGACTTCCCGAAAAAATCCCCAAACTTGCTGCAAAGTTTAACAGTGAAATCGAACTTGAATCAAGTGCCGCTGTTGACAAACCCCCGGACTCAGTTTTTGAAAAAAATTCCGGGTGAGAGTAGTGTGACGGACCCCTGGGTGGGCTTCTCCAAGAAGAAGGAGCAAAAAGCTCGAAACGATGTTTTCACGCTTCCGAATTTACCTGGAGGTGAGTTGATGAAACGGAAAATTGTTTTTTTATTACAGAAATGTTTTTTAATTCAATACCAGCTACAGGAAGTCCCAACAAAAACCGGAAAAAGTCGGAGGCGGAGCTACTGCAATCGAACATTACCGTAACACCAGTGAGTGTCTTTTAATTCAGTTTTTTAATCCCTGACATGTAGGACACCCTCCAAACTAACTCCACGATTTTCTTTCAGAGAATACAATCATCTACCTCACAAAAACTCTCACCATCCAAAAACTCGAGTAGTTTTCCTATGATGTGATTTCATTACTTAATTTTTCTTGTAAACAGGAGCGTCTTTTGTAAACGTTCTTTCTCTTCTAGGCCTACAGATATAAGAAAGCTAAAAGGAAACTCAATATTTTGGATATTTCACTCCCTTTGTCTGTTAAAGAAAAAGGAGATTAGTTTTTTATTATAGAACCCAATTATTATGTACCATGTTATATTATTTAAATAAAGGATATATTTATACCTAATTGTGCGTTTTCATTTCGAAAAACAAAAGTTTCAGTGTGTGGTGTATGCTACCAGTTATGCAACATGCGTTAGGAGTAGCCATATTGTCAATTTTTCTTATAAACAAAATACAAAAATACAAGTTCCATACAGACTCCTAACTGTTAACGTAAAAATTGGTGCAAATACCACAAAAATAGAAAAAAAAAACAAGTTTTAATAAGTGGTGTAGGCAACTAAATATGCAATCGGCGGTGCGGGTTGCCGCATTTCAAGGAATTTTTTTTTAAATAAAACACAAATAAAGCAAAAATCGTATATTTTCATACAGGCTCCCAACAGTTTAAGTCAAAATTGGGGCAAATACAACCGATTATCATATAAATATTAAAATAACTAGACACAAGGCACAAATTGAAACAAACTCGATTATAATAAAAGTGCGATATAATACTGAAATAGAATCGTTCCAGTAGTAAAAACTGATATCATACAATTAAAAAATGCCAAACGATCACAGAGTTTTCTTTGAGATTGAACAATTCATTCGTCGAACAGTTCATTAAGTGTGGAAGAGGGGCTCCGGGGGCAGGCTTCGACCAGTTTTTCACCCCCGGTTAGGGGATTAATCCGGTGATATTCGATGAGATCACCTGCAAGAAAATGATCAGATTTCTAGCACAAATGTTCCAATTTCGCCGAATTATATTTTTAATTAGTAGAAAGTATTTCTAATAAATGCATTTGAATTTTTCATCAAGTTGTTAAATTGAGTAATTAGCTTGTTTACAACTGCAATAACGTTCTAATGAATGTTTTTATTGTAACTGCGAAAAAATTTCGATTCGAGTATTTACGTCTGTTTTACGGCTTGCAAAATAAACAAAGCGCGATATTTGCCCACAGCTGATAATGCAAATTCCACTTGATACATCATTCGGGTTAATATCTCGAGTCAAGACAATAAAACGTGTTGCTATTTGAATTTTTCGCACGCTGTGAATTCTAATGGCACAACAATTTTAAAAACTTTGCACTGGTGACTCATAATCTTTGTAATATGAGACAAAAAATCAAACCTCAAAACTGATTCTATTTCAAGAATATTATTTGATTACAATAGCACTCAAATGATTGTTTTCGATAACTCCTTTGGAAATTATTACGACACGTGTGAACATTATTTTCTTTGAATGAATGAACAGAAGAAGAAAAACAACACGAAACAAAAAATTAAGAAAAATCTGAAGAAAGAAAAAGACTCAGAGTATCAACTTCATGTATTTGATTGAAACTTCTTATCTTACATAAAATTTAAAAAAATAGGTTAAAGTGAAATATTCTTGCTCTTTCTTTTTCAATGATCATACTTTCATATATTGAATAATGTATCTGTTTAAATTCGAAATATTTTGAAAAGTAATAAAATAATTAGCAAAAAATTGCAAACAAGAATTTTTTAATGCTTTTCGCGAACTTCTGCATCATGCAAGCTGTCCCATCTTACTCATACATCCTCTATTTACAGTGTTGCCAAGCCAAAAACATAAAATTCACCAGATCAGAATTGAAAAATTTGCCCAATTTTCACCAGATTACGACAAAATCTCGCAAAAAACGCAGTTTAAAAATCTGCTTAAACTCTTAAAAAAAAAGCAAAAATTACATGTTTTTCGGCCTAATTCTGTGATTTTTCGGTTTGTTTTCAACAAAATTTTGCGAAATAATTGCGTTCCTAGCTGAAAAACGTGCTAAAATGCTCGAAAAATACAAAAATAATGTAATTTTAGACCTATAATTTCTTAATTATTTAGTTTGTTTAGCGAAATCTAGCCAAAAACCTGAGATTTTGGTACAAAAACGAGCATTTTTGGCTTATTTTTGTTCAATTTTGCTCAAAAACTAGATAAATCAAGTGAAACAAACAAAATAACATTAATATCAATCCTTTTTGTGATTTTTAGGCGTGTTTAAACAATATTTTGTAAATAACTGAACCTCTGGTTTAAAAACGAACTAAGTCTGGCGAACAAGCTACAATTTCGATTTAATTTTATAATTTTTCAATGCAATATTTCAAACTTCTTGTGTTTTTATCTCTCAAAAAGACAAAGAACGCCGTTTTTTGGGCTTGTTTTGTTGAATTTGTGACTTGTTTTTGACAAAATTTTGCAAAACAATTGTGTATCTAGCGGAAAAAGCATTTGGAAAAAACAAAAGTAATTTGTTATTTTCGACACCGTTTAATACCTTGTAAAAAACAAATAGAACTATTTTTAACCAATTTGGTGGTTTTCGATTATATTTTTTCTTGGAGAAAATTTGACGAAATAATCAAGTTAAAGCCTAAGAGTTCGGTATAAATATTACAATATAATCTTTTTTTAGTGATTTTTGACACGCTGTAGCAAACTCTCGCGAAAAAACAGATTTTTCAGCTTTCGAAAAAGGAAAAAATTATGTCATTTTTATATTTATTTATTTATAATTTTTTAGGAGTATCAATTTCGATTTAATTTTGTAATTTTTTACCTGCTTCAACGAAATTTTTAGAATTATCTTTGTTTTTATCTCAAAAAACGTGCTTAAACACTTGACAAGGGCAAAAATAACGTCGTTTTTGGTCGAATTTATTGAATTTTTGAATTGTTTTTAACGAAATTTTGTGAATTACTTAGATATGTTTCTAGCTATTCGAAAAAGACAAAAATATTTTTGATCCTGTCTAATAAAATCTTGTAAAAAACAAACAGAGCTATTTTTAAGCAATTTGGTGGTTTGTGACTTTTTCGAAAAACTTTGACGAAATAATCAAGTTTCTAGTTGAAAGCGTGAAAAATGCTTGAAAACAGTTTTTTTAGATATTAGAATTTTTACAACAGTTTTGTCCAAATCACCAGATTAACATGAAAATCACCAGATCTGGTGCAATTTCACTACACCTGACAACACTGTCTATTTATTCAAATAAAGCAATCACACGCAGCATTCCTGCGCCTTTACGTCAGTCATCACTTACGTAGCGTTTCATGCTCAACTTGATTGTTGCCTAAAAACTGGTACTTGGGCCCCGCACTGACCAAATAATGTTTGCACTTCTCTTTGGCCCTGTAGGAGATCGCATATCCCCAAATCCTCTCCGACAATCTGACCAGAAAGCTCCCGTAAGGCCGGTCCAACAACAACTTCTCGGCTTCGGATCGCGTGATCAGGCCATGAAACCACGATTCCGCGTTGTTGGACCGGTCCAAACCCGTCCATTTGGGCCTTTCGTGGCTTTTGTACCATTCGATGACGGCGGTACGACCCGGAGGAACTCCGGTGTTGACCGTGCTGTAAGAAGTGTCGATTTCGAAATTCGATGTCAGTCTGTGTTCCTCTCGGGCGCGGCGGGCAATCTCCCGGATTTGCTGCTCAGCTTGCTTGGCTTTGCGCTCTTGAAAAAAAATGTCAAATTTGGCAAAAAAAGGGAAAATTGTACCTTGTTCCCTCCAAAGCTGCTCCTGTTTTTGCTCAGCCTCCTCCGCCTCCTTGGCCACTTTCTGCTGCTCCTTTTGTATCTTCTGGAAGATTTCACACGTCCTCTCCTCAGTCAGTCTCTTCTCCCACAGAGCTACCCTCTGCGCCACCTTCTGCGTATTCAACGAGATCTCTTGCAAAACATCCCTCGTGTCAATCACATGAAACTTATTCTTATTCTGGTACGAATTCAAACTATAATTAAAATGATTCGGCTTGTTGTTCTTCTCCCTTAACTCATCCACCGAGTAATAAATCATCTCATCGTCGATTTGTAGCTTCGGGGCTTCTATTTCTTCGATTTTGGGGGTGAGTTCAATGTAGAGTTGCTTCCGCAACTCCTCTGCTTCCTTTTCGGCCATTTTACGCGCCTTTTCTATGGTTTCCTCCTTGAGGATCTCCTCGATGGTCTTGTCGTCTTTGTGTTCGCCCAAGACCCACACCCATGGCTCCCCATCTTCGCCCTTGAGGAAACTAACGGTTTTTTTCTTACTCGAGGGTTGGATGGTTCTGGGCTCATCGCCCAGTTTCTCGTTCCAGAGTTTCCAGCGCCGGACTTGCTCCTCTCGCATTTTGCAAAAGAGGGTCTGTTTTTGGGCCTCGTCCAGCTCGGCGAGGATATCGGGATCGACGTACATATCCCGAAGGATTTGTTGCAACATTATGGGCTCTGAAACAATTCCAAATTATCTAACTTGATTGTTATGTCTTGAAAGTGGAAAATTTTGTTACATAAAAATGCTCTCGGTATGCTACGATGGGTACATTTTTTATAAGTTAAATAGACCAGAAAATGTGACATGGGACAAGTTTATTGTGTTGGCGGCATTGTTTTATTCGCTAATTTCGTGCAATGAGACTTTGTAAAATCAAATAGACATTTAGATGCGAATAAGCTAAACCGGTCACGAAGGCCATGACAAATCGGTTAATAAATGGTAATGGGTGTGGGTTTTTATAGACGAATAAATTTCGCATAAAGAGGGAGTTGAGGACTTTAATTGAAAGTTTTGTTTCAAAAAAGAAAAAAATCGTGACGAAAAACAAACTGGATTGTTCGAGTATTTTGATAAAAATGAGGTTTAAAAGGATTAAAACTTGTCTGATGATCTTTTTGTTCTCTGTTAACACTAAAATTGCAAAAACAGGAATTCGAACAATTTAAAGATCAAAAATATAGCACATAAAACTTTAATTGCCATTCTAGACCCTGAAAAAGCCTTTATATTATTATTTCAAAGAAACAAATTAAAATTTAAAAAATTTAAAAATTGAGATAATCTCAGATCTCTATTATTATTTGATCTATATGTTAAAAAAAAGAAATTAATTTCATAAATATCAGCAACTAGTTGTTAAAAAATAAGTGAAACCTCTAACTCACAAAAAAATATTTTGATTAAAAATTCTCTATTTTTGACGCTTCTAAAACTATTCCAAAAACTTGTTGAAATTAAAAGTAATGAAATATTTAATTATGCTTCCATAAATCTAATTTCAGACACAATTTAGTTTTTCATACAAAGAAATGTGAATTTTAAATTAAGACGCGTTCTACCTTCATTTCATGGAATTTTAAAGATGTTTCAAAAAAAAATTATGGCAAAAAACACTGTAAAGTGATTAAAAGTAGAGTCTAAAAGGATTAAAATACGCTGCTTTAGACATATTATCGCAATTTTTAAGCGTATTAGTTATCAATAAAACCTTAAAACAAATATTTTACAAAAAATGGAAGAATTCAAACACTATAGTTTTACAATAAAATTAACAACCAAAAATACAAAAATAAGACTTTCTTCATTTACATTTTGATTTGTCTCGAAAACGGGAGTTAAAATTGTATAAGAAATACAAAATTTTAGTAAAATAAACTGTAAAAAAAACAAACCTTCAAAACCTTGAAAACAAAAATACGCAAAAAAATTACTTTCACTGTAAATTCTACTTTTCAAGATTTTAAACCCGTTTTAGTAAATTACTTACATCAAAATGTTAAAATTAAAAATATTAATAAAAAAATTGAAAACGAAATTGAATTTTTTGTGTTTTGATAAACAGAATTTTAACGTAAAGTTGAAGATTTATGACTTGTATTTAACTTTCATTTCGTGGAATTTTGGTGTTTAAAAATTAAAAAACCGCAATCAGCTTTCTCATTTTTAGAATATTAATTTAAATTTTTATAATTTTGAACCCGAAAGTATTCTGGTTAATCTGATTTCCGTTTCTATTTCCACTAAAGCCTCTCTTATCTCACTCACAAAGAGGTGGTCTCAAACCACTTATGTTTCTTTGAATTGGTTTAAAAATCCTCCTTGTTATCGAACAAATACCACAATGGGTGAGGCAAGGATTACCCAAATAATAAGTATCTACCACGAGCTTTGAACCGTGACTGGAGCAAATACACTTATCAAGGCCTTAAAAAAGGTCAGATTGACTTTCACTCACTGTTTACAATTTTACTTAATCACCCTGTATAAATGCAAGCACGACTGCGAGGGCAATTTCCCCACGTTTCTATAAATAAAGCGATAATTTTAACCGAGTGGTGACTCAACTGGATACCCTTTTACGTGCAACCCTTGTTGGAAAAGGGCCAAGACTTTTTTTCTTTGATTGGCACGCCTGTTTTTACCATATTTGGGTGCAGCATGTCTTGAGTATGATGATTCATTCCTCTGTCATTGCGAAGTTAATTAATTTTTCGCCAAAATTATTATTTATTAAACCAATTTGTACACACGCACTGCGAAAATAACTTTCACTCAAACCTTGGTAATGGTGATTGAAATAATACCAGATTATGTAACAACCTGTTCACAATAATATTTTTGAATAATTTATTCAAACGCCCATTATATGGTCGGGACAACTTTTATTTATTTTTTTCTAGTTATTTGTTATATAAAATTGTGGTTCGATGGGTGTGTTCCCTCGGCAATTATTGCAATTTTCTGGTGTGGCACGCACAGCTCTGCTCAAGGGCCACTCTTGTCGCGACCCGCATGACCAAGCAGACGCTTTTAACAAACATTGGACCAATTAAAATGGCTATTAATTTGCCAAGAGCTACGGCCTCGTGACCTTAAAAGTCTGTGAAAATTGCAACTGTTACAAACTGCATTGCAGTGTTTTTTTTCCAAAAAAATAGAAGTAAAAGATGCAAAATTTTAATATCGTAGAACTCGTAGGAGGAATCAGAAACTTGATGTTTTACAAGAGGTAATTTTAAATTTTAAATATTAAAAATCTCTTGTCACAAAATGAGGTTTTTGGTTTTACTTAAACTGATAAAAATCCTGATGTTATCAAAAGCAATTCTGTTATTAATTTTTCAAGGCTAAAAATTATCTTGTTTTTTCTTTATTTGGCTTTTACACAATATTGACACAGTTATCAAAGTTGAATTTCCCCAAACTTAAATTATAAATTGCAAAATAAAAAAATAATCTTCATTTTATTTAAAAATAGTACTCAAAGAAACTCCGGTCAAAAATATAAACTCAACAATAGTAAAAATGGAATCTTAAAAAAGAAAAAAAACATTTGAAGATTAAAATTGACAAAAATTATAAAAAATCAAATGCCAGAATTGATCAGTTTTAATTAAGATTTAGAACAGCTTAGAAAAACCCTTTCAACATAAATTTAAAAAATCAAAAACACAAAAAAAAGAAGACAGAAAAGCGATTTCAATACTTTTTTTTATACCGTTTAAATAATTGTCTACTATCATTAGTCTTAAAAATTGAAGTTTTAAATTGTTGAAATTAGAGCTGAACACTTCTGAAAATTAATCTGACATATTTTTGTTTTCTTATAAGTAAAAAATGTCAAAAAATTCTAAAAAAAGACAGTACAAACATAAAATAGAACGAAATAAGTGGAAAATAGATCATAAAATCCTAAGGTATAAATGTTTTTTTTTTTTTTAATTTATAATATCTCAGATAATAATATATGTTTTACAATACAAGTAAAATTGTACCATTGATTTTACGTCAGATCTTCAAAAGTCACATTTTTTTTGCTTAACTTGACTCAGTGTTAAGAAAAGTCATTTATTTTTCTATTGACTTGTTATAATCTTTGTTATTTGACTTGCGTAAACTCTTTTGCTTTGTCCGAAATCAAGAGATAAATAAACTTTCACTGAGTCAGAATAATAATAAAGTTTTAATTACAAATTTGTGCGTTTCAGGTTAAGTAAAAATTTTATTCCTTTGTAGTTTTGGTACAAAATCGAAAAAAAAATTCTCCTCTTAAAAACTCAATCCGGGTAGAGTTTCTATATTAGATATATAGGAACTCTAAATCCGAGGACATAAACCTCGTGCTATAGCTATCGTCACATTGGCAACGTCGCGTTTTTTGGGGAAAAATTGATCATAAAATTTTGATTTCTGTGTAAAAGAAAACTCACTTTTGAGTCAGGGGGTTTCACTATTTCATACAGAAAAAACATTGTGAGAAGTGACAGAAGTAGCGGTAACTGTATTATAACAATAAAATATTACATTCTGTAGCTTGAGACTTTTCTATGGCCACACTGGCAACTAAACTGTAATTTTGCTTTTAAGATAAATTTTAACTAAGTATTTATAAAAACTTGACGATCTTGTTTTTTGTCCAGGGCACGGGTTAAGGCTGTAAAATCAAAATAGTAATCTTGACTTACTTAAAGTGAAGGTAACAGAAAGACGATAACAAAGTCCTGAAATAAAGTTAAAAAAATAAACTAATGATTAGTGTTTAAAAAATTTGAAAAAATATTAAAATCACGGTTTTAGGACAAAAAAAATTATATTTGTCGTTTTAGGACGAATACTGAGTGTCAGGATTTTAGAACGCAAAAAAATTTGTGTACGAACTCTATTTCATCTGAAACGTTTAAAATTTTGGGTCCCGTCCACAGGACTTAAACAGAATCAAGAAGGCATTACAAAATATAAAAAAATCATCAATATTGAAATTTAAATCAATAAAAATTTGCAAATAAAGATTCAAAAGTTTTCTTAAGAAAAATTAAAAAAAAAAAACAAAGTATTTCTTGGTGGCTGCAGACGCCCCAATTGACACCCAATTAGACCACCTGGCCTACCCGCTCCCAAGCCACTTGTCTTCTAAAACCAGTTGCTTGTCCAAGTTAATTAGGCGTCACTTAAACAAACGTAATTGTCTACTGTACAAGGCAGCCTTGATTTATTCAATGTAGTTACAAATCTTCACTTGTCGTACCACTTCCGGCTCTTACTTTTCAAGACTCCATTTCCGGTCAATAAATAAACACAAACATGTGACAATGTTCATAATTCTGTTTAAAGGTAAACAAGATTCACCCTTCAACATTACGGTACAGCCGCATTCCGCTCGCATCTTCTTATTCTGAAAAGTTGTTCTTGCAGTTTCTTAATTGCCGTAGCGACCCCAATGCACTTCCTACTAAATACGGAAAATAACGGGAAAAAAGCTTCACACTTTCCAGCCGATTTGGCACGGAGAAAATTGATTAAATCATCTCCAAAGAAGCCCTTCCTAGTCGCCTCTTTATGAGTTTACCGCCATAAATCATAGGTACATACTATCAAAATTGATTAGCATTTTAACGACGCTTTAAAACTTTTATTATCACTTTACAAACTGACCTAATTTCGGCCACAACAAAAACTCTTCATCGATCGATTTAATTACAAAAATCTTGAATTTTTCACGGTTTTATTCGCAAGTCATTTAGCACCAAGGAATTAATATCTTTACCTTCTTCCATCAGGAGGTGTTGATACAACAAAACAAACACTTAAACTGGCCCTGATAAACATTAGGAACCGTTAAGTCTGATAATCTCGAGTCATTATCAATTTGTTTTGTCGAAACTTTTAGTTAATTTCAACTAGGAAATAAAGAAAGAAAAGAAAGAGTAACACCTGGTCTTGAGGTTTACTTGATTGAAACGACAAATTGGAATTACGTTTTCTAATTGGAATCAGTAAATGGAAAAGCATTTCCAGCAAGGTTCTCTCTGTTATTTATTTATTCTGAATCAGAATACAAGGTCAACGGTATCGAAAAGGAGTTAGAGGTTGATGGACTGTATCAAGCCAAATACAGATTCCGTCATTTATTTTAAATGTTAAAATGTCCATAAAACGTGTTTTGGCCTTTGTTGGAACCAAAAACCGATTCCAAGCATGAAAAATCATTTTTTACAAAAGACTAAAATCTGACCCCAAAAATTTAGACTGCATTTCAATAGAATTGTGTTGCATTCTAGTTTATTTGAAGTTGGTGTTATCCTTGGCATGCTTCCATGCGGTTACACACAAAGTATCAATTTTTTCTCAAAACATCCGCTTTTTGGTGTACATTCTCGAAGAACTGAAGGTTGGCAGTACTCACCAAAAAACTATTTTTAATTACTACGATTAGGAAGTAAACGCATCAAAATTTCATGTTAATGGGATCAAGGTTAGCGATAAAAAATGACTCAGTAATTTCGATTACAATTAAAAACTTGAGTCAGATATTCGAAGAATGGAAAAACGGTACTGCTGCTCTCGACATGCTGGTGCTAATTCGTTCTTGACATTTAACATCTCTCGCATTTAGCAGATGTTGCGAATATCTCGCCAGCTTCCCTACTTTCGACAAAATTGTTGAAATTTTCAAGTTGATCAATGCGAAAATAGTGTAATCTATTACTGGAGCACTTTCACTCATGACTTTTCGTGGGAACATCCATCACAATCAAGCAATTAAAAACAAACCATTTTAATTAATTCTCAATATTCTTGAAACCAAGCAAATCACGTGGACAAAATCGGGTGAACTTGGAGCGAGTTTCCCAAAAACAAACTTTATTTTTTTAGTTTATCTTGAACACAAGGGTCAGCACAGCATATCTAAATTAAAACAATGCTAGTACCTTGGTGGAAACCACTGTACCTGAAAGAAGGTCAAACTTTTCGTGCAAAAAGTAAATTTTCATTAAAGTCGTGACATACGCCGGAAAATAATTGATTTGTTCTAGGTTTTTCGACTATTAAAAATTCAGGTTCGTTGACCAATGACAGCAAACGATGTTTTATTTTTCTCCGATTTGGAGAAATCCTGCTGTTTCAACGTTTTCTCATTTTTCCGTCAAATATTTACATAAATCGGCCACTAACCCCAGCTCCAGTTCATTAGCAATCACACTTAATGTAAAAGGTCACACAAAAAATTCCACTTGTGACCTTTCCCTCGCCTGCGACATATGCAAATCGTTTCACAAAAGATAAAACTGCAATAATTGTGGTGATTAATCCGGCGTAGCCTCCGGAGAAATCCGGACAGGTTTTCCGGTAGCCAAGTCAAAATTTGATTTATCTCGTGTGTAGTTACTGTTATAATAAATTATATTGTCATGAAAGTAACTCAGTTCTACTTAAAACTAGTGCAAAGTTGGAATTAGAACCGTAATAACGGGAAAGACAAAATTATCATATTTTCACCCTCGTGAATTCGTCTAATTAATTTCGTTAGACCCGAGTTTACGTAACCATTGACTATTTTATAAATAATGCATAGACTTTCCTTGCAGAAAAGTAAAAATTGAGTAAAAGTTTAGTTGTAATTCCTTTGTTCGATGAGGAATAACATTTTCGGACCTTGACAATTGCGCAAATGAGAGTCTCTCGTGATATGGACGGAAGTTCTGATAAGTTTTAATGACAGCAAGAAAGTTCAATTCGTATCAATTTAAGTGCTTCCCTTTGTTGTTTCCGGTGAGGGGGAAAAGCAATCAACCCCATAATTACGCAAAATAAGTGTGTTTATGATTTATGCAAATTTAATCAAACTAATTATCACTAATGAAGGAAAGAAAGATAATACGGAAACGATAAAGTGAGAGCAATTTTTTTTAATTTTTCTTTCCTTCGTTATTTAGTTCACATGGTCATTAGGTGATAGTTTCCTGTTCAAATTTTGCTTTCATCTTCCCGTTTTCACCCACATTCATAAGTGGGTCTCGTTCAATTAAAAATTTAATTAACAATCAACACAATACCCAATTTTCAACCTTGAATTTTATCTTCGGAGGCAGAAAAATTCAAAATTTACTTCGCTTGCGGGTCATTTGCATAATAAATGGCCCCAGTGGAGCAATTAATTTTATAATATCTTGTATGTGTGGCCGGAGCCAAGTTTACACTGATGAATTTTAATCGAGCGTTTGGAACAGGAAATGTTTATTTACTATTCGGAATAAAACAACTCAAAACAGAAATGTGAAATATTTGAAAACTATGCGGAAACGAAATGTAATAATAATTAAAACAGTGAATTATTAGAGAATTAGAGAATTGTCAATAATTTCTCTTCCAAATTGGCCTATTTTCGACGATGCTATCATTAAAAATTATTGTACATTAAATTTGTAATTAGCAAAAATTTTTTATTTACATGCAAAATGAGCTTAGTCAGTCAGGTGACAAATTTGACATTACTATCACTCTTGACATTTTTACAAATTTGACACTAATGACAGATCATAATCACGATGAAAATTGTCAAATCAGTCCCGCCAAATTAATGAAATCATAAAAAACAGACGACATTTGTAAATAAAATTCAGTTCTGCCAACACAATTATTATAATTAGCATCTTGACAAAAGAGATTTACAGAAATGTTCAGATATTATTTTGACACTAATGACAGACCATGATCACACCATAAAAAATTTCGAATTTTAACAGTTCCGCCAACTAAAGAAATAAAAAAATTAAAAAACACAAGAAAAAAACTGTAAAATCTAATCCTTTGATCATCCATTAGTAGCAATTTTCCACTTATTGAGACATCAGAAACACCAATTACCTCTAAACAGCCAATAATCTGATAAAACCACAATTTAATGAATGAAACTGGGTAATAACTGTTGTTATCCTTCTTTGTCTGCAAGATTAGATCCAAGAAACAATAACCATCAAACCATTCAAACCCTTATTTCATTGAAAATGGTTCAATAAAGTGCAACCAAGCAAAAAGTACCATCTTCTTGAAGCACCAAGACACAGTTATTCCCATGGCACAGTTGGTATGTACCGTTTTCAGGGCGAAATTGTACCAAACGGTACCATCGAGCATAAAATCAATAGTTTTTCTTGCCTTACGTCAAGCACATGTGTTGGAAAAGACGGATATGTGATGCTAATGACCCATTGTTCCTCGGGATAAGTAAAAAATCTCCTATTGTTCGAAATGGGTACCCTGCCTCAAGTCGGGTTTATTATTCCAAATGCCTAACATATCCGTCTTCGGATCACATGTCTGGAGGCCAGATGTCCCCCAAATCGATACTCACCTCTTTGAAAGTCTCGAAAAGGGGCTATTATTCCATGGAAAGGCACTTTGGCACTTGCACAGCTCACTGAAGTGACTCAAATCGTGACCATGTGTGTGGTAGAGACGACGCAAGCACTAGCAGGAGTATCACAAACCCACTCTACCACGATCGAATGCCGACTGAATTGTTGATTCTTGGCTTACCAGCAGGAGGTGGCAACGATTTGCTGCGAGCAAGTGTCGGACAAATGGGGCACAAGTGCAGGAAAAATGCGTTTGATGAGGCTTTCTCCCGATATACATGTCTGTGTTTGCTCATTCAAGGTTTGTTAGATCGTCGACAATAATTCATACATGGTCATTAACAATGAAGAAAGTGATCTTTGCCGGTGAACAGAGTAATTGCTGGATTAGCAAATTCTCACGTTCTTCATTTTTATGGACTTTGGGGGTGTTGGAATTTTAAATGAAGTAATACTTTACACAGTTTTTATCATTTATCTTTATTTACTTTTTAAATGTACACAAAAATGATTTCCAGACATAAACAATTTAACTTTTTTTAAGTGTCATTACTCAGAATTGTAACTGCGTTTCAGTTTCCGGATATTACCTTCATTAATAAATAATAAATAAATGAAATGAGAAAATATCTACGGATAATCTTAAACCACTTTTTATTTTCAAAGAAAAACAAGAAGAAGTGTCTGTGATAAAGATAAACAAATAAACAATACAAAATGTAACATTACTAACGTAAGTTATAAATAATTTCAGCTAGTATAGGCAACCAATTAAACAACATACTTGTCATTAATTTATCAATTATCAGTGAATTTATCTTAATTAATTGTCATTATCTTAAATTTATTCAGTAAATTAATTAATGTTGTTTGACTACAAATAACTTTTGCAATAGGGCATTGGGGAGTTTACTCGTAGAGTACTTGGATATTACTAACCAGAAACGTTTAAACAACAAAAAATCTAGTAAAAAATTATAAATAAAATTTATTTATTTCAACTTTAATTTAAAAAAATGCTGATCTCAATGTTTATCAGAAACTAATACTACTAACAAATTATTTATGTCGTTGCAGTTTTATTAAATAATTGTAACAAAGATCAAATTCCACTTTGCAACTTCTTGTTGCTGAGGAGACTTTCCTAGCAAATCTATCATTGTAATTATGCAACTAACCATGTAATATACAGAAATTTTCTAATTTTTTGATTTGAAACCCCACAATAACGTTTTAGATAATATTTCTATAATTTGTGTAAAAGTGTCTTTCTGAAGTTTAACTACAATGGGAATATTCTGGATAAGAAAAATTATAATCCACCCTTTCGATAAATTTTTGTTTTAAAACTGTTAATAATAATGTTTATGATTTAAGCAGTTAATAATATAAAACATAAGAAGCAATTTTGATTAATTTTCATTTTCAGTATTTATCCTGCTAAAAAATCCTTACAAATGAGGAGCAGACTTTTAAAAAGTTGTTTGTGAAAATTTGCGTTTTTGTGGGACAGAACTAAAACTGTCATTTTAAGAAATAATTTTAATTTTTTATATCAGTGACATTTTTTTTCATACACTAAAAATCCCATAAGCCGCGGTGTTTTTGTCACTATGACAGCGACAAAAGTTTGCCCTAAAATATAGTCGTCACCAGAAATATTTGAGGTTGACGTATGCAAAGCTTTATTGAGGGTTAAACAGCCTTCCGGTCGGCCGTAATAATTTTTCACTGCTGGTGGTACTATCCTGAAGATTTACAAAAGAGCCGTATTCAGAAATTTTCGTGGTATGCTTTTAATTTATTACAGGCAAACATTTGGGAATTTATATATTAATTTAATATTAATGTTATAATGCAGATTTGTATAGAAACAATCTCAAAATATAGCTGAATATTAAAATTAATTTAATTTTTTTTTTTGATGAAAGCCCAAAAACAAATTTCTGTTACGGACCATCCTTCCTACAAACCTTTGAAACGTGCCTGTCCTAAGAAATGCAAATTTGTTTATGGCATCTCTACCGCAAGCCCCATGAACCACCGTGGGGGGTAATCGTCTTATTCTATAATGGGTCTCAAATATTGTTGGTACCAACTATAGCTATTACAGCGACAAAACGGAACCTAACTTTTGAAAGCGTCTGAATCTAGTAGGTCCGCATTATCGGATTTATGTATTCATTAAATTGTCTGACCGAATTACACTCAAGCCACTGATTCTCAAGCTTTTTTTTTACGAAGAAAACTTGACATTTTTAATTCGAGTTTTGTTTCCTTTAGGAAATTTAACTCAAAAAACTACCAGAAAAAATTACTCGTCCTACGAGTAACAGTTTTTTTCATTAAATTGCCAGAAAACAAAATTCTCATTAAAATGACAAGTTTACTTCGAAAAAAAAGCTCTCGTGTAATTATAAGTGACAATAAATGTGAAAAAATTTGTACAAATTGGACACAATTGGACACTAATTTTACGGCTGGAGTTTTTAGGCATTTTACAAAAAAACTTTAAAAACCTTTATGTCAATTCAATAAAAACATGGACAAACTGCATTTTGAAAGTCTGCTCCTCAAATACATTTTAGGAAACCATCTACACCAATTAATCGACAAAAATGATAGGAGTATTACTGATGCAATCATTTTTATGTTCGAAACATGGAAAAATATTAAAAACAACACGGGTTAATTAACTCTTGGTGGAATTTTACTAATTTTAGAGATCAAATTCCTAACTTTCAAATTATTTTATCAAAAAAGTAAATTGTTTGAGTGCGTTTTTATTATAATAAATGTACTTTAAGAATTACTTAATTTCCGTCTATGAAAATGGATAAATAAAGAATAAACGATTTCAAATAGTTACATTTATAGATAATAAAATATGAACTCACTTCAAAAACTCAAAAAAACACGCAAAAAAAAACAAAATTTAATTAAGTAATTAATTAAAATTAATTAATTAGGATTCGAAAACCAAGTAGCCAATTGCTGCAGTGGGTAGGTAGTGATCAAAAAATTTTATATTTTTGTAGTAACCGTATTATAAGTACAATACGTTTATAAACTCATTTGCAAACAATCAAAACTCTAATTGGAGTCTAACTTAATACCCTCACAAGGTTAAAATAATTTATCTAATGGGCAATACGTCTGGCAACGTGGCCACTTATCTCAGGTAAAGCCCATGAAGAAATTTGCAGACTGACAAGTCCCGTTATCACTTTATCAACTTTTTATTCCTTTAGTAGTTAGTACCTAGTGGAAAATGTCGGACCAGTCCCATCACCCATCGGAAAGTTCCAAGTAAGTAATCTCAATTGAAATTATCAAACTTGTGACTACTAATTTTTAAGAGCACATCTGTGACGCTCCGTGACGTGTCTCGCATTATCATAAACTTGTTTTGACGATTTATTGCCCAATGACCGATAAGAACTAACTTTGGTTGCGATAAGCACACGCACACGCCCTTTTTTATTCTAATTAAGAGTACTTAATTAACTTAAATTTGGAGGAATTTGACAGGTGTCAATGTGACATGTGGAAAACTCTAACCTAAAAAAACTGCATTTGCAAAGGAAATCTACCTTCGATCGGGAGAAGTTTATAGAAATTATCCATAATGCAAACAGACACACACCCTTTTTATTTCAATTATGAAAAATTAAGTTAAATTTGGAGCAATGTGACAGGTGTCACGTGTGATATGTAGAATGCCCTAACCTTAAAAAATGTTGAATTTTAAAAGGAAAAAATCTGTTTCTAATCAGGAAAATTTTACGAAATCGCGGAAATTGTGCAAAAATCAATCAGTTTATCGCAAATCTGAATCTACCTGACATGAATTTTGTCATTTTAATCAATCAAATTAATTTGTTGTACCTGTCGAGTGCTACATTTTTTGACAATGATACGAAATTGTTTGACTCTATTGAGGTTTTCTAGCCGCAATTTAACTGTTTGGAACGTTTCAGCATCACAAAAATATTTTCAGAGGTAATTTAAACATTTGACGTCAATTTCCTTATGTTATCGTGATTAAGAAATCCCCAAGTGAAGCAATTAACAGTAAGTCTGCATGGTCTCGTGACGGCTGATGTAACATTCATGGGGGGTACCTAATCTGTATCATGTTTTTTACCAGTCTTGTGGAGTCTATTTTTAAAAATCGTATCCTCTATATCTTGTATAAAAAGCAAAGAAAGTCTTCGTGGTCTCGTGACGCCTGATGTAACATTCATGGGGGGTAATCTTTATCATGTTTTTACCAGTCTTGTGCAATCTATTTTTAAAAATCGTATCCTCAATATCTTGTATAAAAAGCAAAGCTGCAGCCTTGACTCACTAGTTAATTGACCACTTCTGATTAATTCAGATCTAGTTTAGTGGGAATTGTTAAAAAAAAACTCAAAAAAATGCGTTGGGAGTATGTTTTTTTCCAAAATTTTGGAATTTGACTAATTGAATTTTTTCTAGCACTCAAGCGAAGTTGATCGATGGTAAGAAAATCTCTCAAGACTTCCAGAAGGAGCTGAAGGTGAAAGTGGACGAATGGGTGAGTTCGGGGCACCGTCGCCCCGTCCTGATCGCCGTGCTGGTGGGCGAAGATCCCGCGAGTCAAAAATATGTCCACAATAAAATGCTGGCGGCGCGCAACGTCGGCATCACCAGCGAGACCATCCGCCTCCCGAAGACCTCCACCGAGGCGGAAATCATAGCCAAGGTGCACCAGCTGAACCAGGACCCCAATGTGGACGGCATCCTCGTCCAACTCCCGGTGCCTGAAGGCGTCGACGAACGAAACGTGTGCAACGCGGTGGACCCCAAGAAGGACGTGGACGGCTTCCACATCCTCAACGTGGGGAAACTCACCCTCAACATGGACACGTTTGTCCCCGCGACGGCTCTGGGGGTCATCGAGCTGATCAAGCGCTCGAATATCAAGACTTTTGGCAAAAATGTGCTGATTTGCGGACGCTCGAAGAACGTGGGGCTGCCCATGGCCATGATGTTGCATTCGGATGCGAGGAATGAGCTGTCGGGGGCGGAGGCCACAGTGGTGCTGTGCCATAGGAATACGCCGTTGGAGGAGTTGGAGTTTTTCGCCAAGAGGGCTGATATTATTATAAGTGCCACGGGGGTTGTGGGGTTGATTAAACCGAATATGGTCAAGCCGGGGGCTTGTGTGATCGATGTGGGGATTACGAGGATTACGACTCCTGAAGGGAAGAGCAAAATTGTCGGCGATGTCGATTTTGAAGGTGTTAGCAAAATCGCAGGACACATTACGCCAGTTCCGGGGGGCGTAGGCCCCATGACTGTCGCAATGCTCATGCATAACACGTTTAAGGCTGCCGTTGACCTTGCTAAAAATTCATAAGTATTATATTTTAGACAGTATTGTCAATTATTTATTTTTTAATAAAAATTTAAAACTACCGCTCTGTTAATGAAATACCAACCTGACCCCACTAAACTTTTATCGGTATAATTACAACGAAATTTAAAATTATCACAAAAATGACCTTACAATATGGGTTCTGTCTTGTTACAACTCGACTTTCGGCAATTATTACCATCACTTCTCGCCGATTTCATCCAAAGTCGAGTCTGACAGTTCTTGTGCAAAAAACCCAAATTCACACAAACAGCCCAAAAATGACCCGACCGGCCGTCTATATAACACGCAAAATTAACGAAGAGGCCCTTAAATTATTATCAGCGACGTAAGTACCCCAATAGTCAAAAAAAATATAAGAAAAGTAAACCTAACCCCAAAATTGTTTTTTGACAGTTGTGACATAACATCATGGCCAGGGTCGGATCCAGTTCCGCGGGCCGAACTTTTGAAAAACATCGCTAACAAAGACGCCCTTTTTTGCATGCTTACCGACAAGATCGATAAAGAAGTGCTCGAAAAAGCCAACAAGCTTAAAGTGATAGCAACAATGTCGGTCGGTTACGACCATCTGGAAATCCCCGAGATTAAAAAGCGCCAAATTAAAATCGGGTACACCCCCGACATTCTCACTGATGCTACAGCTGAATTGACCGTGGCTTTGCTTTTGGCCACAAGTCGACGCCTCCTTGAGGCTAATCACGAGGCCCGGACTGGGGGCTGGCAAGCGTGGGCCCCATTTTGGATGTGTGGTCCGGGCTTAGGCGGGTCCACTGTGGGTATCGTGGGGTTTGGCCGAATTGGCCAGGAGGTGGCAAAGCGGCTTAAACCGTTCAATACGAGACAAATTCTCTATTTCAATAGATCGGTCAGGAAAGAGGCTGAGGAAATCGGGGCTAAGAAAGTCACCTTTGACGAGTTGCTCTCACAGAGCGATTTTGTGGTGGTTTGTTGTGCACTGACACCAGAAACGAAGGAAATGTTCAATGAGGGGGCGTTTAAAAAAATGAAAAAGAGTGCAGTTTTTGTTAATACGAGTCGAGGGGGTGTTGTTGATCAAGATGCTTTGGTTAGGGCGCTCAAAGATGGTGAGATTTGGGGAGCAGGGTTAGATGTGATGACTCCGGAGCCTTTGCCTTTGGATCATCCTCTTTTGGGGCTAAAAAATTGCGTCATTTTGCCGCATATTGGGAGTGCTTGCATTGAGACAAGGAATCAGATGGCAGTTCTTACAGCTAATAATATTTTAACAGCGTTGGGGGGCAAGGAAATGCCGGCGGAATTAACTGTGTAAAAGAGAATAAGAAAAAATAAATGATTTCAAATAGTTTTTTGTGCGGTCTTACAATAAAATAAATTTATTGAACTTCATTTAACTGCTCATTTGCCACAAAACAAAAGCATACGAACAAATGTTTTTCTGAAAATCTGAAAATTGCCTTGAATACATATACGAAAAAAAGCTTTTCTTGGCTTACAGTAAATGCAAACTTGTAGTTTAAAGTGATAAGTGATAACAGCGATAGTAAGTAACGCTCATTGTTTTTACATATTTGCAAGAAATATTAAAACAGTGAATACAATTTGATTGAAACAAAATTTGAAAAACTAGTAAATTTTTAGGAAAAGGTACATAATTAATGCGTTCACACGCACTTTGCATCCTTCAAACAATGGTAATTAAAAATGTTTTATATTTTAATTGACATTACTTGTTTTTTACAGCAGATGTCAGTTGACGTTGGTATTTTTAGTTATACTAAAATTATTGCAAACTTGATAATAACATGCATATGCGATAGGACTGATAAGAGTTGAAAGAACGTTGCCTATTTGGTCTCGGACTTCTGGAGAAAAACTTTTGAGTATAACTTTGTTCTGTTTACATACTCTTTTAAACAAATTTCTTAAAATTTAAATTTCTTGAAACGTCAGACATCATAATTCGTTGTTTCTGTATTTCTGCAAATCCTGCTTTAGAGTTTTTAGCTTACAAAATCACTAATTCGAAAATGATAAAATAAAGTTACGAAATGGCTTTTTCTACACGAAATTGTTTAATTTTTTTCTTCATAAGTAAGTGCTTTTTTATTGCAACAGCATTATAAATAACTTTTTAGTCTTAACCTCACATTTGACATTTTGCGAGAAGAGCGAAGTCCAAGTGGAGGATCCCACTGAGACTGAATTAACCGTGGAAGACATCTCCAACAATCTCACTTCATTCACCAACTCCACGAACAATGCTACTGTAGCAAACACAACAGAAACCTCTAACAAAACCCTGAAACTGGTACAATGTTTACCCGATTTCGGAGGCTCCGAAGTCCAATTAGTCAACGACACTGAACTCATCAAGCTTCTCTTCACTCAAAGCAACATTACCAGTCGCGACACCCTTGCGGGGTGCATCTTAGTGCTGTTTTACTCAAAATACTGCCCTTTTTCAAGCATGGCAGCCCCTCATTTCAACGCCCTACCACGGGCTTTCCCTGACATTAAAATGGTGGCTATTAACGCACTAGCTTATCGACTTTTCAATACACAGAACGGAATTGTGGGGGTCCCCACATTAATGCTGTTTCATAACGGGAGACCTGTCGCTAAATTCAATGAATCTGAATACACACTTGAGCTTTTTTCGAGATTTTTGAACAAACACACGGGAATTGCGGCTGCTGAAAAGTCAATTGTGACCTCAGCAGATTTCAAAGGACCTGTCACGAGTGTCCCTGCACGAGAATTTGATATTTTTCTCATCATTTCATGGATTTTTATCACGATGTGTGGAGCTTATTATTTTACAAAATCCAAGTGCTGGAAATGGATTGTTGAGACGATTCAGAGCAACTGGCGGGAGTCAGAAGCCCACGCCCAGCATGAACATGCAGATTAGTGTTATAATAACTTATTTTCCAATAAATTGATCATTCAATTACGAGTTTTATTTTCCCGGGTGTTGGTCGTTATTACCGACCCCTTCTTTATCAATGCTTGCAGGAACCTGTAATTTCGTAAACAAAAATTAGGTTATGTTGCGGGTACAAAACCTTATGTTTAGTTGATTTTGAGACAATTTTAACGAAAAAAAAAGTCGGAGTATGGTACGGGGAGGGTAAGTGAATTAGTAGTTAACATGTTGTGTTGAAATTTTGTAAGTTTTGCGAAGCTAACCTCACTTTTATCTCTTGTTTTTAGACGCGACAGGAGTCGTTCTCCTGATAGAAAGCGCCGCCGTTCGCGGTCCCGAAGCAAAGACAGATCTAGATCTAGCAGATATCGTCGAAGCAGATCTAGGGATAATAGACGCAGTCGGTCTCGCGAGAGAAGGGAACGTGACAGACGTTCTTACAGTCGAGACAGGGATCGTAGAAGGTATCAATCAACTTTAATTTTCTTTGTAATCAAAAATAATTTTGCAGGGGTGACAGTAAGGAGAAGCGCGGTTCTGGAAGCAGCAAATCTCGTCGACGAGACAAGTCCAGATCACGCTCCCGCTCAACAGACCGCAAAAAAGGCGATGATTCGGGCCTGGCTTTCGACCCGGCGAATCTCGACAAGGAAGAAGAGCAAAAAAAGCTTGAATTGGAGATGCAAAAACGCCGCGAACGCATCGAACGCTGGCGCGCCGAGCGCAAGAAAAAAGAAGAAGAAATGAAGAAAGACACTCCGAATGCAACCGCATCCACCGACGAAGCCACTGCCAAAAAATGGTCCTTGGAAAACGACTCCGAAGACGAGGACAAAGACAAGGAGGACAAGGGCGAAGCTAAAGAAGAAAAAGTTGAAGAGGAGACCAACGGTGAAGCACCACCACAAGAGGAAGAGGCGAAAGAGGAAGAGGAAGAGGAAGTTGACCCCTTGGACGAGTATATGAGAGGTGTTCAAGAGGAAGTGAGAAAGACGCACAAACTTGATATGAAGAAACCCAAAACTGAGTCGGGGAATAAAAAAGGTGCCTTAGTTATTGTAACAGGAGTGGCGAAATCGAAAGTTAATAAAAATAAGGGGGAGTTGATTGAGCAGAATCAAGACGGGTTGGAGTACTCCTCCGAGGAGGAAATTGAGGATTTGAAGGACACAGCCGCGAGTATTGTGAATAAGCAGAAGAAGGAGTTGGCGAAAATTGACCACAATATGGTCAGATATTTGCCGTTTAGGAAGAGTTTTTATGTGGAGGTGCCCGAAATTGCCAAGATGACGCACGAGGAGGTGGAGGCTTACAAGGAGGAGATGGAGGGAATTAGAGTGAAAGGTAAGTTGGTGTTGTATGCAGGGTTTTTTTCAATCAATTAGGGAAAAATTTTGGGTTGCGGTTTACCTCTCGGAACACTCAATTTTTTAGAGTATTCCAATTTTAACAAAAGACTCGTATTTTTGCCAGTTGTATTGTTAAAATGCAGATTTCCAGGATCGCTCCATTCACCGGAAATAAATCGCCAAATACGTTTTCTTTTCCCTCTTTCAACAAAGGTATAAATTTTACGTTTCGAAAATCGAGCAACAAACACAATTTTTGCTCACATTTCTGGTTACGATCCGGGACAGCTCGGCATCTCGGATCAATAAACTCTAATTTATATGTAGACGAAATAATGTCTTGCTGTGGAATTTCTGTTTACCACGTTTCTAAAAATTAATGTCTACACAGGGTGACGTCGGATGCGACCCTTGATAAATTATATACTCGAGCGAAAATAATTTACAACGCGGGAGAATTTTCAATATACGGAAGTCGTATTGGTTATTTTTGAAGTAATGCAAAAGTCTAAATAATTTTTAATAACGTCTGAAGCAAGCGAAAAACTCGTATCTGAATTTTATTATCGTAAAAAGCACTTGTGCTGCTTTAAGCGTCCGTTGTATGAGTTTCGAGTGGCTTACCTTGCACGAATTGTGTTATTAAAGTTTGTACAGAAGCTTTAATCTCTTGCTAAACAACGTGCTCTAATCCGCATTGTCGACTAGTTTTATGGTTGCATTTTAAACTGAAAAATTCCTCGTGATTAATTTACTAGCAGCGAAACTATTGAGGGGTTTTTGTGAGTAAAGTTTCGTAGTAGTCGATTCATAAGCCGAGCTGTTATCGTGTCCTAATTAGTTAACTTGGGAGAGTGTATCGAGCATAAAGAAATACAATCAAGGGTTCGAGAGTCGTACAATCGTCGTCTCTCCTTTTATCTCAGTGTTACGCTTGACGAGGCAATAATATTGAACACGAAACAGGAATTTTAAGACTTTGTTTGCATCAGAGGCTGTATAGATTTTTAATAATGGAACGACGCGCTAATAAATCCGATTATTGGGACGTAAAGGTTTTATTGTTTTAATTTTCATCAATAGTGTCGCGAGGGTGGTGGCACTCAATTCGAGACGTGCATCGAAATTCATTCTGACGGATTTTTAACAAAAAAATTGGCTGGAGGAAAAAGCGCACGACATAACTTTACTAAAAAATTACTGAAATTTGCTAAATACAGGGTGATTTTTGCAAAACGGCAGGCGCTGTAGAATTTTTATTTATGGTCCGATTTCAAAGATTAAAAACAATAATTAAATGGATTTTGATTTAGTATAAGCTGACGATTTTAAAAATTTTTTAAATGTCATATTATATTTTGGGCTATATTCAATTTTCTTATTTTAAATTGGGACCCATAGTTTTTATCGTAATTTGGAAGGTGTTAGTTTTCTTAGTACAGACATGTGTAATATTACTTAAAATTATTGTTTTTAAAAAAATATCAAGGTTGAAAAAAAGATTAATAAAATCTGGTTGCATGGTGTCAAATAAGACAATGTCATTTTTGCAATGTTAAAAAGCAACAAATGAAAGAAAATATTGCCAATGTTTTTCCAAATTTTTAAAAAGAAATGACAATAATACTTGCTTTAACCTATAACAATTCAGAAAAACATCTAATTTAGTGTTAATAACTTATTTTATTATACTTATTTATTTTGTTTATTTTTAAAAAGATTATTATTAACGTCAATTTTTTTATTGACACCATGCAACCAGATTTTATTAATTTTTATTAATATTTTCAACTTTGATATTGAAAAAGATAATTTTTAGTAAAAGAAGTACAAATTGCACACGTCTGTGCCAAGAAAATTAATATCTTCCAAATTTTAATAAAAAAAATATGATGGGTTTCAATTTAAAGTAAGAAAGTTAAATATAGCTCAAAATATGTATACTATGACATTTAGAAAAATTGTAAAATTGTCAACTTATACTAAAGTAAAGAACCGTAAATAAATATTCTGCAGCACCTTCCGTTTTTTAAAAATCATCCTGTATATATTTTTTTATTCTAACACGTTATAAAAACGCAATTCCACCTCGAAATACGTACAACATTAATTAATAAATCAGTAATTATTTCTCTATTTTGATTTACCTGTGCTCAATTTTAAGATTCCATATTTTTGTTGAAGCAATTTTAAAAATAAACAGGATGTAAGGATGAGTAGTTTCTGGTTTATGTTGAAGATGTATGTAGATTTTTTTGCTTTTCAACGGCTATAAAACATAGGTTTTGTGGTCATTTTCAGAAGTACCCATTTACAGGTAGCATCTTAGAAACACAAAAAAAAAATTGATTTTTTGTTAAAAACATCTCACATATTTTTTTATTATACTTTGCTCTTATGCGCTTATGCTCTCATATTAATTATTATGCTTATTAGTATTAGAGAAAAATTGCTGACTTGTCCGGGGTTTCAATCTCGGACTTTATGTTTCTGCGTCACTACGTCCTCTGCTTTAATTAATATACAGGTGTAAAAAACGTTTAAAGATTCTAAAGGTGGTTCCCTAGATTAAAATAAGAAAAATAGTTCTTATACAGTACGATCAAAAAGTCTGTCTATCAAGCAAGCGTAGAGATTTAAAACGTATGTCTGTGGAAGATAAAATATCACAATGACAAATGAGAAATGTTAAAATATTTTTTATGTAAATTATGACAGGAAACCGTAGTGAACGATTTTTATGAATAAACACCAACAAAATCTTATTTTAGTTTGTTTTGAGACGTTTCATAGAATAATTCAATTTAATTAGCTCAATGTTTTAATTTTTATAAAATAATTTTTTGACATCTAGATAACATACGAACTGCCATGCAACGTCATACGTTGCCATACGTCCTCAACTAGGACGTCTACTTGATAGAAAGACTTTGTGATCGCACTGTAGAGTAGATCTATGTTCGGAAAAGCTTCTTGAGGAAGCTAAAACCTCCTGAAGATGGCGGGCAAAAGCCTTTTTTTAAATCATTTCAGTAACCGGTGGACATAAATTTACAAAAGTTTGTATCTGGAGTAATTTTTTGGCGCTGAATTTATTGGTGACATCAAAAATTGTGTGTTTGTAATTAATTAATTATATTTAGAATTTTTGGAAGAAGGTTTTTTGTTTGTTTTTACAGAATTGGATATATTGGCTAATTTTCTTTAAAGTTTTTTAAACCATGCATCGATTTTTATTCCGGAAAGCAACTCATACAGTGAGGTTTTTCATATCGCCCTATATCCTTTAGAATGCATTTTCGGACATAGGTCCTTAGGAAGTAGGAACTTTTTTTCAATGTTTTTTTTCCGGACAACCTGTATTCATTCAAATAAAAAAAAACATTATTCTTCGACACTGCCCAAATTTACGGTTTTTCTCCCGAAAGGAAGTTTTGACAACTGTTTGGCATTTCTCAATACGAAACGTCAGATTATTTTTTTTTTAATTTAACGCAAGTGTAGGCTTTGTTGAGTCTAATTGGAAGAATAAAATGTTGTATTCAACTCGTTTGAATGTAAATCGGACGCTTTATTCCACCTCGTGAATGATAATCCACGAGTGTAACGAGTCGTTTAAAAATCCACTCGGTGTAATTATACGTCCGATTTACACTCAAACTCGTAGAATAAATAGCTAGAAATATTTTTTTACGTTTCTACAACGTTTCTTATCCTAGAAGTGCATTTGTATCGAAATTGAAAAAAAAAACAAAATTTTTATTAAATCTTGAAGTAGAGGAATTTTTTCTTTGCATAATTAGAAGTATGCATTAGACTTTCTTTATTTTTTAAGACATCAGTTTTTTAAAAAGGTTACAAACTTTCTACAAAGAATGGAAAATTCTGATGCTCTGAAAAAAGTTTATTCTCAATTGTTTTTCTGATTTTATAATTGTTTTGTTTTGCGTTTTTATATGATTATAAGTAGGCTGTAAGTGATCCCGTGAGTCTTTTTTTATTATTGATTAGCCAAAACTTTCTTACAGGCAAAGGCTGTCCCAAGCCGATCAAAACGTGGGCCCAATGCGGCGTCTCGACCAAAGAACTCAACATCCTCAAAAAGCTCGGCTTTGAGAAACCCACCCCTATCCAAGTCCAAGCCATCCCTGCGATAATGTCCGGTCGCGATTTAATCGGCATTGCGAAAACCGGAAGTGGGAAAACACTCGCTTTCCTGTTGCCCATGTTCCGTCACATTCTCGACCAACCCTCTTTGGAGGAAACCGACGGCCCCATTGCCATAATCATGACTCCAACTCGCGAACTGTGCATGCAAATCGGCAAAGACATCAAGAAGTTTACAAAGAGTTTGAATTTGCACGCGGTGTGCGTGTATGGGGGCACCGGGATATCCGAACAGATCGCCGAATTGAAACGTGGGGCGGAAATTATTGTATGTACACCGGGAAGAATGATCGATATGTTGGCGGCGAATGGAGGCAAGGTTACCAATTTGAGACGAGTGACGTATATTGTGCTAGATGAGGCGGATAGGATGTTTGATATGGGGTTTGAGCCGCAAGTTATGCGAATTATTGATAATGTGAGACCTGACCGACAGACTGTCATGTTTAGTGCGACATTTCCGCGACAGATGGAAGCGCTAGCGAGACGTATACTACAAAAACCGATCGAAGTCCAAGTGGGTGGACGATCGGTTGTCTGCAAGGACGTGGAACAACATGTCGTGATCCTCGAAGAGGATCAGAAGTTTTTAAAGTTGTTGGAGTTGTTAGGACTCTACCATGAACACGGCAGTATAATAGTGTTTGTCGACAAGCAGGAAAACGCCGATATTTTATTAAAAGAATTGATGAAAGCGGCTTACAATTGCTTGAGTCTTCATGGAGGTATTGACCAATTCGATCGTGATTCTACCATTATTGATTTCAAGAGTGGAAAAGTCAAACTTTTGATTGCCACTTCAGTGGCGGCGCGAGGCCTCGATGTCAAACATTTGATCCTTGTTGTAAACTACGATTGTCCTAACCACTACGAGGACTACGTCCATAGATGTGGTAGGACAGGTCGGGCCGGTAATAAAGGTTTCGCTTACACTTTTATTACCCCCGAGCAATCCAGATACGCCGGTGATATAATCAGAGCCTTTGAACTCGCTTCAGTCACTGTTCCGGAGCCTTTGAGGAACCTTTGGGACTCGTACAAGTCCAAGCAAGAAGCTGAAGGTAAAAAGGTTCACACCGGGGGTGGTTTCAGCGGGAAAGGTTTCAAATTCGACGAAAATGAAGCTGCGGCTGTAACTGAGCGTAAAAAATTCCAGAAGGCTGCTTTAGGACTCGCTGATTCTGATGATGAGGACTTGGAACATGATATTGACCAACATATCGAAAGTATGTTTGCTACGAAACGCACTGTGAAGGAGATTAAAGCGCCGCTAGGGTTGATAAATCCAGCAGCGATGAATACGCAAACGGCGATGGATAAGTTGGAATTGGCGAAGAGGTTGGCGTCGAGGATCAATCTGTCGAAAAATATCAGTCTGGATACGAAGTTTGCGACGCAGCAAGCGGCGGAGAGTATCCTAAAAGGGAGTAGTAGTTCGTTACCGATTACTGCTAAAACGGTCGCGGAACAGTTGGCGGCGAAGTTGAATACAAAGTTGAATTATCAGCCGAAGGATGATGACGAGAGGGACGATATTGATAATGAACAGACGTTTAGGAAGTATGAGGAGGAGTTGGAGATTAATGATTTCCCGCAGCAGGCGAGGTGGAGGGTTACCTCAAAGGTTAGTATTGGCATTTTGGAACAAATATATTTTTTATTTAATGCTTGTTTGATTTTTTTTTCGATTCAAGTAAGTTAAACATTTTTTGTTGGTGATGTAATAAATCTGTTGTTGGTATTTATTCATTCCGAAAAATTTTACTCCAATACAGGAGACAACTATGAATGAAATAAAACCAGGAGAATGAAAAATAATACAAAAAATATATAAATTATACACTTGACGTTAAAAAAGAATATACATTTTATTATTAATAAATTATTACAAAACACGAAACTTACAAAAAAGTAGAAAAACAAATAAGTAAGTATCTGCAAATTTAACAAAAAATTTTAGTCATGGCCCTGCGATTTTAAATAATCAAAAATTTATGTTGATCTAAATAAAAAAAAACTTATTAAACGGCTCACTTTTTGTTTTTTTTTTCATTTCTGTTTTTTTGTTATGACTTAAATACTCTAATGGCAAAAACAGTATTAAGGGAATAAACAACTATTTTAATTCCGAGAATGTAAGTAATACCAGAAGCGACCGCAGGAATCCCGAGGTCATTTTTGTTCAATTAATTAATTAATAAATTTTAAGAGAAAAAATCTGTATAAAGGAGTTTGTTTTTGTCAAAAAACTTTCAGAAGATTTCATTCATTCGATTCTAGTTTATTTGAAGAGTAAAATATGGTATTATTATATTTCATTTACAGTCAGTCACGAAAGTGTTCATACAGAGCGAAATTTTGGTGTGTTAAGACATTTAAAACTGCGAAAATACGAATACGCCATAATAATTTTAGTTTTTAATCTAAATCTTCATTGTTAAAACTATTACAACAAAAAACTATAATATAATGAAAAATATTTTGAAGAAAGAAACATGTCATAAAATTACTGAAATTAGTGCCTGCATGAAGACTTTTTTGACTGACTTATTTTTGAGTGAAAAAATACCGATTATTAGGCAAAAACGAGGGAATAAAGCGTCACTTTATCTCTATTGGAAGGGGGGAAATCATAAAACCCAAACGCGATTGAAAAAATCAAGACAAAAACGTTTTTTTTTTTTACTAAACACAAGTAAAAAAACTTAGAACGGTTGGTCAACTTAGCATCAAACAAGTTGTGTAAGTAAGGGTAAATTTGAATTAAAAATGGTTAATAAGTGGCTAACTGTTTTATTTATTGCATTTTTTGTCTACAAAGGAAAATTAAAATTGGAGTTACGAGCTGTGGAAAAAATACTCAAAGCATGATGCAACACAATCGGAAAATTGTATCATCAAAAACTCCAGCAAGTTATTGAAAAGTTGCATCAGCTTGATTAAAATTTCATCTATCCACTTGTTTTTCACTCAGTATTTCTTGTAAAATCGGGGTGTGAAGGTCTTAAAAAAATGATTGTGACTGTGAAGTGACGACCATTATTGGATATTTTCTTAGAAGATTTTTTTTTGTTATTACTACATTATTGAATTAATTAAATTAGAATAGTTTTGACAATTTTTCTTCGGTAAAATTTTCCTCAAAATTTTTCACCCATTCGGAACGGAAAGTTTTAATTCGGCTCCGATTTCAAATTATTAATGTGCACGAATGTCGACGCTTTCCTGCTTAATAAAGTTTCGCATTACATTTGGGGGCTTGTTTCCATACATTTTTTTTTGCAACGGAAATGAGTTTGGATCATCGATCCAACTCTGAAATTTTTACTCGCGTTATATAAATTTAATTGCGGACGCTTTCTACATGATGTAAATCCTGTGAAAACTTTTTTCTTCACGGAATTCACTTCGAAGTTCAACGAACTTTAGGGGTCGTATGGAAAAGTTTATTTTCTATTTTACGTAGAAACTGACACAAAGTTAAATTATCTGTTGGAAAAGTCGCATTTGACAGAAAATTTCCATATTTTATTTGTTTTTCAAAATTGATAAATTTTATTGAATTTATGTGTTGCTTTATCGTAATTTATGGAGGAAAAATCTTTGATGGAAAATATTGCCGATAAGCTCTATAATTAATCCCAGCGACCTTTGTACGACTTTTATGTTTTTTAATTGGCTTTTAGGGCTTTTGATGGTTTATTTTAATGAATGATTAAAGCAGAAATTGTTACGATTTTAGCATTAAAAACATGCTGATCGGTGAAAATTAATGTTAAGCTAATTTTGAAATTGGTTTTTGAAGCATTTTCGCGATTTCTTTGAAATAAGAATATCAAGAGTTTTTAATTAAACTTGTAGAAACCAACAAAGTTGAGGCTTTTAATTTGAATACTTTATTTTGTTCGTCTATACTTGTCGAGGTTTTAATTTATTCAGTTATTTCTCTTGGTTATTAACTTGTGGTTGTTTTCAATTGTCAGACTTTAAAATTGAGTTTCTTGCAGGAGGCTTTAGCGCAAATTTCGGAATATTCCGAGGCCGGGATTACCGTTCGTGGTACGTATGTGCCAAACGGTAAAAATCCTCCAGAGGGTGAAAGAAAATTGTATTTGGCCATTGAGAGCACGTCTGATATCGCCGTGGCTAAAGCAAAGGCCGAAATAACTCGACTAATTAAAGAAGAATTGCTTAAATTGCAAACAGCGGGTCATCACTCGTTCAATAAGGCTAGATATAAGGTGGTGTAAACATTTTATGTTTTGATCATACATATTTTTAAATTTATCTGTATAGTGCGAGTGTACTATTTATTTAAGAAAATAAATTTTTTCATCGATTTGCTTGTTTTATTCAATTGGAAAATTACATGGATGTTAACCTACAAATTCACGAGTTGTTTTCTTTAAGAGAGTAAACAACATTTCAGGTCGGGGGCTTAAGAACAGATAATGTGGCCTGATTGAGCTTATTCAAGAGAGAGGAATTTGTCCGGCGATTTTTTTGGATGGCGAGACATTGCGTTTTTTTTTTGATAAGGATAATTAGAGTCGCTTTGTTATCATTTTGATGACTTTGTGTTTTGTCAAGTTCGTTAAGATGCCCTCTGTGTGGAGGTTCATTAAACTTGGGGCAAAAATTTGATTGTGATAAGCGTGTATCGAATCCGCTGGAATTTTCCGTCATAAAAAGCTAAAAAGTAAATATTTTTTTCTATTTTGAAAGAAAAAAAATATGAAAATCTTTTGCAAATTAGAATGCTGGATTTGACGTTGACAAGTGTGAACTCTCAAGCTTCACACACGATTGTTTGCTTGGCATGAATAGGCAGAATGTGAATTTTCCGTTTTCCACCCACTTATATGGAAAATGGAATGTTTACTGTATCAATTTAAAATTTAAAAACTCATGAGTGGCACTGATTAATAATAAAAAACAAAGTAAAAAAAAATTGTACTCTTTTTTTATTGTCTCAAAACCAAAATTAACTACCTTCAAAAATAAAATGGTGTAGGAGGAGACCTTGTCCACATTTGGTTGCGATTTTGTTATTTTTAAATGTTTCTTTTTGAAATTTATTGTTTTTATTAGAAAGGAATAAGTGCACAAATAAAGATATACTTGAAAAACAACTGCTCTTTTTATTTATGAAGAATTTTGGAAAATTGTGGAAGATTTCAATGATTTAAAAAAATTCTAAGTTAGAAAATGAAAAATTGGATGTAGAGAAAATTCGAAAGATGATCAACTTAAGCTTTGGCGATTTTTCCTGTCTTTATTATTTGTTGCAGAAGGGTTATTGTTTCGGCAAAATCTTCTTATACTTTCTAGTTTAAAGTCATAATTAAAAAAATGTATTTCTCAAGTTTGAGAAAAAGAAGTTATTTTCGTTATCTTATCCGACCTTCCCCTACCGAAAAAAGATTAAATATTCTTTTCAATTAATAATAATTATTAATTATAATTTAGGGCAAAGTGTTCGAAGTTGTAGAGACAAAATTTAACAAATGGATATAACGTTTCAAATTATTAATTATTAAGAAGTTGAAGGTATTAGATAAATAAATATATAATACGCAATATTTTAATAAATTTATCAATGAAAAAGCAAAAGGTTATCGACCGATTACGATTCTCTGTCACGTTTACTCATTTGTATATTTATTCCAATTTGTTATTGCAAAGTAAAAATATTAATTCACTAACAAAATTTTATTTTTTTAAACTCGTTCCTACAAAATTAAATTTTAAATCAAAACACGGAGTCTTGTTTTAAAAAATCTATGTTTATCACTTTTCGATTTTTTAATTTTTGTTTTGAGTATGAGGAAAAAATAGCAAGTATTGAAGTGATGCAATGCTAATCATAATAATTATTGATCCTTGATTGCTTATTAATTAATTAAATAAATATTTGGTTTAAAATTTGTAAATGAGATAATTCTTTGTGGAGGTCTGATAAATTTACACTAACAACGTACTTTTTACAACTCAAAGTTTATAAATAATATGACCCTTGACCGGGCGCATACAACATTATTTATTTACTATGAAACACCCACTAGAAACGTAAAATACTTTAATGACTATTTCGTCTATCCCAAAAAGACTTTTCAAAAATGATTCAAGTAAATAGACCAAGAAACCTGGGCATATGTAGAAATATAGATGAGCATTCATCGAAAATAAAAAATGATGCAATAAGACCCAAATGTTGAAAATCACCTCAAAATTCGTAAAAACGGGAAGAAAATCAAGTTTTTTATCTTGTCGAGGTGTCACAACTGAAACCAATTTTTCTCCTTATCACCCGTCCTATTTCCTGTCAAAAAAATCCTCCCAGACGAAAAGAACGAGTTCAACTTATCAGCAAAATGGTCATTGCGTGGTAAAAATTGCGAATTGTCAGAGGTCAACAATTGTAGGGGGGCTAAATTTTGTATAAAAAGGATCACAATTTGAGTCAAATCAAACACAAAGATGAAACTAACCATTGTGGCACTTGTGGTGGGCCTGTGTGCCTTGTCTTCTTCTTATCCCCAGCAGCAGATCAGTAAGACTTTATTTTAATTTTTCAATTGATTGATTCATAAATTTAGCTGATAAGGGGCTACTCCAGAAGCAAAAAGACATTCTGAGACTCTTCCGGTACGTCAACCAACCGAGTTATTACAAGGACTTTATCGAAATTGCACAAAATTTCAATTTTGAACAAAACTACAACAACTATGTTGTAAGTACCAAAGAAATTAAAGATTTTTTTTACATTTTTTTAAAAGAACCAGGAAGTTGCAAAGTACTACTACCAGATCTACCAGTACGGTTTGCTTCCCAGAGGCCAAGTCTTTTCAGTTTTTTACCAAGAACACTTACAACAAGCTATAGCTCTCTACAAGCTGTTTTATTACGCTAAGGACTACCAAACGTTCTACAATACGGCCGTTTGGGCACGCCAGAATGTCAACGAAGGCGTTTATTTGTACTCCTTGTCGGTTGCAGTAGTGCACAGACCTGACACCTATGGGGTTGTTTTGCCCCCAATTTACGAGGTCTATCCGTACTACTTTTTCAACAATGACGTCATTCAACAAGCTTCGCAGTACAAACAACAATACTACGGTGAAAATCAACGAGGTGGTTCCAATGGTTACACTATTAATGCCAACTACTCTGGGTACTACCTGAACTTGAACCCGGAGCAATCTTTGTCGTACTTCACTGAAGATGTTGGGATTAACTCATTTTATTATTATTACAATATTTACTACCCGTTTTGGTTGGGTGGTCAAGATTTTAACTACGAGAACGACCTCAGAGGTGAATTGTTTTACTACGTGTACCAACAAATCCTAGCTAGGTACTACCTGGAACGGCTCTCGAACGGTTTTGGTGAAATTCCCTTCTTCAACTATGAAGTACCCCTTGAAACTGGTTATTACCCATCTTTACAATACTCAAATGGTTTGCCCTTCCCCGCAAGACCCAATTTTGCCAATCTCTACGAATATTTCTACAATTATGGACAAAAATATGGTAACAACCAGTACGCTTATAGCTACACCAAGGTTCAAGACTATGAAAGACGAATCCGGGATGCTATCGATCAAGGCTACATTTACACCCCTGAAGGCCAAAAAGTCAGTTTGTACACACAACAAGGCATTAACATTCTTGGAAATTTAATTGAGTCCAACCCTGATTCGCCCAACTATCAGTACTACGGAGCTTTGCAAGTCTACGCGAGACACCTTTTGGGGTACTCGTACCAACCCCTGAACCAGTACCAAGTCGCACCTTCGGCCTTGGAACACTTTGAGACGTCGCTTCGCGACCCGGCCTTCTACCAGTTTTACAAGCGAGTACTTTTGTACTTCCAACAGTACCAAGCCAACTTATCGGCCTACACCGAGCAAGATTTGGCCTACCAAGGAGTAGAAGTCACCAACGTGCAATTTGACCGACTTGTCACATATTTCGATTATTTTTATTCGGACTTGAGCAACGCTATTTACGTCACTCCGGAGGAGTTCAATGGAGAGCAAGTCCAAATCCGGGCACGCCAATACCGCCTCAACCACAAGGCCTTCACTTACAAAATCTACGTCAACTCTAATCAAGCCCAAAAGGCCAGTGTGAGGATTTACTTAGGCCCAAAATACGACGAATATGGACGCTACATTAATATAAGCCAAAATCGGCAAAACTTCGTCCAGTTTGACCACTTTGTGTACCAACTCCAAGCCGGTGAAAACACCATCGAACGCAACTCCCGTCAGAGTTACTTCTACCAAAACGACAGGACGAGTTACCAAAAGCTGTACCAGAGTGTTTTAGGCGCTTTGAACGGCAATGGACAGTTTAATGTTGACTCCAACGAGGCCTATTTTGGATTCCCGCGCAGGTAATAAAAAATTTGAACTTGGCTTATTTTTGTAGATTCCTTTTGCCTAAAGGTAATTATGGAGGCTACGAGTACCAATTTTACGTTATTGTGAGTCCATACGTGCCTTATCAAGGCCAACAGTCCGACTCGAAATATTACTACCCGCGGGTGGGAAGTGGTGCACAGTACCTTGACAACTACCCCCTGGGCTACCCCTTCGACCGCCCGGTCTACTACGACCAAGTCTACTACAATATCCCCAATTCTTATATCTACAGTGCGAAAATCTACCATCGGGATGTCGAAGACATCAACGCTTCCAGTGCCTCCACTCAATAAAATTTGATTTTTGTCATGAAATGTATTTTTTTGAATAAATAATCACTTTAATCGAATTTATTTGTATTTGAATTTCCTCTTGGCTTCGGCATGTAAACAACTTTGACGCTGTCTTTGTAGTTTTTTAATTTAAGAAAGTCTGAAAAGTTTTATTTGCATTTTAATTTATTTGTCTCGTGATTTTTTTGGGCAGATAAAATAAAAATTCAATAATGTGTGTGATCATTGACCTGTAAATATGTTTGTTTAAGCACCGGAAACATTTTTGATATCGAATTACGAGTAAATGTTTCACGAATTGAATGGACATTGGACATAAAATTTGTTGGGTTTATAAATATAAAAAAAAACATTCTACAAATAATTTTTTAGTTTTTATTGAAATAAAACGAATTACATAATTGAAATATGTATGTGGTTAAGTCATCAAATATGGAGAATATTTACTATTTTCACAATGTACAAAAAAAATTACCACAATTCTTAGAAAAATGTCTTTCAGCAAATCTCATTTAAGAGGGTGAAAAAATGGATATAGTTTCGTTTTTTTTATCAGTTTTGTATAAAATGAAATTTATTGTTATTTAAATAAAGAACACTCAATAACAATACGATATTAATATTATTTTACTCTACCGCACTTTGATCATCTCATGTGTTAAAACTCGAGGAACTTAACATTTTTATTTTTATCGCATATTTAAATATTATTTCCGATATGTTAAAAAATATACAATGAGCGGCCAAATTATGGAATAATTTTATTAAAACTGAAAATATTGTGTTTTGACAAAACTGATCGAACAGATCAATTTTCTTTTTAAAACATATACAATCCTTTACTTCATTTAAAATTTCACAGATTTTGGATTTTGAGTAAAGACGTAAGCGACATTTTTGTTTAAATAGTAACGTCTAATTTCTTAACGAATTTCATAGATTTTTTAATAAATGACAACATCAAAATATTAAATATTACATAAAATTTTCCAAAAAAGAAATGAAATAATATAACAAAAAACAAACATACAATATTAAATCAAGATGAGAGTCTTGTATTTTTTTAAATTGAAAATTGAGCATTTTTGTCAAAACAAAATATTTTCAGTTTTAATAAATAAGATTATTTCATAATTTTGCCGCTCACTGTATTTATAACTTTTGTTTATTTTATCTTTTTGTTAAATAATCACTTCCTACAATGTTTTCACTTTACCAGAAAATTATTCTTGAGGGGGTTATTTACGACATCAAGATAAATCCACTTAGTTTTAGTTCTTCTGATAATTTAAGAAAAGCAATGCAATTTATTTGGATAAATGTAATCCGACAGTAAAATACTGATTTGTGATTAATGAAGCAATTTTAAAAATCAATGATAGGAATTCTAGGACAGAGATTTGGCACACTTTATCAGCGACTGCAAGTTGCAATAACATTGGAAATAAATCCGAATTAGCAAAATTTCCTCAAATTCTGGAACACACCAATAATGGAAAATTAATAATCTTAAACAAATTACTAAGTTATGTCAATAAAGTCTAGTTTTATCACAAATATGAAAAATTCGGCCACGCTATCACACTGGAAGAGAACTAATGTGGAAGAAAAAACATCAATAAAGGGATCACGGGTCAACGCTTCTCCACTATAAAAGGTATAGTCAATCCGAAGAAGTTAACACTGTTGTTTGGTCACTCAAACAATCATGAGGTTCATTGTAGTGGCGATTCTTGGCTGTTGTGCCCTAGCTTTGGCTTTCCCGGAACATAAAATCAGTAAGTGTCCTTTTTCCTAAACTTTTTCTTAACTATTATTATAGGCAATAAACAATTTCTCGAAAGGCAAAGAGACATCCTTCGACTTTTCAAACACGTTAACCAGCCAAGTTACTACAAGGATCATGTGGAAATAGCCCAGAATTTCCACATTCATGACCACTACGACCACTACACTGTACGTAACTATTTTTTTCCAAAACAATTTTAAAACTTTTTTTTTTCAGAAACCTGAAGTTGCAAGACATTACCACCAAATCTACGAATATGGACTTCTCCCAAGAGGTGAAGTCTTTTCAGTATTTTACGAAGAGCACCTGCAGCAAGCTATAGCCCTGTACAAACTTTTCTATTACGCTAAAGACTACGATACGTTTTATAAAACTGCCGTTTGGGCAAGACAACATGTCAATGAAGGGTTATTTTTGTACTCATTTTCTGTTGCTATTGTTCATCGTGAAGACACTTACGGAATTGTTTTGCCCCCAATCTACGAGATTTATCCCCATTATTTCTACAACAATGAAGTGATCCAAGAGGCTTACAGGTACAAGCAGCAGTACTACAACCAAGAACATGGTTATACAATCAATGCGAATTACTCGGGTTTCTACTTGAATTTGCACCCGGAACAGTCCTTGGCGTACTTCACTGAAGACGTGGGGGTTAACTCCTTCTACTACTACTACAACATTTATTACCCCCATTGGTTGGGTGGTGAAGACTTTGATTACCACCATGACCGTCGTGGGGAACAGTATTACTACGTATACCAACAAATCCTAGCTAGGTACTACCTGGAACGCCTCTCGAACGATTTTGGTGAAATTCCCTTCTTCAACTATGAAGTACCCTTCGAAAATGGGTACTACCCTTCCTTGCAGTACCCCAATGGTTTGCCATTCCCAGTCAGGCCAAACCATGCCCACCTCTATGAGTACTTCTACAACTATGGGCAAAAATATGGTAACAACAAGTACGCTTACAGTTACACGTTTGTTCAAGACTATGAAAGGAGAATTCGGGATGCTATCGATCGTGGTTACGTCTTTTCCGTAAGTTTTTTTGTGGTGTGTTAAAGTAACACTAATTTGATCAAATTTTGCAGCATGATGGTCAAAAAATTAATTTGTACTCTGAGGATGGTATCAATGTTCTTGGAAACTTAATCGAGTCCAACCCTGATTCCCCCGATCGCCACTTCTATGGGGCTCTTCACGTGTACGCTCGCCACCTTTTGGGGTACTCATACCAGCCCTTGGACAAGTACCACGTCGCCCCTTCGGCCCTCCAACACTACGAAACGTCCCTCCGTGATCCTGCCTTCTACCAGTTCTACAAGCGTATCGTTTTGTACTTCCAGAAGTACAAGTCGTACTTGCCGTCATACACCGAGCAAGACTTGTACTTCCAAGGCGTGGAGGTCAAGAGGGTCGAATTTGACCGGCTTCTGACCTACTTTGATCATTTTTATACCGATATCAGTAATGTTGTTTATGTCACTCCTCAAGAGTATGATAGTGAGAAAATCCAAGTCAGAGTACGCCAATACCGCCTCAACCACAAACCCTTCACTTATAGGATTCATGTCAGTTCTGATAAGGACCAACAAGCCGTGGTGAGGGTCTACTTAGGGCCCAAGTATGACGAGTACGGCCGCTACATCAACATCAGTCACAATAGACTCAACTTTGTCGAAGTTGATCACTTTAAATATCAACTCAAATCGGGCGAAAATGTCATCGAGAGGAACTCTCATCAAAACTACTTCTACCAGAATGACCGCACAAGCTATAGACAACTATACAAACAAGTACTAGGGGCTTTGAACGGCAACGGAGAGTTTAACGTTAACGCAAACGAGGCCTATTTCGGATTCCCGAGAAGGTTAGTCTAGTTTAAATGATTTCAGGAAATTTTGAAATTTTCTTCCAGGTTCCTCTTGCCTAAAGGTAACTACGGCGGTCAAGAATTCCAGTTCTTTGTCATTGTGAGCCCATATGTGCCCTACAAGTACCACCAAGAGGGTTATGATGCCTCCAAGTACTACTATCCGAGGGTGGGCTCAGGAGCTCATCATATCGATAATTATGCCTTTGGTTATCCCTTCGACCGACCCATCCATTACGACCAGATCTTCCATAATGTACCAAATGCCCATTTCTACACTACCAAGATTTACCATAGACATGCCGATGATATCAATGCTTCGACTTCCGCCCATCAGTGATTTCGCAATGTTTGAAAACCTAAATCTTTTGTCTAACTTCATAACTATGTAAAATTCTGCTTTTTTTAGACAGAATAAAGTATATCCCAAAAAAAACGAATTCGTTATTTTTTCCTCAAGGATTCTTAAATATTTTAATTAAAAACAAAAATTAGCAGCACAAATAGATAAAAAAGATAAAAGAAATGAAAGATAATGTAAACTTAAAAATAATGACAATAAAAAAAATACAAAAGTACCTACATAAAAAACGAGACTGAAAAAAAGAAGAGAAAAGCGCTAAGGAACACAACGTAAAATAGTTATTTTTATTTTAATGCTAACCCCAAGAACTCCAAAGACCAAAAAGGTATCAATTTGATAAATCAAATCGTAATGTATCGCAACGTAATTTTTTTTTTAAATGTTTTAATTAAAAACAAATAAAAACTAGTAGCACAAATAGATAAAAAAATAAAAGATTCTTTAAACTTAAAAATAATGACAATGCAATAGAATACAAAAGAGAAGTACCTATATAAAGAATGAGACTGAAAAAAAAAGCTAAGGAACGTAACGTAAAATAGTTATTTGTAGAATTAGTTTTGAAAGTCATACATTTTTTCACAAATTTGCAGTTGATTAACGAGGGCTCTGTCCGAGTTACTCAAGTAAATGAGTGAAAAAACGACTTTTAAAACGAGTTGTACACAAAAAATTTTTGCATAGTGATAACCCCAAGAACCCCAAAGACGAAAAAGACATCAATTTGATAAATCAAATCGTAATGTATCGCGAGCTCTTTGTAACGAACTCTATAGAAACTATAGAAATAACTATAGAAATACAACTATAGAAATCGTTTAAAAAGTATAACTTTCTATATACGATTAATCGTGATGAAAATTTAACTTTCATAATCACTATGCAAAAAAAATCTTAAATGTTTTAATTAAAAACAAGCAAAAATTAGTAGCACAAATAGTTAAAAGAAATGAAAGATAATGTAAACTAAAAAATAATGACAATAAAAAAACAAGTACGTAAAAAATGAGACTAAAAAATTGCAAGAAAAGCGTCAAGGAACACAACGTAAAAATATTATTAAACCCAAAAAACTTTAGAATACAAAGAAAAGGTAAATAATAAAGTAAAAAAGGAAAAAGTAAAATAAATAAAAATTAATATACAAAGTTTTATATTTTTTATGTTTATTGAAGGAAAAAGTGTATCAAAATTACCACAAACATAAAAATAAAGTAGACTAATTTTTTTGACGTTTGTTAAAAAACTGTAATTTTTAAGTATAGATTTTTTCAGTAGGTATACAGATTTTATAATAATATACATATAATTTTTTTTTAATTAAAATTGAATTGTAATTTTTCTTTTGTATTCTTGCTATGTTAAAAGCAACTTTGTTGAATCCGAATAATCTAAAATCTGCGAAAGCCGCAAGAAAACCGAATCAAGTGAACTCACCCAAACCTAACATGTTTAATTCTTTCGCTTTAGCATAATTTTCACCTTTCTCTCGGCTCTCTGATTAAATTAAATATTTCAGTAGAAGTAATTTGACCTCATTTCCTTGCACCAAATAAGCTTAAACTGTTAAAATCTGTAAGTACAGAAAATTAGCAAATTCTCAAATAATCAATTCGTGTAAATAACGTGACAATTCCACTCCGATAAGCTCCGAAAACATATTCAAAGAGAAACCGTGTTATTATCATAATACGATCCATGCTCCTTATCAGCATTTCTGTCAGTTCGATTTACGTTTCAGATGTGAGGGATGATTTTGATTAAAAAAGCTCCACTTCCAGTTTTGTAATTTTTTCGAATAAATTGACTAATTTCAGTCAGTCTTGTTCCAGGACAGCAATGCAAACTAAATTTAAAATCTCGGAAAGATATCAAGCTTATCTCATGCGAGAGAGACTGTAATAATGTTCTGTTTTTAAATTAAACGCAAGTCGGGAGACGCTCGGAATATCAAGGATATGAAAAATCAGAAATTCGGAATCACTGTTGCACTTTATTTTCTAGAATTAACCTCAATACATTGCCATTATCATAAAATCAGACTTTACATTTCGATCAAATGGTTGACATGGTGGTCGTAGGTGTGTCCTTGGTGGTAAATCCTGACATCCTGGAAGTAGGAGTTCGGGAGAGCGTAGAACAACTCTTCGTAGTAGACCGGACGGTCGAAGGGATAACCCATTGGGTAAGCATCAACGTAGTGCGAGCCAGAACCGACCATTGGTACCTTATCATGGGCTTTGTATGGGTGGTGTTTGGTCACAAAGACGTAGAATTGGTAGGTCATTCCCTCGGGAGATCCTCTAGGCAAGTAATACCTTTGTGGGAAGCCAAAGAAGAATTGGTTGTCGTGGAACTGGAAGTGTTGGTCTTTGTTGTACACGCCGAAGGCCTTTTGGTACAATTCGTAGTAGGAAGTCCTGTCGTGCATGTAGTTGTAGATTTCGCGGGAGTTCCTCGAAATTACATTCTCTCCGGGTTTGAATTTGTACACAAAGTGGTCGAATTGGACGAAGTTCATCCAGTTTTCGGTCAAATTGATGTAACGTCCAAACTCGTCGTATTTAGGCCCAAGGAAGACTTTGACAACGGCTTCGGTATCCCTGTCAGAATCAATGTAGATCTTGTAGGTGAAAGGTTTGTGGTTGAGACGCTCTTGAGCAACATGAACCTTGAAACTGTCATGGACGAATTCCTCAGGAGTGACGTAAACAGCGTTGCTCAAATCGGCGTAGAAGTAGTCAAAGTAGGTGACAAGAGGGTCAACTTCGACATGTTTGACATGGACTCCTTGGTAGGCCAAATCGTGTTCGTCGTAGTAGTGGTAGTGTTGGCTCTTGTACCTGAAGAAGAAACCAAGGAGTTTCTTGTAGAGTTGGTAGAAAGCAGGGTCGCGCATGGAAGTCTCAAAGTGTTCGAGGGCCGAAGGGTGGAGTTTGTGGAAAGTGAGGGGTTGGTGGGAGTAGCCCAACAAGTGGCGAGCGAAGACTTGGTAAGCTCCATAATAGTGGTAGTAGGGCGAGTCGGGGTTGCCTTCGATCAAGTTACCCAAAATTTGGAGACCTTCATAGGAGAAAATTTCGACTTTTTGACCAGAGTGCTGAAATTTTGTCGATTAAAACCTTGGTTTAGTCTCATTTAAAGTACTTACGGTATGGACGTAACCACTGTCGACGGCGTCGTGGATCCTCCTTTCGTAATCTTTGATATGGGTGTAGCTATGGGCGTACTTGTTGAAACCATAATGTTGTCCATAGTTGTAGAAATATTCATACAAGTGAGCATAGGCGTGTCTTGTGGGGAAATAGAGCCCATTGGGGTAGCACATTGAAGGGTAGTAACCACTCTCGAAAGGTACTTCCCAATCGAAATGGTCAATTTCGCCAAAACCATGCGACAAGCGTTCCAAGTAGTACCTTGCCAAGATTTGTTGGTACATGTAGTAGAACATTTCACCACGGCTGTCATATTTCAAGTTGAATTCTTCACCACTCATCCAGTAGGGATAGTACAAGTTGTAGTAGTAGTAGAAAGAGTTAATACCAACATCTTCAGTGAAGTAAGCCAAGGCTTGTTCAGGGTAAACATTGACGTAGAATCCAGAATAGTTAGCATAGATGGTCCTGTCATTATAATGAGCACCTTCTTGGCCGTAGTACATCTGTTTGTAGTGTTGGGCCTTCTGGATAACTTCATAGTTGTAGAAATAATGAGGATAGATCTCGTAGATTGGTGGCAGAGAGAAGTAGTAAGTGTCAGGGCGGTGGATCAAAGCGACGGAGAAGGAGTACAAGAACAGGCCTTCATTGACGTATTGACGAGCCCAAACGGCCGTTTTGTAGAAAGTATCAAAGTCGTTAGCATAGTAGAACAATTTGAACAAAGCAATGGCTTGTTTCAAGTGTTCACCGTGGAAGACTGAGAAGATTTCCCCACGTTGAAGGAACGTGTCGTACTTGAAGTACTTGTAGAATTCTTCGACAACTTCGGGTTTCTAACCAAATTTGAGTTAAACTAGCTAAACAATTAATTTTTTTTAACTTACGGCATAACTGTTGGCGTGGTCGTAGAAGTTGTAGCTGTGTGCAATCTCGACGTGGTCTTTGTAGTAGCTTGGTTGGTTGATGTATTTGAAGAGTCTCCACACATCCCTTTGTTGTTGTGAGTAGTTGCTAGACTCTTCACAAAATCGTCAAAATTGTAATTTATAGGTGAAAAAATTTACTTACCACTAGTTGAGATCGCAGAAACGGCGCAAAGGCCGGCTAGTACAGCTACTAAAATGAATCTCATGTTTGTGGTTAGACCAACCAACGAGAATGATTCAAATTTGTCGCTTTTCCTTTTTATATGAAATTTACTTTAACCCTTGCAGCAGCCGTGACCTCTTAACGATATGATTTAAGCACTCATTTATTTTTAAGATTGTTGTACCTAAGTAAGATAATGTGTATACGCAATCGATTTATTTTTGTAGCAAGTGTTGTGGGATTCTGGAAAATTACATTTAAATTATTCGAGAAAAATAAAAACAGCAATTGATAAGAATAAATTATGTTTAGTCTCACTCAAAAAAATAAGCGGGTGGATGCCCTAAAATAATACTTTTCTATGACGAAAGCTTTTACTTTGATAACTTATGATTTTCTATCTAGATTTATAACATGAAAATGTTTTAAATTTTGTTCCAACTAATTTATATACAACGGATGAGAATTAAAATGAATCAGAAAAAAAATCTGATTTGAATTAATTTTTTTTATAATTTGCTTTCATTTTGATTCTCCAATAAACATATTGAACAACACGATGTTATTATGTGCGATGTCTTAATAGTCAAAATGCACCTAGATCAAATTTGACTTTTAAAATTAAAACATTACCAAATCCCTAAACCGATTAATGTAAAAAATTTTGTTTAAAAACGGCATCAAAAAAGTTAATTACAAAAAAAAGTACAAAAACTCGTTTCATAAGATTTTAAAGCACTCATTTTTCTAGATAGCTCGTGGCGACGCCACTCGTTTTGTTAACTTAAATTCGTGCATCGAGACTGGTCTTATGAAACTTGTTTTTTAATAAACTACATATTTTCTAACTTATCTAGAATTATTTTTTCATAAAAGATAACCCTTTTTTAACACTGCAACAGAAAGTTACTTTTGGTTTCTCTAATCTACACCTTATACAGGGTGTAAAATTGTAAAATGGAAAATATTTGAAGAGGTAATAGTATGGATCAAAACAAACCAACAGTCTTAATAAACATGGGTAATGGTTTGGGAGATCTTGAAAATTAATTGTTTTTTGAAAAATTTATTTTAAATTTCTTCAAACAAAAAAAGAAGCTTCTAGTAAAAATTCTAAAAATTTTTATATTCGATATCTCCGAAACCGTTACTTTGCCGACCTATGTTTATTAAGACTTTTTTGTTTAGTTTTTACTATTACCTCCTTAAATATTTTACAATCTTTTTTAACACCTTGTATGTGATAAAAAAATTCAATTTTTTCTTTTCTCAACTGTATTGTCTGAAGTTGTCTTTGGTAAAAAATGTTTTTCTTTTATTTTTGAGAAGAAAAATTTATTTTTTTCCTTTTTACAAAAATAAGATGCAAAATTTTGAAGTCATAAAATGCGACCATTTTTAAGATAAAACTGCATCCTGTAACATTTGGCCCGAAAAACTGTGATATTGTATCACTTTAATTTGTTATAAATATTATTTATATGTTTTTAATTAAGTCTAATCGTATTATATAATAAATTAAAACATCTGTTCTGAATCGTAAATATGATAAAGACTATTGACCTCGTAGTAAATTTACTATTACTGTGACAAACATGAAAACCTTGACAAAAATAACAATGAAATTCTGAAAATACCTGTAAAATGCAAAAAATTAAGATATTTTTTTGAATTCAAATGGTAATCGTTGTTTAGTGATAGGCTGCAAAACATCGTGGTCATTAACGCCATCAAGAGTGGTAAACATTTTTTTAATTACGAATGTGATAAGACAAGATGGAATAAGCCTAAGTTAGCAACTATCAAAAATAGCGATAACTCGAATTACGTAATGAATAATTTGAGGTACTGCAGTATCATGGGGTCAAAAAGGGTGATATCCAAAATCATATAAAAAGTGTACGAGGCAAAAGCAAATCATTCTCAGTGGTTGGTCAACCAACAAACATGAAATTCCTTTTGGTAGCTGCATTGGCCGGCCTTTGCGCCGTTTCGGCCGTCTCTGTTGGAAATGGTAAGACACAATAACTAGTTTTTTTTACAAATTCCAAATATTTTTTCAAAGACTATCATCATGAATACAACCAACAAAGGCAAAAGGAAATTTACCGCTTATTCAAGTACATCAACCAACCAAGCTACTACCCTGACCATGTGGAAATTTCCAACAGTTACAAATTCTGGGAACACAAGTCTGACTACACTGTAAGAAAATTTAATTTTGTTTGTTTTTTTAAAATATCTGAATTTTTTTGTATAGAAACCCGAAGTGGTAGATGAATTCTACAACTACTTCTACTACGGCAAGTACTTGCACAGAGGCGAGATCTTCTCAGTGTTCCACAAAGAGCACTTGTACCAAGCCATCGCTCTCTTCAAGCTTTTCTACTATGCCAACACTTATGAAACTTTCTACCACACCGCTGTTTGGGCTAGGAACCACGTCAACGAAGGCATGTACCTTTATGCCGTCTCTGTTGCTCTGGTCCACCGTCCTGACACCTACTATTATGCCCTTCCACCAATCTACGAAGTCTACCCGTACTATTTCTACAGTACTGAAGTCATCCAAGAAGCTCAGTACTACAAGCAATTGTACCGTGGGGCTGATGGAGCTAAATACAACGACCAAACCATCTACGCAAACTACTCTGGGTACTACCTTAATTTGCACCCTGAACAAGCCTTGTCGTACTTCACTGAAGATGTCGGTGTTAACTCTTTCTACTATTACTACAACTTGTACTATCCCTTCTGGATGAGTGGTGAAGAATTCAACTTGAAATACGACAATCGTGGTGAAGTGTTCTACTACATGTACCAACAAATCTTGGCCAGGTACTACTTGGAACGTCTCTCAAACGGTTTTGGTGAAATTGATCACTTCAACTGGGAAGTTCCTTTCGAAACTGGGTACTACCCCAACTTGTGCTACCCCAACGGTCTCCAATTCCCCTCAAGGCCCAACTACGCCCACTTGTACGAATATTTCTACAACTACGGACAAAAATACGGCTACAACAAATACGCTTATAGCTACACCTTTGTCAAGGATTATGAAAGAAGGATTCGCGATGTTATCGACAGTGGATACGTCTACACCGTAAGTTTCTTCAAGTCCATGTTTGTCAAATCTAATTAAAATTTTGCAGAAATCTGGCGACAAAGTCGATTTGTTCTCTCATGAAGGTTTGAACATTTTGGGTAACTTGGTTGAAGGCAACCCCGACTCCCCCTACTACCACTACTATGGTGCTTACCATGTGTTCGCCCGCCACTTGTTGGGTTACTCTTTCCAACCTTTGACCTACCGCAAAGTCTACCCTTCAGCTCTTGAACATTTCGAAACTTCGATGCGCGATCCTGCTTTCTACCAGTTGTACAAGAAACTCATCACTTACTTCTTCAGATACAAGGCTCAACACTACAAGTACTACACTGAGCACGATTTAGCCTTCGAAGGTGTGGAAGTCAAGAATGTCGAATTTGACCGTCTTGTCACCTACTTCGACTACTACTTCGCCGATATCAGCAGTGCTGTCTATGTCACTCCTGAGGAATTCGTCCAAGACAGTTTCAAGGTCCAAGTGGCCCAACACCGTCTCAACTACAAACCCTTCACCTACAAGATCTACGTCGACTCTAGTGTTGACACTGACGCCGTTGTCAAAGTCTTCTTTGGGCCTAAATACGATGAGTACGGCCGTTACATCAACTTGACCGAAAACTGGATGAACTTTGTCCAATTCGACCACTTTGTCTACAAGCTCAAATCTGGGCAAAATGTCATCACCAGGAACTCCCGCGAGATCTTCAACTACATGCACGACAGGACTTCCTACTACCAACTCTACCAAAAGGCTATGGGTGTCAGCGATGATGAACACCGTGGATCCTACCACCACACCCAATTCTGGTTCGGTTTCCCACAAAGGTTCTACCTACCAAAAGGAACTTACGGAGGTTTCCCTTACCAATTCTACGTCTTCGTCACCAAACACGTGCCTTACAAGAACCAGAAATCCGAAGTACCAGTTGTTGGTTCTGGATACCAATACGTTGATGGATACCCAATGGGTTATCCCTTCGACCGTCCCGTCTACTACGGACAAGTCTTCTACGAAATCCCCAATGGTTACTTCTACGAAACCAAAGTCTACCACAGGGATGCTGACGCAGTTAATTACTCCCAACAAGAGTACTACAACAAACAAAACTATTACCAACATCATCAGCATCAGTACAAACCACAACACTACAACTCGCAGTACAACTATGCTAAACAGTACTACCCTCAAGGACAGTACTACAAGGGACAAAACTACGACAGCCAATACTATCATTATTAATTTATTCATAAGTTTGATGTTGTTATGGCAAAGGCAATGCATTATGGTTCATTCTGATATGAAATAAACTTCATGTTAATGATATCTCAATCTTTTCATTATCCCAACCTCAAAATGAAAATATTATTTCTCAAAGTCTAAAAGAAAAATAAACTTTAATGTTGACAATAATTTAAAATGAATAGTAGCAAGACGATCGTTAAAACAACGCCAACGACAGAAGTCTTAGTGACTTTTACGTTTTCTCCTTAGAAAAAATGTTGTTAGGTTAAATTATTGTTTATTGCTTGCTTAGAGCTGCTAAAAAATTCTGCAAATATTTTCCTTTTTCCTACTTACTATTCCAGCAACTGTAATAATTGTGTTTACAAGCAATTTGGACAAAACTGAAAGTCAAGTGTACTTAAAAATACAAATTTGTAGCTACTATTTAAACATAGCTGATGTACAGGGTTGATGAAATTGTTGCCACTTATGTTTTTGATTAAACTTAACTTCAATTTTTATAAAAAAAAAATTAATTAAAAAGACACATTCTGTTTATTACCGTATTTGAAAAATACGAAAGACATGTTTTCTGAAGCAAATTTAGTTTTTATTTTCTGCATGTTTTTTTATTGTTGCATTAATGTAAATTCTTTTTACTTCTTTTTTCTGTACTTTACTTTCTATGTAAAATAAATACACATCTTTTTGTTTTTGTATTTTTAAATTAGTATTCTGGTTGCACAGTTATGTATTTTTTTGAACATTTTCGTCGAGGTTTGATATATTTTTTTAAATTTCCAATGTTTTTGTTTTTATACGTTCTATAACACTGCACGTATCTCTACTTCAATATCCGTATTTCTGAATTATTTGTTTTTTCATTTTTTATTCTTCATTTTTACTCATTTTTACCATCTTTGTTTCTTATTTTATGTTTATACTTGTTTCGGTTTTGTCATATCTACATATTGCTATTTCTTCCAAATGTATTTTTTACACTTTCAACCTGAGTATGTAAAAATACAAAAGTAAGAGACTTTTTGGAAAATGATGTCGTAGTATTAATATAAATAGAGTGTTTTAATTGCTCTTTAGATGACATTGAAAAAAAATACATATAATAATTTACTAAAAAAAAGATACATTATTTTGTACTCGATTATAAAGAATGCTTTTATCAACTAATTTCAGTAGATAAACTAGTTCTTTATCGTCTAGTGAAATAAAGTAATTTTTATCTACTGTTTATATTCTTTATTTTGTACAAGAAATTCTGGTAAGTGAGTACAAAATAAAGCGAAATATTATACACGACGGTAAAAATTGTTTATCTACTCGCGAAAAAAGTCCACTCGTGACTTTGTCACTCATAAACTTAACCTTTTCACTCGTAGATAAACAATTTTTTTTTCTCATCTTGTATAATAAACAACAATAATTCTTCAAGTAAAAAACGTACATTAGCATCTCCTATTAGTTTTGTTTTTTTAACAAAAATTATAAAGTTTAAATTTCAGATATTTAGTATACTATACAACGAGCATTTCAAAATGGCGGTTAGACTTGGAAAATATTGCCTTATATGCAATTAAAACTAATAATAGTTTTAATAAATGTGATATGTAGAAGAGAAATACCTACCTACACTATTCTACTAAAAATACAAATTTTTTTTATAAAAAAATTGCAAAAAGGCACAAATATGACGTTTTGTAAAGGTGTTTAAGTAAGATCTATAAAAAGTACAAAAAGTAAAACACAAATATTCTTCAAAATATACGAGTATGTACCCAAGCGTTTTTTTAATTACATATTTGTCTTCAGAAATTAATATAAATTAAAGTAATATAAAAAATGTGATTGCATTTTACAAATGAAATTTCGTTTCGTTTTTGAGTTATGCAATATTTTTTGTCAAAACTGCAATTTATGAAAAAAAAAATATTGAAAAAGTTAAATATAAAGTAGATAGTTGTGATCCTTAGATCATAACCTTCATGAGAAAAATGGTTTAATAGTGGGTTGCCATTTAAAAAAATAAAAAAAATTGTAGAACTTAAAAACAAAAGAAAATTTTGACAAATTTTATTCTTGATAAAAGATTACATTTTTATAGTACTTTATCATTCAACAATTAGTTTTTCCAAAATATAAATAGTTTAAGCAAAAAACGTTTGGTCTCATATTTTTTATTCAACTGGTATCCATTTAGGTGTTTTACAACTTTGTAGTATAAAAAGTTTGGAAAATCTTATTATTTTCACATTTTAGATTCAAGGGTTCAAAAACTAAGCGATTAAAATCATTATTTTAAGAGCGATTTATTTTTGTTACAGACTTCAAAAACATAATTTATCGGTTTAATAAAAAAAAACTGATTGCAATAATTGCATAGTGACCATTATCTTCAAACATATTTTCATGTACAAATATGAGTTTGTAAAATTCAAGTTTATTTGAAAAAAAATAGCAAAAAATATGATTTTGTGACAAATGTGACAATAAAACAAAAATAAAAGAATAAAAGAATTACTCGTAGATTAGTGCAAAAATAACAAATGCATTGTCCTTATCAACGTATTACTTTGTTAAAAATAAATTATCATTTCGAATAATATCACACTCATTAATTAAAACAAACTGATAATAAAATGTGAGGATAAAATAAAACCGATAAAAATAGCAAATTTTGTGTACAAAATTGAACTAATGAGCTAGAAACGAAAAAATCTGACCCGAATTAATTACTATTAGAGGTCAAATAAAATGTTTTTCTAATTCAGTTCAATGCACTTGTTAGAAAATAAATTTGAACGCTGTGAAATCTGTCAAAATAATTTTGCAATAAATGAAATATTAGCTAGTAAAACATAAATAAACATAATTAAAGCAAATCAGTTGGTGAAAATATTCATGTCCAAAAAATTTTAATCTGCCCCTTGGAGACAGGATGCAAATCATGGTCAATAAACGCCTCGGCCATAAACATCTCTTTAATCATTATTATTTTGATAAGTCAGTGAAGAAAATATTCCAAAGTTAGCAACAATCAAATCCGTTTGATGGTAAATAATTACGTAAATTTATAATATTGTTTGTTTTAGGTATACCACAATAATTTTATCATTAAGGTCACACAAAGGTTCAATTAAAATCATATAAAAAGTGTACACCACCAAACTCGAATCATTCTCAGTGGTTGGTTCACCAACAAACATGAGATTCCTTTTGGTAGCTACATTGGCCGGCCTTTGCGCCGTTTCGGCCGTCTCTGTGGAAAATGGTAAGCATTTTCACATTTTTTTTGCAAAAATTAACTTTTTTTCCAAGATACGTACAAGTATTCACAAGAGAAACAGAAGGAAATTTTTCGTCTCTTCAAGTACATCAACCAACCAAGCTTCTACCCTGACTATATGGAAATTGCCCAAAGCTACCGCTTCTATGACTTCAAGGCTGATTATATGGTAAGTCCTGCATTATTTTTTACGTTAATATAAAATTTGATTGTGTTTAGAAACCCGAAGTTGTTGAAGAGTTTTACCGATTCTACTACTATGGTAAAATCCTCGAAAGGGGAGAAATCTTCTCAGTGTTCAACAAAGAGCACTTGAAACAAGCTATTGCTCTTTTCAAACTCTTTTACTACGCCAACACTTGGGAGACTTTCTACAAGACCGCCGTCTGGGCTAGGAACAATGTCAACGAAGGGATGTACCTTTATTCCCTTTCTGTTGCTCTAGTCCACAGACCCGACACTTACTACTATGCCCTTCCACCAATCTACGAAGTCTACCCGTACTATTTCTACAGTACTGAAGTCATCCAAGAAGCTCAATACTACAAACAGATGTACAGCAGCCAAAGTGGTGCTCACTTCAATGGCAGAACCATCTATGCTAACTACTCTGGGTACTACCTCAACTTGCACCCCGAACAATCCATGTCGTACTTCACCGAAGATATCGGTGTCAACTCCTTCTACTACTACTACAACTTGTACTATCCCTTCTGGATGAGTGGCCAAGAGTACAATTTGAAATATGACAACCGTGGCGAACTTTTCTACTACATGTATCAACAAATCTTAGCCAGGTACTACTTGGAACGTCTCTCGAACGGTTTTGGCGAAATCGATGACTTCAACTGGGAAGTACCTTTCGAAACTGGGTACTATCCCTCGATGTGCTACCCCAACGGCCTCCAATTCCCAACAAGGCCCAACTATGCCCGTCTCTATGAGTACTTCTACAACTATGGACAACACTACGGTTACAACAAATACGCCTACAGCTACACTTTTGTCAAGGATTACGAAAGAAGGATTCGCGATGCCATCGACAGTGGCTACGTCGTTACTGTAAGTTTTTCCAAATTTCTAAATTATTTCTAATCAAAAATTTTTGTAGAAATCTGGCCAAAAAGTCGATTTGTTCTCCCGTGACGGTATCAACATTTTGGGCAACTTGATTGAAGGCAATCCTGACTCCCCCTACTACAGGTACTACGGAGCTTACCAAGTCTTTGCCCGCCACTTGTTGGGGTATTCCTACCAACCCTTGACCTACCACAAAACCTACCCTTCGGCTCTTGAACATTTCGAAACTTCGATGCGCGACCCTGCTTTCTACATGTTGTACAAGAAACTCATCAACTTCTTCTTCCGCTTCAAGGCTCAATACTACAAGTACTACACCGAGCAAGATTTAACGTTTGAAGGTGTTGAAGTTAAGAATGTTGAATTCGACCGTCTTGTCACCTATTTTGACTACTACTACGCTGATATTAGCAGTGCTGTCTATGTCACTCCTGAAGAGTTTGTCCAAGATAGTTTCAAGGTCCAAGTGGCTCAACCACGTCTCAACTACAAGCCTTTCACATACAAGATTTACGTCGACTCTAGTGTTGACACTGAAGCCGTTGTTAAAGTCTTCTTAGGTCCTAAATACGATGAGTATGGACGTTACATGAACTTGACTGAAAATTGGATGAACTTTGTCCAATTCGACCACTTTGTCTATAAACTCAAATCCGGGCAAAACGTCATCAGTAGAAACTCCCGCGAGATCTACAACTACATGCACGACAGGACTTCTTACTACCAACTGTACCAAAAAGCCATGGGTGTCTTCGACGAAAAACAAGGCGAATATTACAAATACACTCAATTCTGGTTCGGTTTCCCACAGAGATACATGCTACCAAAAGGTACCTATGGAGGTTTCCCCTACCAGTTCTACGTCTACGTCACTAAATATGTGCCATACAAGGAACAAAAAGCTGGAGTACCAATGATTGGTACGGGCTCACAATACGTTGATGGGTATCCAATGGGTTATCCCTTCGACCGTCCTGTCTACTACGGACAAATGTACTACGAAATCCCCAATGGTTACTTCTACGAAACCAAAATCTACCACAGAGACTCCGATGCTGTTAACTACTCGCAACAGGATTACTACTACAGCAGGCGCCAAAACTTCGCCAACCAACGGTACCAAAGCAAGAAACACGACTTTTCTAAGTATATGAGTGTTCCCAAAAACTACGTCCGACCCCAATACGAAACCCAAGGACGGTACCCCGAACAGTACTACGCCCAAGGAAGCAACTACGCCCAAGAGCAGTTCTACCCCAGCCGCAGCTACGAGAGACAAGACTACTACCACTACTAGGCCTGAGTTTTGGGAATACAGAAATGTTGTAATTTTTACGAAATAAAGCACATAATATTTAAAAAACTTGTTTTTTATTTGAAATGTAATTTTTTCAAAAGCTCCGAAAGTAAGAGCAAAGTGGATAACTCAGTTTATGATTAAGTTTTGTCGTATTATGTTATCTGAAGAAGCGCTATAAGTGGCACGCCCCTTCTATTTGTCAGATCGATGTAGAAGGACGTGGTGGACTACCGAACTCTATGGCCAACATGATGCTGCCAGTCGTCGCGACGCTTTCTAGCTGTTCGTGGTGTCTGTTTCCTGCAAATGTGCGCGTTCACGCGAGTGGAATTTTCTCAAAACTTAGAAATCTAACACAACTATGGTAAATAAAAATTTTACCACTCTGTATCTCTTAAACATAAAATTCTAACTAATTTCTTTGCAATTAAAAAACATAATTGTTTTGCAAAAATGGTGGATGCGCCGGGATAGTTCTTAAACACTGATTCAATTTTTTTTGTTCTGTAAAAGTAATCTTCTTGTTTTTTAAAACAAAACAGTGTCGTAAAAAAGCGAGACACTGTGATGGTATTGGAAGCACGAAAGCGTTCATTCTGTGATTCTATTTCTACTAAAAGTCAATTGGAATTGTGTTAAATTATAAATCGATGGCTGGAAATAACTAATCGATTCGGAATAATACAAAAAGTATTGAATTATTACAAAAAAATATATGTTTTTTCGTTCAGAATTTGGCCATTATTTAAGTGTGTTTGTATGCAAGGCGTGCTGTTTTCGTTGAGAATAAAAATGTTTGCATAACAATGAAACAACTTCAGCCAATTTCAAAAATTTAGTGAATTTTTTCTACACATTTTTTAATTACAATTGCCTTTTCATTTGACATCTCTTATGATAATCTGCCACACCCCACAAATGGCAATTTCCAATTACTTTGCGTCGGTGTTCCGACAAAACATGTTTCAATATAATTTTCACAGAACAATAGCTTTGAATGTCATGCACTAAATTCGTAGTTTTTCAGCGAATCCTTTTATTCAAAACTGTATTTTCAGCTAATTCAAATAACATTAAAAATGTTTTTTGCAAGATCAAATCTAAAGCTCCATTTTCAATTTAAACCGCGCGAAAACCGACAAAAACTTGTTATTGCAGCCAACACAGTTCTATTTAAAAGCTTTACAATTTCCCTAAAAACACAATCTATTTCAATAATTACAGGAATTGTTTCGTTCCGGAGTATTTTTTGAAGCGGAAGCTCAATTATACTAAATAAAAACGCATTCTGGGTGGTGTTCTTGCATTATCCCCAATTGTCCTCAGATAAACAAGCCAAAAGCTCACTCAGCTCTAAAACGTGAGCAGTTTTTTTCCATTTAATTTTATTACTAATAAGCCGACGTGTGCTTTTGCAATTTTGGCCAAAAGCTATATTTATAAAGCCGTTTCAGTTTTTTGTGGGTTCTGAAAGACGTCATTATGGTGACAAAGCGCTTTATGGGTGATCGTCCCTTTATGAATTATATATAAATCAAGCTAATTATGCAATCAATAAAATGTGTTTTAACCCGAAATTCAACATTTTTTGTTCGCTCTGCTTTATTTTTATGTGATACATGAAAAAAAGTTTTGGTGTTATAAACCAATTATACAAATACAGGGTGATTCAGAACTCGCGCCCCAGAGAAAAATTTCAAGTAAGATAAGATACCAGAAATATGGAAAAAATGTTTTGACATTTATTTTTTGACATTTAACATTTTTATGTCTGATACTGATGATCTTGTATATGTTTTTTTATAATTATTTAGTAAAGGTACAAAAATTTTGCCAATAAAAGTCACAAATAACATTAAACAGAGTTACAATTTAGGATACAGGTTCCTTGTTTCCTCTTCTAATAACCTGTAGCGAAAAAACTTGAAAAATTATTTTTCCAACAGAAATAAATAGAGTCAAAGTGCAAAATTTCATAACTTTCAAAGTTTTATAGATAGAATTTTTTTAAATTTTTTCCATGTTCCTGGTATCTTTCCTTACATGGCATTTTTCTCTGGGGCGTGAGTTCTGGCGCATCCCGTATAATTAATTAAGAAGATGTTAAAAATTTCAGGCTATTTCCTAAATGAGTCTGGTAAATATTTCTTACAAAATGTCAATTTGTGACGTTTAATTAAGACTGAATTGCAACAAAAAACTTTAAAGCAGACTAAATACAGAGAGTTTAAGTGTGGGATTTGGTATAACGACAATTGTTTCATTAAATTTTAATTAAAACATATAAATAGAACTTAGCGTTTAATTGGCCGTAAAAATACTTTTCTTGTTGTGAATATATCTTAAGTTTGGGAATGTGTTGGTAATAAATACGTATGATTTAATACAGCTTTATTCTCACTAGAAGTCAGATCCATCATAGTCATGCATCAAATCTGTGACAATAAACGTCAACAATAAACAATTTGAAATATGCCCTTCGATGCATCATGACCATCCAAATCCGCCCTAATGCCCCACATAAACAACCCCTCCCGTGAAAAGTCTAATTGCAAATTACGTCGATGTAAAAAATAATTAATATCGGCCTCAATCTGCATACACGTCGATAAATTTGAATAAATCATCGATCGGTTGTTGGGTTCAAGCTTATTTAATTTTATGTGATAATAACAGAATTATGGCTTTGGCTACACGAAAAATGCCTTTCTTGAGAAATTGGGAAATTTGAGATGGATTTGTGGGGTAGTTATTGTGGCAAACAACAATATTACGGTTTATGTTTACAATGTGGCTTTGCAGCTAAACTCGATTTAAACAAGCTTAACCACGTCATTATTTCAGGAATTAGGAGAAATTAACATAATTTTCAACGAGTTGGTACACAATTTTGATAACGGATCATTTAATAAATTCAAAGTTTTTGATTAAAGTTTTTGAGGTCAAGAGCAAAAGACATGGTCAAAGGCCAAGCATATCACCAAAATTGATTTATAAAAATATATTCGATTACTCTAGCTTGTCAACGATCTGCTGACTAAAAAGGATCCCTGCAGATTTGTTGTGCCCTTACGAGGCAAAAACAGAGCAGAACCGTCCACTTTAACCATTATTTATTGTTAAATTACAAGAGCAAACTATTTGATTAGACTGAGATAAATCGTTTATTTTCTCCGCTTTTGGTAATTTATCTCCACTGTAAAATATTTCTTCATTAGAAGCAATTATTTCCGCAATGTACACATAGTTCCAAGTAAAAGTTCCAACTCTTTTGTATCGAAATAACAAAAGCCGCTTGAAATGAAATTTCCCGATTTATTTGTGAATTAATAAACGCTTAACTTTTTCAGATGAATATTAATCGGATTACGGTGCAAATCCATTTAAAACTGTGAAGTTATCCAATCAGGATGGAGGAAAAGAAGCAATATTCAGCGTTGACGATCGACCGAGCCGCTTTTCTCTTGCTGCGTGTCAAAAAGGCGTTTAAGAAGAAGAAATTGCAGAAAAAGGAACGCGAGAGGAGGTAAGTGGATTACACTGGACAGTAAAATTTGGTTTGTTGATTTATTACAAATAGTCGGTTCTATGTCATTTTCCGGATTTCCTTCCGTATTTAATATTGCATGGCATCGGCCATTCAATTTCAATGCGCAATTGCATGTCTTCCATCTGTTACGCCAATTTTGACAATTCTAATCTGATTAAATGCGAAATTAAATTGCCACTTGGGTTAATGTAAGGGAGGGTTGCTAAAATTAGCACACTTTATTTTTCATATAGTCTACAGTCTTATACAGGGTGCGCCAGAACTCGCGGCCCAGAGAAAAAAAAAATAAGTTAAGATACCAAGAACATGGAAAAAATATTTAAAAAAATGTCATCTATAAAAATTTCGAAGTTATGAGGGTTTAAATTTTGCATTTTGACTATACGCGCTATTATTCTAGTGTGACGTCAGTGAGGTACGTGACTGTACCTTTGAAGCTACACTAATAAACATACTTTGTTACCAATGCTTTTCGTATGGACGTAAAAAAAGTTTATTGTTTCCAAGGAAATAGTTGCTATGAAAAATCTGTGTCGTTTCGTAATGGTTTTAACAATTGTAGTCAACAATTCTGTAAGTTAATCTGTTCTAACCTCACTTTTTGTGTAATGTGAACTTTAAAGTATATTTACAGAGTTGCCAGAATGTTGCAAACGACAGAGTGGCTAGGTCGTACCAAAACAAAATAAAAAGTATCAACATTCACACAATGTGTATTTGGCTGAGAATATAAATTACTATTTGTTTACAAGTCAATATAGACATCTAGTAAAAAAAAAACTAGTATCAATTTGGTACTATAATATCACAACTGGCAACACTGTATGTTTAGCTTCGGTACAGTCGCGTCTGTGACGTCACGTCTAATAGCGCGTATTTATTTATGTTGAAAAAATGATTTTCCTAGTTTTTTTAGCTATAGGCTATTAACAGAAGAAACAAGGAAGCTGTATCCTAAATTGTAACTCTGTTCAATATTATTTGTGGCTTTTATTTGCAAAATAAAATCTTTACCTAAACAATTGTAAAATAGTATATTACATAACGAGCACGGAAAGTGATAAATAACGCACAAGCGGGAAAGTTGCGCACGAGGCGTTAGCCGACGCGTTAGACACTTTCCTGCAAGTTTTGTACACTATTTTTCATACGACCATAAATAATTTTTTTCTTACGAACACAGTGCGAAAACAAATCGCACAGGTTTTTGATCTCGTACGATATTGCTAATTTTCGCGCATATGTAATTGTGCGTTATGATCTAGTTTCGTATATGGTCGTAGGAAAAAACATATACAAGATCATCAGTATCATTAAATAGACAAAAATTTTTGACAGATAAATTTTTTTAACATTTTTTCCATGTTCCTGGTATCTTACCTTACTTGAAAATTTTCTCTAGGGCGCGAGTTCTGGCGCATCCTGTATAGGATGTAGTAATTTATACAGAGCTTTCAAAAAAGTAGAGCGGCACAAATAAAGTTACATGCAAAAAAATTCCAAAGCTGGCTAGATGAAAATCATTTATAACCACTCTGTATGTTGGTTCAAGAAGGGCCACTTTTCTCTATTAGATAACTGTTTTTGAATTCTTATTCTCTCTGTTATCGTTGTTACACGCCGCTGCGTTCACCAATTAGGCCTAATCAGGCGTGCTGTGAATGCGTAGTAAGCTTGTGATTGGCCGATATGTTCCATAGCACACTTATTCCTTCTCCAAATTAAATATTTCGTGTCTGGGATTGCAACGGTTTAGACTGTGTGAGGGTGATTTAACACGTTTGATTTGCATTCAGTGAATACAGAATTTGGGGCAAAACCTAGAAAAGTTGTAAATTACGGTGAAGATGCCTTGTCTGTGAACAATTAGAAATGATTTAAGCTGGAGAATGCGTCTGTATTATGCGCTTTAGGGCCATTGTTGGCTGAATACAATGGCCTTGACGTTGAATCCCTTGACAATTTTTCTTGTAATATAATTTGGGGTAAATTAAACAATAAAAAATTTAGCCCCGACTGAATTTTTAACAACCTGAATTACATTAAAAAAATATTGCCAATATTAAATTTAGCACTTCGTGTTTAATTGATTGACGTAAAGTGCGGAGGGTAATTAAAAATAAATTGAGGCTTGTGGAGTAAATAATTAACAAAATTATTCTAAACAGGAATTTTTGCTCTTGTAACGATTTTGTAAAGTCTGCTATTGACATTTGAAAAATTTTTGATCAAAAAACATCTATTATTTTCAAGTATACAAAGTGTCTTAGACATATTGCGCCTTTTTTGTAAGGCTAACATTGTTTTTTTTTTATTTTCAGTTAAAATAACGTCCTTATATTATAAAATCAAAGATTTTCCTTTATTTTTTTTTTGCTAAAATAAATAGACGAGAGGGAAAACATAATGAATTATTGTTATAAAAAAATTGATCAAAAACTTGAAAATGTTAATAAATGAATTGCAGTCTATCAATTATATTAGTTATAAAGTGAAAAATGGTTCATCTTTTTAGCATATGGGACTTAAACAATTAACAATTAAACATTTCCCAACTGCAAGCTTCCACTTTAGAAAAATTCAAAGGTTTTTAATTAAATTTGATTAATGTGTACAGGATGTGTCAGAGCTCGCGCTTCAGAGAAAAATTTCAAGTAAGATAAGATACCAGGAGCATGGAAAAAATGTTTAAAAAATTCTATCTGTCAAAAACTTTTGACATTTATTTTTTGACAATGAACATTTTTTTTATGTCTATTTAATGATACTGAGGATTTTGTATAAGTTCTTTTTATTATTTAGTAAAAGTACAAAAATTTTGCCCATAAAAGCCACAAATAACATTAAACAGAGTTACAGCTTAGAATGCAGCTTCTTTGTTTTCTCTTCTAATAGCCTCAGTAAAAAACCTTGGAAAATTATTATTATTCAACAGGAATAATAGAGTCAAAGTGAAAAATTTAAACCTCTATAATTTCAAAATTTTTATAAACAAGAAAAAAAATTAACAGAAATGTTCTCTTATTGTGTAAAAGATGACAAAAATTTTTGCTACCATTATATGATTTTTATTGTTTTCGGTTTAAAATTAATAGTTAGAAAAAAGTCAAAATGTTACACAGTAAAATCAACTTTTGAATTTTTCGGGACAAAATTTCAATGTTAGTCTTATTCATCTTAATGATTTTGCAACTTTCTCAACAATTCTGAGTTGTATTTGAATTTTTCACTGTTTTGTTTGTTGATGAATCCTAGACTGATAACCAAAAGCTCTCTTTTTTGAGCCAAAGCTTGGATTTTTTATTTTCAGCTAAAATATTGTATGATGTTAGATAAGCCAACTCTTTTCCCTTTTAATTTTTTACTGATTTTCGTATTCCACTCAACTGCGAGATTAAAAACAGTGCTTTATGACGTAATAAAATTGTCTGTAAAACCGTCTGTGTTCATTTTCTTGAATTTAACAATCGCCATGACAATAATAAATATAAAACATCGTTTTTTAAGCTAGCAGCAGTCGAAAAAACATAATTGAAGTCAATCTTGCTCCATCAAATTTTATAGATCAATAAAGTCACCATTTTGTAATGAGGAGCTATTTTGAGGAACATCATTCGATTACGTTGAGGGAGAACATGAGAGGGTCTCATCATCGATTTGGATGTTTGTATGATTAACTATCGATTTAGAATTAGGCACGAAATCCAAACTTTACGAATTTTAATTAAACCCCGACAACTATTTCGCGTAATTCAGTGCAATTCCGGTTGATTACGGAAGGGTGTATTAATATTTATAAGGGTGGCTTTTTGTACACTCGCCTGAACAATTACGAAAATAACGAGTCACTTGCCACTTGTCTTTCACAAAATGTCTTCCAACAAACTCGGCGAGCAAATTTCATTAAACTAACACAAATATCGTTTGCTCTCGTCTTATAGAATTCAGCAAAACTAGGGAAAAAACTGAGTGCGACGCGACAGAAATTTTTATATCACCAGAAACAAAGAAAAATTTTAATTAAATCACAATTCTTCAAATATTTAAAAGTCGCATCCAAATCCCAACGCGTTTCAGCTTCTCACGTCTACTCTTCTCCAAACCGTAAAGTAAATCCGGGTATTCCTTAACTGCTCCTTTTTCTCCCCGAGAGACTTCAAGAATTGCGATAGGACAGAAGCGTCCTTCGAAAAAATTTGTCTCGCATCCATATTTATTTTTTTTTTCAATAATAAATAGAATTGTTGATTGTTTTTGAATAATCCGTTTCTGAAACTCAGAATATTATATAAGGACCGTGTTTTTAATATTCATGAAGTTCTGAGAGCTTTCTTCCAGTATACATGTTCCATAATCCGACTGCACAGATTAGAGGAGCTTAATTTGGCATATATGAAGTAGTTTTTCTTCAAAACTGGGGCATGATATTGTTTGTAAACTAAAAATTCTTGCGTAGTTGAGTACCGTTCTCTCGAAAAAAAGTTCCCTCGTGCTCCAAAATGGGTCTGCCACTCACTTATCGCAAATTGCTCACCGAAATTACGTACTTTAGTTAAAATTCATCAATAAAACCCACACCTGTGTTTACGACTGAATTTATCCAAATATTTTACTACACTTTTACGCTTTACGTTCATCCAGTCGAAAATTATTCCCCGACAGAAAATTTTATTATTACCATTACCATACGTTAGAAACTTGTTCAAGTTCGCAGACTTTACCGAAACCACATGAATATATCGTAGTCGGAGTTTGACAAGTTTTGGGTTGAGATAATTCAGCGAAGGGCTTACAGAGCCCATTGTAAATTTTGCAATAAAGTCCTCACGTTATCTTGGAGTTATTTAAAATTTAGTGGAGAAATAATAAATAAGCCCTCCAACTTTGTAAACTTCCCTTAAATAAATCATCACGTTTCGGGATCGAATATGCAGAAAGCAACCGCTCGTAATAAACAGCACATGCTGCAGTGTAATCCTGCACAGCAGGATGCGTCCTGCTATTGACCCGGCAATAGGCAACCCACAATTCGTATTTACTTGCAAAATCGGTTGCTCCACGTGGGGGACACGTTTTCTGATTATTCTGCTTCTTCAAGGAGTTGGCATTCGCTTTGATAATTACATTTTGTGTGGTTGAAATTTAATAAAGCTGCTCTTCCGTGTAACCGACGTCATTTTGAGCGAGGAACGTGTGTTGCTTAAGCCGAAATTATTCACTACGTTAAGTTTAAATTTATATTAATTGCTTCACGTGTTGGGAGGAGAATCGGGGATATTTGCATCCACTGAAAGGTTTAATGGAATTTTCAGACGAGGGATTTATCTAAGACTTGTACTTCGTTCAGCAAACAAGGATTACGTGAAAAACAGTCAAGGTCACAGTTTAATTAAACCTCAACTCTTGTAACATATTTCTCGATTTACAAAGTACATCGATGAAACAAACACAAAGGAACTACAGTTTCGCTAATGTGGATGCAAGAGAATGAAAGGGGAGAAGAAAATAACAAGAACTACAAAGCTATGCTAACTGGACCTTTTGTAATGGAATAAATAAAACCTCCCAAAGGATCATTTGTAATTTACAATCGTGAGTTGTTAAGTCTTTAGTGTTTAATTATTTGCCTTTTTGCGCCCCAGAGACACCGAAACGTAATTTACGTTTTTCAAGAGTTAATTAAGAAAGGTGTGTGAAACAGTAAAAAACGCTAATGTTTTTAAAAGATTTAATTCGTTGTTTTTTAAACAAGTCTACATTAATTTCTCTTAAAAATGTACTATTTTTTTAAATTCAAAATTCTTAATTTTTTTCATTTTTTACCTTTATGTAGAAAAAAATATTAAAGCCCTAAAGCCTATAAATCTAAAAATGAGAAAAACATAAATTCGAATTATTGTAACTATTGCATTATTCAGACATAAATATTACCAAAAATACATTAACTTTTATGAGAACAAAGTTACTTAAGGTTAATTAGATGTGTTGATGTTTACTACTCAATTGATTATATTTTTTTACCATTTTTGCTTTATTTATTAAATTGAAACAGAAAATTGTAAAGAATCATATGAATAGTATTAGCGAGTGTTTTCGTCATACTTTTAACACAAAGAAGTCGTTTTCTGGTCCATTTTCCCCTTCTTTCGTTGAATTAAATCGGCATTGTCAATCCAAGCCCCTTGTTTTCTTATTAAGCAACTTTCGTCTCTTGTAATAAAACAAAAGGCTTTCACCACCACGTTACACCGCCTAAATGAAAAAACATCCATCCACTTTCATCAAGCCTTCTATTTTCCCTCAAATAACTCTCCTTTAAACACACCATTTCTCAAAATTTCCCACATAAGCGACTTTAATAAGCGCTCACCACCTCCCTAATGCCATTTCTTGGCTCTCACATTTTCTCACCAAAAGGTCACGTCCTGCAAGCCGCACAGTTTACATTAGTTACGAAGTCGAGATAATTGGGTAAAACGTCAACCGAAGGTAAAGTGCAATTTACAACATCTGAGGAGTTAATCAAAAACAAAAAACTCCAATTACCTGACCTTAATCTTGCCCGAATGTGGAAATCTACACAAATAAATGTTTTCCGACCAATCACGGCCAAATGGTAATTGACAGCCTGTCAATGGTTGAGAGGGTGAAGAATAACACACTTATTTTATTTACTATTTAAAAAACAATACAAAAACATTAATTTAATTTATTTTGTTAAGTTTGTTGTTACAAATGTGGGAGGTGGGAAAGCCGCCGCTGGGCTGCGTCTATGAAAACTGCGGTGTTTTATTTTTATTCAGATTGAAGTGGATAAAAGGCGATCGAAATGAGCTTCGAAAGTTTTCCGGAGTTGAAATCAGTGCGGGAAACGATTATAAATAAGAAACGGACGTTTGCACTTTCCATTAGTCATGATTTCCCGAGAGAAAGGGCTCTTCTATGGCAATGTCGGGCAGGTATATGTCATTGTCAACTGTAAAGAAAAACAACTCTTGACCTCTTTTGGGCCTTATTGTTGTTTCTTGGACTAAGATTGATTCCGATATAAAACAAGACTTCACTCCAACGCAATTTTCTCGAAATTTTTAACGGATTTACTTCAACTAAACAATTTTATTTATTCTCATTCACAATGATCTTACTTTCACGTTGTTCAATTTTTTTAAAACATTGTTTCTTCATTACGACCAATTTTTGGCTGAATTCTAATTGAAGTAAATCACATTGACCACTTCTTCCATTTACTGGTAATAATTAGTTTCATTGCTAATTTCTTCAATACTTTTCAATTCGTTCACTTCAATCCAAATCCCCTTGCAAAATATTTCTTTCTTTCGATAATTCACATCTATTCTCTTCATCGACACATTTAGAGCTAGATTATTTTCATTCAAGCCTCCATCAACTCAAAATATTTATCACTCGCTTTCACATCAACAAATTTACGAATTTTTGACCCGACTTTTCAATATTTTGTTCAATTTCTGACAACAAATCAGTTTTGATTTGAAATTTTTTTGATTTCGATTAGAAATTTCATCACTATAACGTCTAAACTATCACAAATTCTTCCTGAAGTGTTTTTTGTGTTTAATTTTATTAAAATGCAAATTAAATTTCTTGTCTTATAAAAAAAGCTCATTGTTCTGCGACGAACAATTTTTGAGATAATTATAAAACTTGATTTTTCAAAAAACTATTCACTTAGTAAAAATTTTGATTTTATTAGAAAAATGAAAAATGTCGCGCTTAAGATAAAAAATAGTATATTAAAAAACAAGTGTTGCAAACACTCTCGTTGTAATACGAATGTTACAATGCACGAGTATTACAATGAGAAGTGAGTAACACGTGTTTTTAATACTATTTTTTCTATTGAGCCATATTTTAATTGAATTTATTATTTTATTTAACAGTTAAAATTTTTGATGACATTTGATGTATGTGGTACTCTAATTACTTGAAAATAGCTCAAATTGCATTATTTTCAATGAAATACGTTGATCTACAATAATTTCTCCCAGGATGCACAGTCAGTGATGGTAAAAATGTAGCATAAAATGTTTTTAAAAAGTTTCACAAAGAGAATTTTGTGTAATTGAAAACGCTTTTCCTTACTTATGCTTTGTTCACTTATTTGTTCTTATGCTATTTCTCTTTCTTATTATGCTATGTGTTCTTATTTTGTTCTTCATACAAGCATACAAAATTTTTCAAAAATTTTTTGTAGTGTTTTTACAACGTTATTGTACTTTTAAAAGTCTCTCAAACCCTTAAGAGTGCAAATGGTTCAATTTTAAAGTTTATAATTTTTTGATTTTTGTTGAGATTTTTATGTTAATAACTTCGAAATTATTGACGCTAGTCCTTTTTCTTTGATACTGTTGAAAAGCAAATTTAATTTTTTATCATATTAAAAAAAATACGTTAAATAGTTATCCAAAAAATATCCAAAGTATTAATCCAACTATAACTTTTAAATGATCAAGAATTTTGCAGTTTTCTCGACGCCAATCGATTTCTCGAAACATGTTACACAACATGAACATACGTATAAAAACATTATAACGTTTGATGTACTGTTTTGCAATTTACAAAATATAAAAATTAAAATTTGTGAATCTTCTGAAATTATGACAACATTGAAGATAATAATTATTGTATACAAAATTTGATTGTTTTTTGGTTGTTTTTAAAATATAATTTTAGTTTTATTACTACTACAAAATAATGTTATCTGATTTTGTTCTGGGTGGAACAAAACCCTCGCTGTGCCATTGGTTATAGACATTCTTGCTTTTTCCAAATAAGTTTGAATAACTTAACTTTTTCATTTCTTCTTTGTCAGATGAATTGTTTGTATTTTCTTCAGTTAAAAATTCTTTTCTATCTTCACCCAAAAAAGCTAAGTCTACTTTTTTCGCAGAAGAACGTTTGAAACTTGATAGTGATTTTTTCAAATTTTTTCTCAAGTGTTTTTTATTTTTTGAGACATCTTTATTTACGTTTGTTTTTTATCAAGCTTCGCCATCGCACGAGTTGAATCATATTTTATCAAAACGAATTTTCAAACTAAAACATTGCAACATTTCGATCAGGAGCAGATGTACCTTGACAGGTAATTATCTCCACCCTCCGAGACAAATTTTTATATCATTCTTCAGAGTTAATTACCCCATGATTGATTACAAGGCTGAAATTTGCCAACGCATAAATTTTTCCCGTTTATAATTGGGTTTTTTAGTAAAATTCTTTTAAAACTCGTAGCGGGTTTATGTGAAGTAATGCGCTTTTAAAGGTCACTTATCCTCGTGTAGTTTTTCCGGGATATTGACCGGTTTGCTTGTCGTAAAAGCTGTTTACTTTAAGCTTGATGTCTGGGATTATATGGTGACAATGTGTTCAAATTGTGGCAAGAGAAGAACGTAATTGGTAATAATATAGTCGGGGGTTAATTAGTCTATGAATTTGACGTTTGTTTGCTTTCTGAATCATGGTGGTGATAATGCGGACAAAAGACTTCATTTGGATGAGGGAAATACAAATTACTAGATCTGATACTAGTTTAATTGGGTCACGTCCGGAATCCCGGAACGATCATGGAGATGGTTGGACTACCGAAACTAACATTTAATGTTGAATAACTTTGTTAACACAGAAATATGAGGCAAAACATGCCTCCAATTTTACCAAACACAAAGAAATTGCTTTCAGTTTTCGCCCAAATCTAATCAAAAATTGGATCGATTTCCCAATAATGAGTTAATAAAATTATACACATTTCTAATTACTCTTCCATTTAAGAGATTTCGAGCTTAGCGTAATTGCTTTGATACCGAGAACTTCTCAAGCTCAAGTTTCAGAAAGTTAAGGAACAAGAATTTAAATAAAACAAATTAAACTGTGCCACAATTTATTTATTTTTTGGCTAAATATGACAAATAGCTATCAATTTGAATGATAAGATAATCTCTAAATTGGCAAACATTAGTTCTTGCAGGTGGTATTTCCAATTTTTTTAAATATTGCAAATGTCCCAAAAGATCGTTTCTGATTAAATCGTGGTCTTCTCTCGTGTTGCTGCTTATTTGAATTTGGGCCCGTAGTTTGTCAACACTAGCACCAATGGACATTATATCGACAAAAACATCACCACTTGTGCTATTTCTTGTTGACACATTTTTATCCAAAATTACTAAAACATCGTCAATTAATTTTGAAACACTAGTTGACAATATTAAATTCTCATCATTCGATAGTTCGTTTACTTCAGTCTTGTATTTTTTCAAAACTTTGTGGAAATTTTTGTAAATGTGGCTGTTTTCGCTATAGGACAAACGCGATATTTGAGTCTGAATGTTTTCAATTGTTTCTTTTATTTTGTTTAATTTTTCAATGACTGTTGGACCATGGACCTCACTTTCTTTCACCGGAATTTTATCGACATCCTTCTCGATTTTGATTTGGTTTTCTAACACTTTAAGTCTTTGGTCAAGTCTCATTCTCATTGCCGAGAGTTGGTCAAAAACACTCTCAAGTTCGTCCAAATTGCAATTAGGTGAGAACAAATCTTCGAAGTTGTTGTAACTTTCAACAACGTCTGTTACTAGTTGTGAGTTGGTGGCACTTGAGTCTTGTTTGTCTTTATTTTGTAGGGCTAATATACTGTTGTCAATGTTGTACAAGAGATACTCTTTCCGTTTCTTCACTTTCTCGCTAACTTCTGTAATTTCTTCAACTTCGTTTTTGAGTTGGGTCAAGAAATTCTTATCACTTAAGTCATGTCTGGTCAGGTAATGTTTTTCTTCCGCTTGCTTCAGTTCTTCTTCAATTTCCTTTTCACTGAGAACATTTTCAACACACGACATCACATCCAACAATTCGGTCTTTCTGACTCCTATTTCGTCGTCAACATCGTCGATAAAACTCATCCGTTTTTTGTAATTACTAATCACTTTTTTATCCAACTCAAAATTTTGATTAACCAAATTATCACCGATTGTTTTGATATTTTTTTCAATATCGGCGAGAGTTTGCATCGATTTTGCCTTAAGTCGGGGTTCTATAGTCTTTAAAGTACCTTCTAACGTGGCCAAATCTTGCAAGGCGGCAATTATGGCCTTCTCGACTTTTCGGATTTTTGAAACTCGCATATTTTTGCTTAGGATGTATTTGAGTTCTTTGACGTAGTCCAAGAGAATTTCGTGTGAACGGTCTATTTCTTGAGTTGAAAGGTCGTCATTTCGGATTTTTTTGGTTATCTCGGAAACGTTGGTTTTTATTGATTTGAGGCGAAGGGTTGCATTACTTTGGCCCATTTTAAGTTAAAAATCTAAGGATAAATAATTATTACGTGTGATTGTAAGTAAGTTCACTCACCTGAGTTGTAAAATTTTGGCCAGTAGACCAATGTTGCAACTGCATTGATAAAATTTCAGTCACAGAGTTCGTATAAATGTTAAATATGGTTGCAAAATAAAACGATAAGATAAAAACAGAGTTTACTTTATTGATAAAACTTCTCTAAAGATAAATTAAATACTTAAAAACACAAATTTATTCTACTTTCACATTCTTCAATTTTTTTACAACATTCTTGCTTCATTACGGCCAATTTTTGGCTGACTTCTAATCGAAGTAAATCACTTTTAAGTCTCTTGAGCACCTCTTCCGAATACTGGTAATTAGTGTTATCGATTTCTTCAACAGCTTCTTCAATACTTTTCAATTCGTTCACTTCGGAAACAGTCCTATCCAAATCCCCTTGTAAAATATTTATTTCATCTAATAATTCACATTTCTTCTCTTCATCGTCACAGTTAAGTTCTTCCAGTGCGAGACCGTTTTCAGTCAAAGCCTCCATCATCTCAAAATATTCATCACTCGTTTCCACATCCGCAAATTTACGAATTTGTGACCTCAACTTTTCAATATTTTTCTCAATTTCTGGCAAGGAATCAGTTTTAATCAATAACTTGTAAATTTTTTTCTTAAGTGAAAGTTTTCGGTTTGAAATTTCATCACTAACGTCTAAAATGTCACAAAGATTGGTTTTTAAGCCGGCTAAAACTTTTTCGAATTCTCCCTCAAGTGTTTTCATTTTTTGGGACATTTTTATTTCAGTTTGTTTCTTCTCAAGCTTTACCATCGCATCAGAAATGGAAGCTTTCCTCTCGATAATTTGATCATTAACATTATCAATCGACTGCAATTTTTTTATCATAATTTTCAAATGTTTGGTCAAGTCGTCACAATTTTTTTCGTTCAAATTTTCATAATGTTCATTTATTGAATTCTCTAGCTCGTCCATTGCTTTCCAACAGTGGTCAGGATTATTAGCCTTGATCAAGAGTTTCTTACTTTTAATTAATCTTTGAAACGTGCGGAAAAACTCTTTCTCTAAAGCATTTTTTCGTTGTTCATTTTCGGCATTTTTGATGTCTATCTTGTGCAATTCTTTAATCAATTCTTCAATTTTTTCACTTATTTTATTTAATTTGTCCAAGTCTTGACTCGCGTCGGTTACAGACACTTTCACTTCTTCCAAATTAGCTTCAATATAACTCAACTTTTTTATTTCTTCTTCATTTTCTTCATCAACGGGATCAGATGAATTGTTTATACTTTCTTCAGTTAAAGCTTTTTCTTTTCGATCTTCGCCCAAGAAAGCCAAGTCCAATTTCTTCACAGAAGAACGTTTGAAACTTAATAGTGATTTTCTTCGTCTTGGTTTTTGGACTATTAGAGTTCCTTGTTTTGAAGTTAAAGCTCCCATTTTTGCACTAGGAAGAAATTTTCTCCGACTTACTTATTTCGGCGCTATTTCTCGCACTAACATAAGGTAAAGATAAGATAATGCGATAAAACCTAAATCGATTAATCACCTTTAAATTTTCGTAATAGAACAAATAAAAGAAAGTTTTTTAACTTCTTGCATTTCCATTAAAGTAAAGGAAACATGAGGATAAGACTCGTAGCCAATTCAAGTAATTTATCTTTTCGTTTGAATAAGAAATTTTATTTTTTGTTATAATTCGTTCTACTTTTGCTAGAATGAGGCCAGCAGTTTCAAAAAGAGCCACACTCTTGCCAACTTTCCCATTTTTGGCTGTCATAGTGAATTATAATCTAATCTACTCAGGTCACATGACAAAAATTGCTCTAGTTTTTTGTGAGAATTTTATTTAAATAACAAACAAAAATCGTTGCAAGAGAGCACAAATTACATTTAAAATTAATTAAAACCGAATGGAAATTTTGTTTGTTTTGGTATTTCTTTAAACATTTTTAATTAGTGCGAGATTTTTTCGCGTAGTAGTGCTGATGTTTTTTCTGTTCATTTTGTTGCACCTTCTCCTCCAGTTGCTTGAGACAGTCATTGATTTTTTTGAGTGTTTCAGTGTTGTTATCTCCGGATTCGTACACTTGGGTCCATATGTTATGAAGGGAATTTCTCGTGTTATGATAAGAGAAGTCTGATTTACCCCCTGTCAGTTGTTCCGTCTGCTTCTCACACATTCGGAGAATTTTCTCAATTTTCTCTTCCATTTTCCAACTCACAGCCAGCTTTGCGATGAAGTACACTCAAATAATCGTTTCGTCGATAAAGAGCGATAAGCGAGGCGATAAATATTTTTTAATTTTCCCATTCCTGTTGAAAATTCAAATTCCGACATTGACAGCTTTATGGCACATCACTGGTCCACATATTGTAAATAAAAAGTCTTAAATTAGCTCAACAAAGCTGTGTAGGCGGTTCAGTTGTCGTAATTCACCCAAAGCTAATTTTAAAACTCGTCCAAACTCAGTGATAGTAAACAGAAAGAGTCAATTTTCGATAACTTTCATCAAAAGTTCAAGTGCAAAGTCGACAATGACATAACCTTTGCGCTACAAATTCAACATGTGGTGAGTGGTAAGTGCTAAAAATCACAAGAAAAAAATGTGATGGGTGCTTTCCAGTGATGGGTTGCAAAAACTCGAAACCTGACTCGGATGTTGTGATCATTTTTCATGAACAGAATAAGGTCGTGATTAAGAAGAAGAAACGGAAGAAAGAGTCGATCGTGCTTTTTCTTCCGGTTATTGTTGTCACTGATGAGTACAACACACAGAGAGTTATTTACACACCAGAAGATACGCAAGAAGAGGAACAGGATATGAAAAAATATATTTTTGATACGAGGCGAATTTAAAGACTGTGGATTGTAATTACTCGAATTCAATTGATATTAATTATTGCTAATTCAAGTAATTTATTTTGTCTTAATCTAATCGCAAGGTGAAGTCAATTTCCTTCAGGGCCGGTTTACAGAAAGCGAACAATTTAATTCAATATTAAATTTCAAAATTCGAATTAAACTGTTTTAAATTACGTTAACTAACAAAATTAATCGTGAATTAGAATTAAATTATAATTAAATGTTTTGTAAACCGGCCCTAAGTCTAATAAAACAATACATACTTAATAATCATTATCATTTTAAAAATTAAGTAAGTACATTTTTAAT
>NW_025400984.1:2939182-2944704 GCF_015345945.1 Tribolium madens | reverse complement strand
AATATCGACAAATCCGTAGTAATTAGCACATTCCAAACAACAGTTAATTTAAAGCTCTTTTAAATTCGATTATGAAACTGGCCCTAAATCGATTTTTTTCAAATTTTTTACCCTCTAGAAAATTTTGCGTTAAAAGAATAAATAAAAAAGTGTTTTCGAATTACTATTAAATATTAAAGATTTCAACATCGCAGACACAAATATTTAATATTTTTCTGTTGATTTATGGTGATGTTTTTAAAAAGTCCAATTTATCGCTGAGAAAAGTATAATTACGTTTTAATTTTTTATTACACCTTGCTTCAGTTTCCGATTTCAAATGTTTTATTTTTTATCCACTCATATTTCAGCCACTCTGAAAAATCCTCCCAAGTTAATCTAGCTGGTGAAGTTGCTGAATAATGCATCAGCCAATCGTTGGAAATGCGACCTTTAAGCCGCCATTAAAATCGATGTTACCAATATTCTTCCAGTTTGTTTTCAAGTGTGTTTAATTATGAAAGTTTTGCTTTAGCAGCGGAATGTGAAATTTCAAGCGTTTCAAAGCACTAGAAAGTCAACTTCTTAGTAATAAAGTTGAGAAATAGATCAATCATTGCAAATTTTGCCCAAAAATTAAATTAAATTTGTACAAATCCAGTTTTTCCGCATGATTGGCGAACGATGAGATGGAAAACGCATCAACAGACCGGAAAATGCTTTAGCTAAATGGGGATGAGTCTGTTTGAAATGCGTTAAAACCCGGGAAAATAGTTGTGGCGAAAAGTTTCCACTTTAAGATAACGAGCCAAAGGCTGAGGTTTCGGAAACTTTAGTCAATCACTGACCGAATTTGGGAATTTTCTCCCGGGATTAATTAATTTTAGTTAATATTAAGCAGCGGTTAAGCGTCCAATTAATAATAAATTTATTTCAACGGCACTTAATTACACTAGCGTTCCACCGAAAGCATCACTTCGTGTCTTGGCAGCCTCATCCAGCTTCTTCATACACGCATCAATCTCTCGCATACACTCCTCTTTCCTTGCCACCAAATCCTGGTTGACTCGCAATTTCCCCAAATTGATTTTAAGCCGAATTATCTCCTCATCCAAATAAGTGTACTCAGGGTCCCCAAAATACCCATTAAACGAATCAATTTTGATCAACATAACTTGCACCTCCTTCTCATACTTTTCAATTTCCTCGGCTTGTCTCACCCTCTCGTCCAGAAGCTCACTATATTTCTGAATATCCCGCATTAATTTCACCTTCAAGTGATGCAATTCACTGGTTTGGTCCAGGTTGAGTTCATCGAGACGCATAGTGGCGTTGACAAGAGTCTCATCAAGTTGGAAAAATTTTTGACTTGTTTCCGAGCCCACAAAATTAAGGATTTGAGGCTTAACCTCCTCTAATTCGTTCTCAATTTCGGCGATGATTCTCGCAGCGAGTTGTTGCTGCTCCATTTGCTTCTGTTGCAAGTCTTCAACTAGGACAGAATGTGGTTTTGGGACCAATTGCAGTTCTTGGATTCGGGCAAAATAGAATTTGATTTCTTTGTACAACTGGTCGCGTTCGCTGGAATGATCGTCTTTGATGTTATCCAGAGCAAGAATTGATAAAGTCAGTCTGGCATCAAGTTGGTCTAACTCTTCCTTGGTCAAGGGTTGAATTTTGGTCAACTCTTGCTTCACATTTTCAAGGTTTTGGCGAATTTCGGTTAACTCCTTCCCTTTCATGGTGGTGTAATTCTGGTCGTTGTTGGACTTTTGCTCGAGGATCATTTTGCTGTTTTCAATATCGCGTTTTACCTTGAGGGCAACACTCGTATCTTTGAAAACCTTATCAACGTTGGTTAAATGCCGGTCTAAATCACGTTCAATAGCATTGTACAAGACATTCTTATAAGTACCACTGTATCGGTTCACTTTCTCCTTGAGTTTCCTCAAATCTTGATTAAACTTTTTTTCTTCTTCTGTACCACAATTGGGGTTAGTGTTCTTCAAGTCTTCCAATTTTCTCAAATACCCCTCAATTTGCTGTAAAATGTCGTCCCGAGACTTGCACAAACTTGAACGGTTTTGCGATATTTCAAGGTTCCTCAAATACTGTTGATGCTCTAGTAGACTACTCTTGATTGAGTCAAAATTTTGGATGGAGTTTGTGAAACCTTGAAGTTTGCTCCCCAAATCGTTCACTCTTGTACTAACCGACATAATATCGACCAAAATATCCTCAGTAGTGCTCTTGCGACTCGATAAATTGTTCTCCAAAAGTAGCAAAACATTGTCAATGTATTTGAGGAGATTTTCAGCAAAACGGCCTCCATCGTCGCCTTGAGTGGACAAATTTGTCACATCGCTTTTATAATCGTTCAATTTTGCTTTCAAATCTTTATACAACTGTGTTTCTCTCGTGTATCGCGAATTTTCGATATGCAATTGCAAGGCTTCAACCTCTTTTTGGATATTCTTTAATTGGGAACGACCCGAATTTTGAGAATTTTGCACCGGTTGTAAAAAATTCTCTTTGACTGTGACCAACTGGGCTTCAGAACTGTCTCTTTGAACCAGTTTCAGTTTTTGCTCAATAATGGCTTTAGCTTCGGCCAAAATCTCTTTCATTTCTCTCGTTGCAGGAACTTCTCGACAAACGCTCAACAAATTCGTGTTTTTCCTCAAAACCACAAATTCGTCCTTTTCTTCATTATCTGACGCTTTCTTGTCAAGAGCGACAATGTTATTACTGATGTTATACAAGACGTATTTCTTTTTTTCCGTAACTGTTTCACCAATGTCCAAAATTTTGCTCACGTAGTCCCTCAATTGTTCTAAAAACTGCCGGTGTTTCTTATACACATCACTGGCAGAAGTATCAGCAAATTTTTCCAAATCGATTCGGGTTTCAAAATGCTGGAATTCGGCTTTATTTAACCGGTCTTCCATTTGAAGTCGTGTGAAAATATTCTCAATGTTGAGAATCACATCTGCGACCTGACGCTTCTTTAAACCGATCTCTTGGCTCAACTCTTCAATGGAATTGAGTTGGGTTTTGTATTTGTTAAAAGTTTCCTTCTCTGATTCGAAATTCACACTTGACAAATTGCGACTTATTGCCAACACCGACGTTTCAATATCGTCCAAATCCTGGAGATACTTTTCCTTTTTTTCTTTCTGTTGCAACTCAGCTAAATAATTTATATTACTTTCAGTGTTCAACTGCCGTTTCAATCTATCGATTTGTTGGTGTAAACGAATCAAGTTTTTCTCCAAAAGCATTTTTCTTTCCTCGTTTATGATCTGGTTATTGACATTGACCATCTGGAGGTCAGTCATCAAGGTTTGAACCGATTTGGACAAGAAATGTAGCCGACTTTTGTCCTTGTTGGTTTCGGCAACTTTAACATCACTCTTCAAGGCTTCTAGTTTAGTTTCTATGTCTGACAAAGACCCGGAATTGTTTCTATTGGCAATTTTGGGTCGTTTTATGGACGATCTTTGCGATGGGGGAGTCGTTGAAGCTCTCACAATATCAGAATTCTTTTGCTCTTGTAATTGGAACAGTTCGGCAGTGGCAGAAGACGCGAGTTTTTGAGCCGTTTCAGCTTCCTGTTTTTTAGATTTTTTCGAAATGTAGCTGAGTCTTTGGGAGTAGTCTGCAAGACGTGCTTGGAGTTTATCAAAATCCTGCTGTGCAACTTGTCCATCTCTTATCAATTCTCGAATTTGTTCAATTGAGGCAATGATTGACTTGACGTTTTTCTCTTTTTCTTTTGCTAAAAATCAATAATGTGGCTTGAAAAGGTTGTGAAAGTGTGACTTACAATATTTTTTTGATGAAGTTCGACTGAAAGAATTGGTGGGGACTGCAGCTTGGTCCAGATTGACTTCTTGTTTCAGAGCGTCTAGTTCTTTGGATGTTATTTCGATAAGTTGTTCAGCTGTGTAAATGTCACTTGCTCTCGCTTTTCGAGCTAGATTCAAGTCGATTTCGCTCGAATATCGGTTTAAATACCCCTGAATACGTTCAGCGTCATTTGCTGTTATTTTACCATCTCTTAGGTCTTTTCTGATCCGATTCAAAGAGTCGGTTATTTGCTGGAGTTTCACTTTTGACTCATTTTGACCCATCTAACCAGCGATAAAAATATTTGTATAACAGTAAAAACCTTCAATAATGCCCTTCTTACCTTCTTCATCTATCCTGAATTAGGTAAATCACAATGCAAACACAAACATCACCATTCTCTTGATCTTTCCAGCATTTAACCTCAAACAAAGTAAAAATTATGAAGCGTTATCGTCGATAAAATGATAAAACTGATAAGAACAATGCAATCAATGCAAAGGAATGTCTTAAATAAATAAAATTGTACAATGTGTCTTACTTAATAAGTTACAAGTAGTCGTAGAAAAATCAAAATTTTTGAAAAAACAAAAATTGTGACCTTGCCGCGTGTATTTCAAAATACTTGTTTGATGTGTTAATATAATTAGTCTCAGGTTTGAAATTTATTAGCAAGTGGTGTTCCGCAAGGACTTGATATTGACAATACGGATTATGGAAGTGGCATTGTTAAATGAAGTTGCCGGGAAGAGAAGTGTGCACTGACAGGTTTTATAATTAAAATAAAGTCAATCGGTGGACTGCGACACGATGTTCAACAAGCTGGGGGTTGGATGGGGTGAAATGGAGTGAATTTTACGATCTTAATCAAAGCAAATTTAAATATTTTTTAATTACTTCTGCAGTTTTAAATTTTATTGAATATTGTTGTAAAAAATAGTAAAAAGTAAAGACAGAAAAAATTTACAGAGTGATTCACATAGCATTAAGACATTTATGAGATTTAAATACCACCAGTTGTACATTAAAAAAAACCTTAGGAAGAAATTTTATCTAACATAAATGTATATCTAGTTGCATTTAACATTATTCAGGGTTGCAAAGTTAAATAAAATGCCCTTTATTTGTAATGTGATTTTCTTAATTAAAACTTCTTCACATAGTGTTGTAGGTCTGGTAAAAACTTTTGTAAAAACTTTATATCTAATGATTTTTAAAAACCACTCACTGTAGCTAACTGTGGTTGCAACAGAAAATTCGTACAGTCAGAAATAATTTTTGGAAAATTCAGTATTTTTTAAACATTTAGTAGAATCAGCTTTTTTCATTGCGTCAACCAATAAAATTTGATTTTATGTAGAAGTATTAATTTAGAAATTTACATTAAAAGTGACGTTATTTTTTCTACTTTCAACCATTATTTTCTGTACTTCAATCATTTTGCACGTTTTCAACCAGAAACTTATTATTTCGTTAAATTTTCTCAAAAATAAGTAAATCGATAAAATACCAAATTTGTTAAAACCAGCCTTATTTGTTGTGATGTGACTAAACAGGGTTTAAAAAAAAACCTTCTTTTGTAAAATTTCGTTAAAAACTAGTCAAAAATTTATCAAATTAGACTATCACTCCTCGTTTATAAGCAAAATTTTGTCAAAAAAAAGACAAAACAATACAAAATTTAGTCAAAAATG
>NW_025400984.1:2933863-2938397 GCF_015345945.1 Tribolium madens | reverse complement strand
AGCACCATGCAATCAACTTAAGAGTCAGCTTAAGACTAAGTTTATTATATACAAATATCTACAATATGCAACCAAGCATACACATATGTATAACATCCTCCCCATTAATTAGTTACAAAATCCTTTAATCTTTTTGGGCGCTTCGATTTGCGTCCTGATTTTGTAGTTTTAATTTTAGTATCTTTGTTATTTTCCTTATCATTACTTTCTAAGCTATTAACATTACTTGGTTCTAATTTATCTTCTAAATTCTTATTATAAACACTTTCCTCCCCGTTTGTGAGTTCATTGGTTTCGTTATTTTCACTTTGAATCTCAACAGGTTCTAATTCACTTTGATTTGGCACTTCACTGTTAATTTCTTGCTTTTCACTGTTTATTTCTTGGTTTTCTACCACACTATCACTTTTATCACTTATATCTAAATCTATATTATAAACAAAAGTCGAACAAGGAGTATTTTTACAATCATTATTGGACTCAAGAGAATGCATGAAATCGTCGGTATTTTCTCTAGTTTTCTTGATGTACCTGCGATTTCTAATGATGCATCTTCCATTATCCTTTTGAATCCTGTAAGTACGATCCCTAAGTCGTTCTACAATTCTACCTAATTTCCAACAGCTTTTTGGTACCTCTTGGTATCTTATAACTTCATTATTGTAAAATTGCGGAAATTGTTTTATTCCTCTTATATCAAAATTAATTTTACTTATATTTTGTTTATTGTCAATCCTTTTATGAAATACTTTAGTGTTAATAATTTTTGGTTTTAAATTATGATTGCTGATGGGTAGTTGATCGCGTAAATATCTASACATTAATAATTGTGATGGAGTATAAATGTCATAAATAGGTGTATTGCGAAAAGCTAAAAGAGCTAAATACATGTCTTCTCCATTTTCTGTTGTTTTTTTAATTATGTTTTTGACTGTTTGTATTGTTCGTTCACTTTGACCATTCGATCTTTGATTTTTAGGAGAAGCAGCAATTAAAGTAAAATTCCATTCTTTAGCAAATTGTTTTATTTCATTACTTGTTAATTGTGTTCCACTGTCTGCAATTACAATTTTGGGTATTCCATGACGTGAAAATATTGATTTTAGTTTATGTATGATATTTTTTGAAGTTAAATTTTTATTTAGATTGATAACTTCTGGGTATTTAGAATAGTAATCAACTACGATTAAATATGTTTGTCCATATATTTCAAAAATATCCATTCCTAATTTTTGCCATGGTTGTTTTATAATTTTATGAGGTAACATTGGTTCATTTTTATTAGAATTTGAATACTTGTTACACATTTCGCATTTAGAAATGTAGTTTTCAATATTAGTTGTTATTCCTGGCCAATAGACGCAAAATCTAGCTTTTTGTATGCATTTTTTGATACCTAAATGTCCTACGTGTAAGTCYGCTAAAATTTTTGGACGTAGTGATTTGGGTATGATTACTTTTTGTCCTTTATAAATCAATTCATTGTTACCCTGAGTAATTTCTGCTCTTTCTTTYTAATATGATTTGATCTCAGATGGAACTTTATTGATTGATAAAGGCCAACCGTTATTTAAATAGTGTCTAATTTTTTGGAAATCTTCATCTTTTTTGCTTTCAATTATTAATCTATTTAAATTTTCATCGTTTATGACCAGATTTTGTTCTACAATACAAATTTGTAATTCTAAACTTAAATTATCTTCATATTTTTGAGGTAAAGTAGCCCTTGACAAYGTATCCGCTACTACTAGGTCTTTACCCGGTTTATATATCAAGTTTAGGTCAAATTTTTGAAGAGACAATCTCATACGTTGTAATCTTGCTGGACAGTCATTTAAGGATTTTTTGAAAATAGATATTAGGGGTTTATGGTCTGTTTCAACATTAAATTTTCGACCGAAAATATATTGATAAAACTTATTTACTCCAAAGTGAATGGCTAAAAGCTCTTTCTCAATTTGGGCATACCTTTTTTGCGTTTCAGTCATTGCTCTTYAAGCGAATGCACAAGGTTTGTTATTTTGCAAAAGAACAGCTCCTAATCCATTTTGAGAAGCGTCTACTGAGATAGTTATATCTTTTTTAGGATCAAAAAATTGTAAACAAGGTTTACTTACTATAAGTGATTTTAAATTATTAAAAGCTTCTTGCTGTTCTTGTTCCCATTCGAAACAAACGTCTTGTTTCAATAATTTTCTTAAATGATATGTTTTTTCCGACAAATTATTTATGAATCTACCTACATATGTAACTAGACCTAAAAATCGCTCGATGTCTTTTTTGCAAGTAGGTGGAGGCATATTTTTTATTGCGTCTATTTTTTCTTCATCAACTGAAATACCTGCAGCACTAAATTTATGTCCTAAATACTTTATTTCATTAAGACCAAATCTGCATTTCCTTAAATTAAATTTAATATTATTTTCTTTTGCAATTTGAAATACTTGTTCAAGAATTTTGTCATGTTCAGTTTTATTTTTTGCATGAATTAAAATGTCATCTACATAGACCTCTACACCTGGAATATTGAATATTTCACTAAAATATTCTTGAAATACCTCACTTGCTACTTTGATACCCATAGGCATGCGTAGAAATCTGTATCGTCCAAATGGCGTTCCAAACGTACATAATTTACTAGATGTTTTATCTAACGGAATGTTCCAAAACCCGCTAGCAGCATCTAAAGTAGAAAATATTTTTGACCCATTTAATTTATTTGATATTTCGTCTATATTCGGAATTTTATATTTATGATTTTTTATTACTTTATTTAAATTTTGAGGGTCTAAGCACACTCTTAAAGAACCATCTTCTTTTTTGACTAATACATACGAGTTTACCCATTCAGAAGAACCTTCAACTTTTTTAATTATTTGAGCTTGTTCTAGTTCTTCTAGACATGTTTTAAATTTATCTCTTAAAGCAAATGGTACATTTCTGATAGGACAAATGACAGGTTTTGCATTTTCAATTAAATCAAAATGATACGGTTTATTTATTTTACCTATACCTTTGAAAACACTGTCATATTTATAAATTAAGTTTTTGTAGTTACTGTTTTGACATTGCTGATTTAAATTGATGGTTTCAATTTCTTTATTAAGTTGTAAGATACCAGTGGTAATAGCTGTGCTAAATRCTATTATAGTTTTATTACTATTTGTTTGTTCTACATAAAAATCAACTTGAAATTTTTGTTTGCGAAATTCTAAACATAATTTACATTTTCCTAAAATCGATATTTTTTCCTTCGTATAAGTTACTAATACATCATTTGTATTTTCAATCCTGTCTAACTTAAAGTTAAGATATTTTAATGTATTTATTGAAATTACATTTGCTTCTGCACCACTATCAATTTTACATTTAACGAATTTGTTATTAATTRTTAAGTTGACTAAATTAGAATTGTTAGAATCATTATTTTTATAATTTATTGTTTCAACAAAAAAGTATTGTGTGTCATCATTTTCCTTAAACTTATTAATTTGTTGAATTTTCTTTTTATTTGTGTCTTTATTTAATTTACACATYTTCGCAAAATGATTTTTATTTTTACAAAAAGAGCAAATTTTCCCATAAGCTGGACATGCATTAATATTATGACAACGACCACAACGCGAACAATTATTTATTATCTTACCCGATTGCACAGTTTTTTGTTTATATATCGTGTCTCGACCGTTTCCTGTAGTGTTCCTGGAATGAACTTGTTTCGATYACGTCGACGCTGATTTCGGGGAAGCGTTTTGACCGTTACGTCCATTGCGATGTTGGATGGCTTCTAYATTCAAATTTCGATAATTGAGACTTCGATTTTCTCCTGCTTCACCTTTCATTTCATTTAATTGTTTCCTGGCCGTTTCAGTTTGTATGCAGCATTCAACGGCTTTTTCTAACGTTAGCGATGTCCCGTCCTTTTCTAGTAATTTTTCCCTTACTGATTCATCCCTTATTCCAGTAATGAGCATCGTCTTGATTAAGTCATCTTGTAAATTTCCTAATTCACATTCCTTTGCTTTATTTTTTAAGTCAGTTACGAATTGTTCGATTGTTTCATTGCCTTGCCTCGCTGAGAAAAATTTGTATCTGCAATACGTTAAATTCTTCTTGGGGACGAAATAATCTTCAAACTTCTGTTTTAAAATTGCGAACTTGTCCTTTTCTTCGTCGGTAAATTCGAATGAATTATAGATTTCAATACATTCTTCACCCAATGAATAGAGAAGTTGTGCACACTGGACTTTTTCTTCTTTTTTCTTCAATTCGGTAGCTGTGGCATAAATTTCAAATTTTTGGATCCATCTCTTCCAGTTTTCGGAATGATTGCCGGCTAATTGAAGCGGTYCTAACTTGTTGGATTCCATTTTTTAGTTATTTCTTGATTTGATCTTTTTGTAAATTTACAACCGTTTTTCGAGTTTATAACTGCGCCATGTTATGCTGGAGAGCGGGATCGGGAGCGAGCACCATGCAATCAACTTAAGAGTCAGCTTAAGACTAAGTTTATTATATACAAATATCTACAATA
>NW_025400984.1:2907968-2933763 GCF_015345945.1 Tribolium madens | reverse complement strand
GCACCATGCAATCAACTTAAGAGTCAGCTTAAGACTAAGTTTATTATATACAAATATCTACAATATGCAACCAAGCATACACATATGTATAACATTCTCAATGTGTTATTTTTAATCAAACAAATTTGTCTAATACTTAATGAAAATGCTAATATTTTATTAGAAAAAATGCTCGGCTGTATGTTGGGTTATCTAAACTAAACAAATATTTTTATCAGTCTGTTTTATTTAAACGTAGGTACAAACAAGATAACAATCGTGAAAAAATCGGCCACTCCACCCAATTTAACAAAAAACTAAATATAAGTCGTTCTCATGCTCCTCGGCGACAAATTGCTCTCCTCCACCGGCCTCGGCGTCGGCACCTCGTCATAATCATCATCCTCCCCATCATCCACCGCCTTCTCATCCAAAAACGTCAAACAACTCCCCACATAATTACAATTCAACTTCACTTGTTCGGCGACTTCATCATCGGGAGGTGCAATGCTCCTCAATTCGTTCAAATACCCCTCCAACAGTCTCTTAATCCTGTTGTAATGCCTCCCGTTTTTCTTCCCGACGAACTGGCTTATCTCCAACTCCAATTTCTGGATTTCTTGTCTCATATTTGTGATTTTATCCAGCGAATCTTGCGATTTGCGGTTGATGCTTTCAAGCATGCTCCCGGGGAGGACGGGGACCCCGAGTTTCATCGCCGAGAAGCGTTTGTTGATCTGAGGACTCGCCTCGATTGGCTCGACTTGCACGAGGGTTAATTCGACTTTTTTCGGCGATTGGGGTGGGTGGACTTCTTCGACGAAGACGTCGTCGTTGTTTTCTTCGTTGTTGTTGTCAGGGGGTGGTGTTGCTTCAGCTTGGTTTTCCTTGAGTTTGTCGTCGAGGAGTTGGTAGCACTGTTGGGTTTTCTTGAGAGTCTCCTCGTAAATGGGTCTTAATTGAGGTTGGAGGTTTTTTGAAGTGAGTTTCAGGTCACGTTCGAGGGCGTCGATTTTTGTTTTGAGGGCGAGGTAAGACGATTCGTCACTTCCTTTAAATTTTTTTATTTCTTTGATGATTTTGTCGGATTTTGACTTGACTCCATGGATGGATTTTCGTTGACTTCGACGAAGGACGGTGTTACGGCGCTCCAGAGGTGATTTTGACACAGACACACCCATTATGGTAGTTGGACGCGATTTGGCACGTTTTAAACAACTTGTTCTCGTTCCACTGATAACGTATCTCGGGTTTTAATAACACAGTTTAGTAAGATGTAGACGCAAAATGTGAAGTTCGATCCCACAACTGAACAATTTATCAACTGATAAGTGATAAGATATAATAACAATAGGGAGAACCTAAATTTCCTCATTTATGTCCTTTTTGTACTAAAAACAACAGAAATAATTAACGAGAATTAACACAGTTTTAATAACTCACAATAACATCAACTATTCGAGGCTTAGTATCCATTTCTTCTTCTTCAATTCCCTCCGGAAGCTCAACTTCGTCATTTGTTGCTTCAACACTGTCCAAAAACGTCTCAAAAGTTGAGGAAACAATTTTCTTCAACTTCCTAGAACTGTTACTTCTTTTGGGAATGTTGAGTTGTTCCGGCGACTCCATTAACTGTTCCCAACATTCCAGACACTTCATTTGGGATTGTCTTGATCTAATCGGCTTATGTTCCCTTGTGGTAACCGTCCCAAAATTCTGGAACGTCTCAACTTGCTTCTTTATATAACTCTTATCAATTCTTGAACTATTGTTAATCTTGCCTTGTAACGACTGTAAACTCTGGTCATGAGTTGCAATTATCTTGATGCAGTCTTTGATTTGTTGAAGCTGTATCAAGATCTGTTTGTAATGATAATCTTTACTTGCTTCCAAAGCCACAAGGTTGTCGTCCAATTTTTGGGAGACTTGGCTGAGGCTCTTTTTAACATCGTCTTCTAAAAATTCGACACATTTTTCCAGCTCTTTGGAAATGTGGTGTAATCTGGATGTCATGTCTGGAAAATTAGTTACCTGACTAGAAGTTTTATCACAAGTCACTTAGACAAGAGAGATAAAACCTTATCAGTAATGCACTTAAATCGTTATTTGTCAAAGCTGACAAAATTCCTGTCAAGAATTATGGCAAGTTGTAGCAAAAATAATGGCAATGCAAGAAACACGGAGTACGTTTTAGGATCGCTGGATGATGATTCAGACGAAGAAAACGATGAGTCGAAACCGCAAGTTGATAGTTTGACGAAAAAAGTGATGGATTATGAGGAAACGACTTTAAAAGAAATTGGTAATTTAGTGGATGAAGTCGAGAAAACTTCGGACAAAATCGATGAAACGACAGATTCATCCCTTTTTGAGAACTACGCCGAGTATTTAATGCAATTGATAATCAAACTCGATAATATGGATCCGAAAAATAACCGGAAGATTAGGGAAGCCCGGAAAGATGCAATCGTGTTCGCACAAGGGACCTTACAGAAGTTGGATAAGAAAATGTGTGGTTAATAAAACACTAATCAGAAATTTTCGTTTATTCCGTTGCTCTTGAATCTAGAATAGTGTGTAAATGATTAATAAACTCTATCACTTGAATTTTCCTTTTCATAACTTCTGGTTCTTGGTGGCATTTGATCTTGTCAATGGCTTCAATGAGACGCATTAATTTTTCGTCCAAGACAAAATACTCGATTGAATCTTTCGATTCTCGAAAGTGGGACACTTTGGTGTGAAAAGTTTGGGCCCAGTTTGCAATTGTACCGATTTTTTCGGTGTTACTTTCAATTTGGCTCAAACTATTGATGTCGAAATCATCACAGAAGAATTGATGAACGTCAAGAATTTCCAGCGGTGGTTCTTCTTTTGCTTCTTCTGCTTTTTCTACAGGCTTCTCCTGATATTCCTCAACTGCAGTCGTTGTTTTCTGCTGACGATTGTCTTCTATGTCCCCCCTATGGCGATGGAAATAATTTTTTTGACCATAATTATTGTTGTTAACTGCTGGATAAGAACTGTGTTTGAGATCTTGGCGGTAGTTATAACTACTTGACTGCTCAGCAGAACCAGTCTCTTGCAACTTTGTGAATTCTTTAGTGTTGTTATTCTGCTTACGAAGTGAACTACTTCTGTTTTCCCTGTATGGCACACTTTTTTGGTAATATCTTCCTCGGCCCCGAACTTCTGGTTTTTGATTTAACTCATTTGGTTTAGTTTCCTGCTTATACAAAGTAGGAAATGTTTGTCCATGATTTGGAAACACGTTTTTAGATGTGCCTTGATTATGAAAACTTTGAGAATAGTTCTCTTTTTTATTTAAGTTTTGTCCAACATCGATGATTTGATCCGTTGTAGAAATTTTTCGTTCGAAACCTGATGAAATTTCTAGAATGCCATTTTCAATACTGAAAGTTTTTTTGTTCTGATCAACTGACGCCTTCTTTTTTCGGTTCTCGTACTTTCTTACTTTACCCAGACCGGTTCGTAAACCCAGATCCTCAAGTTGATTATCAGTTTCTACAAGTTGTTCAAAATCCTGCTTCTGATTAATAGAAGAGTGACTTGTTTGTAGATATGGGTTTTGTTGCCAAAACATATCTTGGTCTTTTTTGATATTACTTTGGCAAACACTACGCTCCACATATTTTGGAAAACATGTCATTTCTTTGTTTTCGTTTTTAAATTGTTGTCCCACGTTCTCTATTTGTTGCTGATGGAGTAAACTACTTGTCTCTTGAGCATTCGTAGTAGTTTCATAATCATCAACCTCCATAGGTTCTTCCCTGTTTGAACAATTATCTGAAAGTTGCTCATAATTAAAACTCGAACTTGGATTTGAAACAAAGTGTTTGTAATTTTCTTCACCATCGTAACAATTCTTTGACAATTCTTGAGAAGATTTACGATGATTATAACTGTGAGGTTGTGGTAAATTTCCCCGGTGCTTTGTTTCTAAACTTTTGCGTCTTTCATTTTGAAAATCGACAACAACAGGGTTTCTTGGTTTGCGTTGACTCTGCTTGGGTTCTGTTTTTTGTGGCTCTTGATGTAGTTCTCTTTGGTCACCTCTAATTGTGGTAGACGTTCCCGGTGTATGTTGTAATGGTAAAGTAAAATTTTCTTCAACTTTCATAAACCCATACTTTTTGAAATAACTTATAAGTTCTAAAGTGTAAGAATACGAGTATAATTTATTTCTCTCAGTTGCATTAAATTTATCTATTTTCATTAAAATAGATTTAAATTCTTTGTAATTCTTAAAACGTTTTTTTTCTGTATCTGTCGGTGTAATGCCACGGTAGAGTTTCTCCAATTTCTTCTTAACGTCGTCACACTCGTCTTCCTGTAAGAAAAATATAATGTTCAAAAGCTGCTATAAATTTATGCACCAAATTAATTTAAATTAAATATAGGTTCCTATTAAAAATAATAATTTTAACTAGTTAATCTTCAAATAAAGTTAACTGATATCGGTGAAACCGGCCTTAATATCTACAGTAAAAGTTAATGTTGTCTGCAGTGCACGTAAAGAAGGTTCATACTTGTCTATAATTTAACTGTTATTAACCCTACTGTAGTTTAATTTGTAAACACACTGTGTATACGCTATGATCATAATGCAATGTTGTGGAATTAGATGACGGAAGTATATTACGAGTATAATAATATAGGCTATAAACATACTTTTAAACTTAAAACTGAGATAAACATTTGAAAAATTATTTAAAAATTGTAACCCCTCCCCCTCCAAGCACGCCTATGGCTACGAGCTACAATCTCGTCCGACGATACAACATAACCTCGTTTAAGTAATTTTTTTATAATTTTAGTAATAATTGTTCACATTACAACTAATAAAAGCAACAATATAATATCTAGTTAACACATAATTTTATATCACCTTAGCTCTAAAAGGACTAGTAACCGACGTAATTATTTTCCGAAACATTTGATTTGATTAAATTAAAAATTGAAAAAGGCTTTTAATTTTTAAACAACTCAATTACTAACACATTTGACACGAAACTAATATGTTTCACCGTTTACAGATAATAAGATATCGATAACTTGAAGAGAAAACAAAAAAAATACCCGAGATAAAATTGCTGAATACATTTTTCTACCTCACACTGTACATTTGGTTGCATAGCTCACCGTTAAAAATTACATTTATTTGATTCAATGTTGAACCCAACTAATTTCACTCCGTACAGTAATTGTTATATTGTTAAGCAAAATATTTAATAAATACTTTCATAACATATAACAAAAAAAATAAGTGTCATCTATTAGATAATATTCAATAAATATCATTTGAAAAATACGAGTTAAATCAGAATTAAAAAAAAAAATTAATTAATCTTTTCGTTGCAGTGCCCAACTTGCAGCAAGCCGAATCGACCAAAGAGCATCATGTGCCGGCTTAGAAGGAGCCACTCGGACCGGAAGAAAACCCCCGCCATTGCTCCGGTCGCGTACTTTACCCGCCATTGTGGTTCCCGGAGTGAGCATCCTTCAAGCCCAACTCGGCAACTGTTCTCCAGGTGCCTAACCACTCCAAAATCCCAAATTTCAACATTTTATTTTGGAAAATGTTCCAGATGTGACTGGTCCCAGCCGACCTACTGGACTCTCCTCGCGCTTCCTCTCCGCGAGAGTCTCCTTCAGCCGAGACGACAGCGTCGCCTTGGATATGCGGCGAAAATCGGCCGTGAGTCGACTCTGCAGCACGGGAAATTACGGCCCTGAAAGGGGAGCTGACGGAACGTTGCTACTCAGGTGAGAGAATTCGTTTTCAGTGGAAACGACTAATTATGCACTTGAGAGGAGGCCTTTGCTTTTCTTACGAGGACGTGGCCCGAAAACGGGTGCCGAAAAGGAGAACTTTATCAAGGTTTTAAGCGAAAATTTTAATTAATTACACAACAAAGTATTCGACAAAATCATCAATGATTTTGACGGGATTAGAAGTACAGGGCGATTCAGATAAAATAATGAGCCTGACGATCTGACGATCTGGCACTCTGACATCAGTGCAGAGAGCATTAGTTCTAGCGGAATGAGAGAAATGAAAGAAGTCTTTTCGGTGTAAACCCAATAAAGAGTGTATGAAAGAATGAAACTTTAAAAGTAGACAAACATTTTTTTTTTTATAAATCATAAATTGCACTGTCAGACAACTTGGATTGCAAATGCAAATCGTAATTAAAATTAGATCAAGACGTAAATGAAATTTGTTTTTTGAGTTGCATTGCTAGAACGTCGGGCTCATTATCTTATCTGAATCACTCTGTATACTACGAAAAAAAGTATAAAGTCTGTTTTTTTTTAAATAGAAATGCAAAACAGTCTTAAAGTTGGCACCACTAGTAAATTCATTCATGGTAATTTTAATAAAGGGAGTTGGCAGTTCCGATTTTTTCAATTAATTTGAAAACAATGTCATTAAACGTCAACACAAAAAATCGTGTAAGAAAATTTAGAGACGAAACACCAAAAAAGAAACAAATTCGGTACACTAACAGTTTTTCGAAATTTGGAAACGAATAGTTCGCAAGCAGGAAGTTAGAAAAAGGGCCCGTTAAAATGTAGACGCAATTTGTAATGCAGTTTGCTAAACATTCTCAATTTTTAGCAAGAAATTAACAAGAATACAAAATAAACATGAATGAGAAAGAACCTGAGGAACGAGTCGAAAAAGTAACAATTTTGAACCTAAACCTGAAGAAGAATTTATAAAATGCATCAACTTTGAACTCATTTCAATACATTACACAAAATTTATTGCCAATCATTATAATACCTACTTGTATCTTTTGCTAAATAACTTTTTTCCTTATAAACATCCTTTTTCTTCAAAGTTTTTGTAGCAAGAACCTCATTTTTGTCCACAACATTGTACTTACTTGCGGTGTGTTTCTACCAAAATTATTAGACTGAATTCTGTCTTTAGACCATAGGTAATGATGTCTGTCCTCAGGTATTCAATTATAGCGCTTTCAAAGAGCAAACAGGCACACAAGATTCATAAAAGTCAAAATTTTGACAACATCTCAATTTGAAAACATAACCATAATTTTTTAACACAATTTTTAGGGACAAAAACAAAGAAGAAACAAAATTTGTGGCTATGGAGACAAGCTGCTACCAATTTTTTCACCAAAAGTTTGACTTGGTAATTTCCATTTAAAGAAAAAACAGACTTCACCTATACGACAAATTCTGTTAAATTTCTGATCAAAGTAGTCTGTGACTTTGAAATAATGTTGGCAAAACTGAATAATGTAGAAACGGAAATTTTTATAAACAGCGTTTGAAAAGTTCGAAATTTTTTAAACTTTAAAAACACGTTTTTAATTTTAAAAATTAGTAAAAACAAAACCGGCATCCAATCAACAAAATTTTATGCTACATCCTACGTAATACCTATTATAAATAATATGAAGTAAAAATTTTGTTAGTTTCAAATAAAACGCAAAAGAGAAAAAATCAGTGTGTTTTTTTTATTTTACATCTTAAACCAGGCTATTTTAGAAACTCGTTTGGGTGCGTAACAGCTTTTTATCATGGTATTTTTTGTTTTTAATGACGATGAAAAGTAAATTGCTTTCAATAAATTTACCAGTTTCCCGAATGTGGTGGCGAACATGAAAAAATCGTGAGAATACATTTTCAGATTACGCACAATGACAAATGTCAGTTCGAATTGAATTTTCCAACGCCATCATGAATAATATTGTTACGTACGTAAGAAATTTTAATTTTTTTCTTTAAAAATGGCATAAAGAGTGCAAAATTGAAAACATGAAATAAAAAACTTCCTCAACTCGCCGCTACGCGGTTTGTTTTGTAACTTCAAACTCTTGCACGAATGGATGCTTTCTAAAACTTGTACCTACATACTTCAACATAGGTACTATATTTATTTTCTTATCTGTTTTTTACGACCATATATCAGGTAGTTATTAACAATAAAAATTAAATTCTCGAATAGGTATACTTTATCAACAATTGTTGATAAATCCGCACCCGGTGTATTGTTAAATTAATTCTGTAAAAGTAATTTAAATTGGTACCTCATTAGTTTGTATTTTCAACTACTTTTTTAAACAAGTTTTTGTCTTTGAAAATTCAGATTTATGACTTTTCAGTTTTTTATTTATATGAGTCCTAATTACAGAAATAACTGTAGGTACTAGACTGTGTTTTTTTCTTATTAATTTAGAATTTTTTGTAATTAAAAATGCTTTTTTAGTTTGCAAATAGTTTAATATAGTGTTCTAACAAAGCTTCATTCCTTTTCATGTATCCTTGCTTCTTTTTTTATAAATGCGTAATCTTATTTCGGGGCTCGATCTTGCTCCTCTAAAAACAGACATCTTGTAAATTTTCAAATATCTACTTTGAAAAAAAATTACCTTTTTGAGGGAGAGCGTAGGCAAAATATACCATTAAAGCGGTTATTATAAATGCCTGAAACAATGTATTTAATAAGAGAAAGGTCAAGGGAAAAATAAAGTCCAGTTAAAAACTTCAGTATAATATGACGTTTCAATGGTACATTTTCATTTTCTTCAGATATAAACGTCATATTATACTGAAGTTTTTAAATGAACTATAACCTTTCTCTTATCAATCACAGTCCAAGAAATTACAACATTTTACAAAATAAATAGTTTGTTTATTACCTTTAGTAGGATTTTGGCCATTGTTGATAATTATTGCTTCAAGAATAGTGCTGTAAGTACAAAAATTTCGGTTGTTTTATAGTAACAAGTGTCCGGAAATAAATATTTATTAAGGCATAAATATAAATAAGAAGTGGTGTATAATTGTGATAAACTGATATTGAATTGATAATTGCAACTTTTTTGTACTTTTTTAGGAATAATAACGATTTTACAAATATGTTTATTTGTTATTTTACTATTTATTTATGTACTTTCTTTACTACCTACTTATTATAACTGCGTACATGTTTTAAATTATAACAATAGTAAGATACACAGGGTGAATATAAAGTATGGAACCAAGTGTTTTTTTTAATCATTTCCCCCAGAAAATAATAATTAATATAAATTAAAGTAATATAAAAAATGTGAACAATTTTATTTTAAATTTTATTTTAGGTATGCGATTTTTTTGTTAAAATTGCAGTTTATGTAAGTATTTTTTAATGAAATAAGTATAAAGTAAATAGTTGTAATTTTTAGATCATAATCTTCATGAGAATAATAGTGGGTTACCATTTAAAAAAGTAAAAAACGTTTGGTTGCATACTTTTTATCACCCGGTTTTGGAAAGAACACTTTCTACAGTTTTTCCATCTTAATTCAGAATGGAAAGTGACCAATTACCTTCCAGGAAGATTAAAATTTTACCTTCCCCATCTAACAAAGTCACAGTAAAAATACTAAGTGTAACCTTCCTGGGAGACCTCTCCCATAAAATCGGAAAAACATGCCGCTAGATTTAATGGCGATACTATAGCTCCTGTGACTAATATTCAGCAACATGCTGTTCCGGTTACAGCGAGGGTTGCAGAGACATTTATAATTTGACAAAAAAAAAGTATAGGTCCCAGATAACGATTTGTGCAGGCGAAATCTTCTGAAAATTTTGCATAATATTTGATAAATCGATTTTTTTTTCAAAATTCTATAAAACTTTGAGTAAACAAAACTGTAGGTGAATAATAAATAAGTCAATTTGCTATTTTGGTTTTTGGGTTCTAAAGTGTGCTACTTGGGAGAAGAGACGCCACCGAACCTCCAAGATTTCGTACAAGAAGACACAAAAATCTTTGTCATAGCCGAAAAAACATCGTAAACAGGAGATTTTCTCCTAAATTCAAGTTTAATTCGTTTTATTGTTTGTTTCAGAGTGCCTGCACCTCACGTGGTCGCTGCTCGAGCCTATAGAATTTCGAGTCCGAGTAGTAGCAGTACGGCTCTGTATCGTTTAGGAAAGTTATTGAATCAGGGAGGGTCGAAAAATCAAATTGTGGCCGATGATTCGAATGTGACGAGGAGGTTGAGTTGGGAGAGGTAAAAATGTGTGTTAGACGGCGTGTGGTGGTGGGGGGAGCGGCTATAACCTAACCCCGGATCGGTTATTGCAACTTTAGTATATCGTAAAACTTTGATTTTTTAGTGGGACACTCTCCCAACTGTACTTTGTCCCAATATGTATTTGCTTGAAGTTTAAAGTCATAGATCAAAGCGGCGTGTGTTTGACAAGGAGAACAAAACATTAATTGCGACTCTCCATATCCGATAACAAAGTTTGGTTTATCATTTATTCGGTTTTAATTAATACCTGGAGAGGACAATGACCAGGACCGTATTGATTTCACCCTATTGTAAACTCTCAAATCGAATCCAAATACATTTAAGATAACACGACTTTAGCTCAGTTGTTTTCTGATAAATGTCAAGAAATGATCGTGCAAGCGGTGCAATTGTGGGAGAAAATCCTCAATGTGTTACTCGGGATCAAAATGGGGTGAGAAATGGCGCAAAATTCAAACATCTAATTTAATTTATGACTTATTCACACTAGATCCCTGTCATGATTTAAACATAAACACTTTAGCTCAAGTTCCGTGTCGATAACTAGGGTTGGCATAGCAACTGTCTATTAGTCGCAGTTCAACCGAACCGTTTTATAGGGACATACATTTACGATTCACTATGTAATGGCCTGTCACTGTTATTATTTGAATTATTTATCTTTGAAAAGAATAAGGTACTTTCCACTTTACTTCATCCATTATGGAGTATTTTTCTATTCTTGGTAAGCTTTGGTGAAATGTTAATACAAAAATGTTGCCAACATAATTTTTTATTCCAATTAAAAAAACATTATTTATAAGAAAACAATGCACAATTTTCAAGGCTTTTTCTATAACAATTAGTTTTTAATCTTAATTTCTAATGATTTTACGCTCGTTGCCGCAGATAAATACGTGGCTTTGCTCATCTAAATCAAGAACAAAGTCTAAAGTTTTAAAATCCAACGAAATAATTTTTTTCATTGTCCCAGTTTTAAACTTGATTAAGGCGGAGCAAAGACACTAGACTTTTCTGCGACTGCAGCATTTTCCGTAAGTAAATAACTCGAGAAACTTGCTAGCAGGGTTACAAGAAACTTTTCTTTTTTGTTACCTACATGCGAAATTGTTTTAACTCAATTCAAAGCAAGTTTGTGCAGGGAGTATTCCCTAATTGATGCGTTATTTGCTCTGCTAGATGGGGATAACACAAGTCCAAATACACGCAAATTGACAGAGATGTAAAATGAGGGCTCGTAAATGGTTAACCATCTTGTTTATTGCGCTAACCCAAGTTATAAAGCGTTGTCGTGATAAATTTCCAGATAAAATAAACAGGTTTTCGCAGGAAGTTACATTAATCTAACAGGATTTTATTAATTCGAGCAGAAAAGCACAATTAGTGGCGATTTATTTTAACAAATACCATCAAAATGGCTTGAGACTTTGAAATTAAGTTGGTAACATTGAATAAGGCAGAAGATAGATGTAATCTCTGTGATATAAGAACTTGTCAAATGTTACGATTTTAAATTTTAAGGATGTTTTCTGATATAGAAAAATTCTTTTGAATAAAATAAAGCTTAAATAAAAGAGTTAATTTTGAAAATATCGAAATTTTTAAACGTTTTGCTTGACGATGTTTGATAAATTATACAAGAAGTTTGAACACTTAGGGCCGGTTTCACCAATACAAGTTAAAGTTAACTATCGAATAAGATCACAACAACAATTATTATTATATTATAGTAACGATTGTTTTTAACTGTAAGTTAGAGTTAACTAACGTTGGTGAAACCGACCCTTATACAAAAAAGAACCACAAGACTACTTTTAAGGGTTCAATAAAAAAGAAAAAATTAAATTAAGAAAATTATTGTTAATAACAAAATAAAAAACAATTTTTAAATACTTTTTATTAAAAAACAAATCAATTTTAATCACAAATACCCGCATTAAAAAACAAGTTAAATGCTTTTGGTATGTACCAGATGACTAGTTTTATATGCACCCTCAAAACACTTATTTCTTCTAAAACAAATACGAAATATTTATATTACACTAAATTGATATCTAACTAGTTTTTACTGGGAAAAAAATTTCTCAAGCAATTTATTAGTTCTATTGAACAAAATCCATTTTTATATTTCTTAAATGGTAACACAAAAGGACCCAAAACCTCAATTAAAACAAACGACATACAGGGTGCACCAGAAAACTGCCATGGTAGGTAAAGTAAAATACCAGGAACATGGAAAAATGTTTAAAAAAATCTATCTATAAAAATTTCGAAGTTATGCGAGTTTAAATTTTGCACTTTGACTCTATTTATTTCTGTTAGAAAAATATTTTATTCACAATCACTAATGTAATTTGCCGATTACTAACCTTTTTAAGGTTGGGAAACATGTCATTATTTCTCATGAAGAGTAATAAATGTTACTCCTCTTGGGTGGTAATATGCAGGATTGCCAACGTTAAAATTACGAAAATACCGGAAATTTTTTCTTTTAAATTGTCAAGTTACGCATAATACTTCGCTAAATTAGTATTCAATTGCTTTTGTAGCAGTTTCTCTTAATTCTGGGGGAGTACATTGCTCCATTTCGACGACTTCAAATCAGATTTACACATTATTTCAATATTTTCTTTGACATTTCTGAATGTCAAAAATCAAACGTCATTTGGATGGCCTACCACGTTGGACCTTAACTTTGTTAGAATTTTATCTTACTCAAATTTTTGACTGAAAATAATGTGATTGTGAATAAAATAGCATACAAACCTCGGTGGTAATGGCATTACCCCTTGTGCTTTATCCGATCTCGAGGCTAGCGCCTCTCGATCGTATACATAAGCACTCGGGGTAATGCCATATATACCACCTCGCTTGTAATGTACTATTTCTAAGTTTTTTGCTACAGGCTAATTACAAGAGGAAACAAGGAAGCTGTATTCTAATTGTAACTCTGTTTAATGTTATTTGTGGTTTTTATTGGCAAAATTTTTGTACGTATACTAAATACTTACATATACAAGTCACAAGATCATCAGTATTATTAAATAGACATAAAAAAGTCAAATGTCAAAAAATATGTCAATTTTTTTGACATTTGACAATATATGTCAAAACTTTTTGACAGATAGAATTTTTTATACACTTTTTCCATGTTCCTGGTACCTTATCTAACTAGAAATTTTTCTCTGGGGCGCGAGTTCTGACACACTCTGTATATTTTTTGGAAAACTTAATTAGTCAAGAAATCGATTTAAAATTGGGACAAAATGTACGTTTATTTGTACGTATAAATTTTTATACGTTCAATAAAATGTGTCTAACTACTACAGTGCGATCAAAAACTCTGTCTATCAAGCAAGCGTAGAAATTTAAAACGTATGTCTGCAGAAGATAAAATGACACAATGACAAATCAGAAATGTCAAAATAATTTTTATGTAAATTATGACAGGAAACCGTGGTGAACGATTTTTATGAATACACACCAATAAAATCTTATTTTAGTTTGTTTTGAGACGTTTCATAGAATAATTCAATTTAATTAGCTCTTTGTTTTAATTTTTATAAAATAATTTTTTGACATCTAGATAACATACGAACTGTCATGCAACATACGTCCTCAACTAGGACGCCTACTTGATAGAAAGACTTTTTGATCGCACTGTAAAAAGAAGTGTTTTGGAGGTGCAGATAAAACTTGAGTCACCTGGTCTATATTCAGTGTTCTTTTTTGAATTACCTACTATTTTATTTATTTTCGTTTTTTGTCTTTTTATCTGCAAACTCTGTTAATAAAACTTGAATCCTGAACCGTTGCATGAAAGTTCGCTTCGCAGTGTAACGAACTGAAAGTTGCTGAACTTTGATACGTCACTGTCTGGTGTTTAGTGATGAAGCTAGTGACCCTTCCTGCTGTCACCTGCATCGATTCCACGACATCCATCCATTCTCACGGCACGTTCATTAGGGGCCTGAAAAGTCAATAAAGCGCCCATTTCCCCAGCAAACCGATTTTTTCAGCGTCTCATCTCGTGTTTTTCAGACGGGGCACCTTCCACTCCCGACTGCCCCGTTCCTCCAGCATCGACTCGATGGTGGAGGCGGTGTGGGCCGAAAATGTGGAGGTGGCCGCAGAGCCCGTCGTCACGCCGGAGAAGAGGCCCTCGCTGAGGGCGGACCGGCCCTTGGCGATCGTGTCGCCGTCTGTAGGACGACGGATGAAAGGCCAACGGGGGATTAACGGTGAGTGGGCTCTTGGGGATGGCAACATTACGATGTTTCGTTACGGTCATCAAGTTTACAACTTTGTGGAAAGACAAAAGGTCAGCGCCGGCTCGAACTCGCTTCATCGAGGGGATTCACACAAAAACGTTTCAAAGTCAGAAAAAAATGGCAAACACTGCTTTAAAAATGTTTTAAAATAACTAGAAAGATCGAATCATTGGCTAATGATAAGATCACGTGATTACGTATATTCAATTTAATTGTTTCAGCTCTAAACCACGATCTATATCATATATCTTTATTAGATTTCTGAACAAAGTGGGCTGGGACTGAATTTAAGTTGGCAACATTGAGTAACGTAAAAGAAAATAGATACGAGACCTGTCAATAATTATTATATCTCGAAACTCTTAATAATTGTGAGAAAAAATATTGGCAATAGGTACACTGAATTTTTGTAATACTAGATTGTACAGTGATGGACAGTGAATTTCGTCCACCCAATTTTCCTGACAGATTAAAAGTGTAAATTAGTCCTTAGGTTTACCTAACCTTGATTCAGAATTTTGATTAATGTTTGTCATGTTGACAGAATGTTCGATGCTTCTTGCTACTTTTTACCTTTGTCCTTTGAAATAGTAGTCCTTGGTATGCCCAAAAGTATAGAGACACGTCTTTGAGACATACGTTCTTGTACCAGAGAGATAATTTTTATTTTAATAAACGCACTTACTGCTGGCATGTTCGAATTTGATTAAATTTGACAATACGTATTTTGATGTCAGTCAAATAGTTACAAAGTTATTACAAAAAAATCAAATTTCTATACCCACATTCCGAGGGCTGTAAAATTCTTATCAGTAGAGATAGGACACGAGTTATTATTTAAATTAACATCATTTTATAGGTCATTTTTGAGGTTCAAATATTGCTTCATATTTATGAATAAGCCTGTATGTATGTACAGGGTGCTGCATTTTGGATGTCCGAATAGGGAATCTCCGAAACTAAGAGGTTTAGCCAAAAACGAGTGATACATTCTGGGGCTTATTTTTGAGAAAATAATATTGGTTAAAACTGCATCCCGCTATCGTCTTTTGTTTTCGACTTACAGACAAAAGTTGACATTTTGGAGAAATCTAAAAAAATTCATATCTTTGTTATTATAGAAGATACGGATTTGAAATATAGACATTATAGAGGCATTTTTTTATGAGGAATTTAATAATGTAGTTAACAATTTTTTTCAGTTATTTGTTTAGCCGTAATATGATAAACTTGTATTTTTTAAATGGAAATCATAGGCGGCTATGGCAATTTTGATAAGCTTATTTTTTTCTGATCTAAAAATATATATTTGTAACAGAATATTTTTTTATAATTATACTTAAAAAATGAAATACATATTTTGTTAGATAATAGTTGGCCATGGAAAAACTATTTCACTCCAAATGTCTAAATAATTATCAAGAGTTTTGTAAACTGTGAAATAGATGAAGAAATATATAAAATTATAAGAACTTAAAAAATACGATACGTTAGAAACAAATATTCGAGCGCCTCAGAACAAAATTATTAAAATTTTTTTAAAAACCCAAAAATAGGAAAAACACATGTGTCAACAGTCAAGACAATAAAAAAAACATTTTTTTGATGATCTAATGGAGGTAGGATAACGTTCCACATAGACGGAATTTGGATATTTGAATAGCCATATCGTCATTTTAATGTCAATTAAATATATTTTATTGAAAAATTAAAGCGGCTTTTTTTACAACACTCTATGTATCACTAGAAGTTACAATGGTACCTAATGTTAGCTTGTTTAAAAACAAAGAAATGTTATTAGTCGACAATAAGTTGCTTTATAGTCCGGTCAAATTAGTCATAAAAATAGTGGTCAAATAACGAAAATTCCGACATAGCTAAATTTTGGTGGAGACCTTGGGTATACCATTAGAAATAAAGTGTCAAAAGTGCCCATCGATCCCATGTGTGCTAAAAAAGTTATTCGGGGTCAAAGGTCAATATTTGACGTTTTTTAGATTTTTTTCGAAAACGGCAAGTTTTATCAAAAAAGTAGCTCAGACGAAAATTATAGATCTTAAAATTATCTACAAAATGATCTTTATACTTTTTTTCCAAGAATCACCATTCCTGAGATATCGCGATTTTAAAAGTTGAAGGAGTAACGTTCTACATCATATGCACATACAGAGTGCGCCAGAACTCGCGCCCCAAAAACAAATGCCTTGTAGGGTAAGGTACCAGGAACATAAAAAAAATTAAAAAAATTCTATCTATAAAAATTTCGAAGTTATGAGAGTTTAAATTTTGCACTTTGACTCTTATTTATTTCTGTAGGATAAATAATTTTCCACGTTTTTTTGCTACAGGTTATTAGAAAAGGAAACAAAGAAGCTGTATCCTAAGTTGTAACTCTGTTTAATGTTATTTGTAGCTTTTATTGACAAAATTTTTGTACCTTTATCAAATAATTATAAAAAAACATATACAAGGTCATCAGTATTATTAAATAGACATAAAAAAATGACAAATGTCAAAAAATAAATGTCAAAATTTTTTGACAGATAAAATTTTTTAAACATTTTTTCAGTACTCTGGGGACTACCCAATTACTCCCTTTCAAGGAAATGCGCGATTTTTTGAACAACCTGTATGTATTACCAAATAAATTCTTTTTAATTCTAATGGAATCGAGATATTTATAAGTTTAATGAAGTAGAAGAAAAATTTCAAGTAAAATAAGATACCAGGAACATAAAAAAAATGTTTAAAAAATTTAATCTGTCAAAAAAATTTGACATTTGTTTTTTGACATTTGACTATTTTTTATGTCTATTTAATAATACTGATGATTTTGTATATGTTTTTTTACAATTATCTAGTAAAGGTACAAAAGTTTTGCCAATAAAAGCCACAAATAACATTGAACAGAAGTACAATATAGGACACAGCTTTTTTGTTTCTTCTTCTAATGGCCTGTAGCAAAAAAACTTGGAAAATTATTTTCCCTACAGAAATAAATAGAGTCAAAGTGCAAAATTTAAACTCTCATAACTTTGAAACTTTTATAGATAGATTTTTTTTTTAATTTTTTCTATGTTTGTGGTACCTTACCCTACATGGCATTTGTCTTTGAAGCGGGAGTTTTGACGCACTCTGTATGTGCATACCATGTAGAACGTGACTCCTTCAACTTTTAGAATCGCGATATCTCAGGAATGGTGATTGTTAGAAAAAAAGTATAAGGACCATTTCAAGATAATTTCAAGATCTATATTTTTTGTCTGGGCTACTTTTTTGATAAAACTTACCGTTTTCGAAAAAAATCTAAAAAACGTCAAATTTCGACCTTTGACCCCGAATAACTTTTTTAGCACACATGGGATCGATGGGGACTTTTGACACTTTATTCCTAATGGTGTACTCAATATCTCCACCAAAATTTAGCTCTGTCGGAATTTTAGTTATTTAAAATGTTTATTTTGACCGGACTATTACATTAGTGACACTGGTTGAATAATATAGTTTAAATCCTTTTAGTTGAAGATGCAACATTTTTTCATGGCCAACTGCAAACAAAAATCAAAGATAATTTTTTGCTAAAAATGTATTATAATAATTTGTTACAAATATATATTTTTTAGATAAGAAAAAAACAAGCTTTTCAACCTGACATATAGCCCATTTAAGAAAATACAAGTTTATCTTATTACCGCTAAACAAACAACTGAAAAAAATTATTAACTACATTATTAAATTCTATGTAAAAAAGTGCCTCCATAATGTCTTTATTTCAAATCTGTGTCTTCTATAATAACGATGACATGATTTTTTTTAGATTTAGATAACGGGATGCGGTTTTAACCAATATTATTTTCTCAAAAAATGAGCCCCAGAATGTATTACTCGTTTTTGGCTAAACCTCTTAGTTTGGGAGATTCCCTATTCGGACATCCACCCGGTATAGTTACGGAATTAAAATTTCGGGCAATATTTTTCTGTCACTTCCAAAAGTTCACTGTAAACTACCTATCATAACTGACATTTGACAATTAAACTTTTCTGTCGGTGATGCTATTTTTTAAGTCAAAATGACATAAATATAATAAGAGTAAAAAATGAGGTTATTAATGTAAAGGTTGTTTAAGAGTTTACATTATGAAAATGACAGTACTGCCCGAAATTTTAATTCCGCAACTGTGCCAAGTGACGGTAATTTCAGCGGCAGCCCATTTGACGTTTGAATTTGGTAGTCAGTGTTGCCAAATTAGAAATTAAAGTTTGTGGCCTACTTGATTACAAAAATGACAATAATGATTAACAGTCACTTGACATTCATCAATGTCACCAACTTAATTTCAAAGTGATAGGCGACTTTGATTGTTGTAGGGAGAACTTTTGTTAACTAAGGACAGAGAGGTGATTTTTTCGCTTAAAATCGGCGATTTATTTGCTTCGCTTAGCTGTGGTGGGTTTATTAATCTCATTTTTTACCAGGATAAAACTTCGTCATTCCGCAAAGCTCGTGCGATTAGTTTATATGTCACCAAATACTAAAGCCTATAATCGGCTTACAATTGTGTAATTTATCCTCTCTTTGGGACAGTTTACAGGACTTTCTTTCAGTCGAGCTGTTTCTCGTGGATGCATTACGCAAGAAGCACGGGAGCGGGAATTATCATTACCACCCCAGACGTGCTTCTTGACCTGTGACCTCGTGCATTGAAACCCTTCATTACTGGTCTTGTGTGGTAAAAATGCTTTTGTCTCCGACTATACTCTACCTGTTCCGTTATAAGCAGCTCAAAGCAAGTGACTCATTTAAAAAGAGACACCCAACAGTACCATCAATGGTCGGGACAAGGCCGGACAACCTCTTTAACGTTTCCAATACCTTTGCGTCTTTCGTGTTTTAACTCGGACGCGGTATAAACAGGCAAATTATGTTTCTCTAAGTAATTAGCAGATTTCGACGCGAATGTGCTTTAATTATTGTGGGAAATTCGCGTCTTTTAACGGTTTCGGGGACTTACAGGTGCGTTTTTTCCATGTTCAAACAGGTGGCCATGTGAGGTTAAGTTTGTTGTTATTGTTGTGTGTGGGCCTTAATTCGAACATTACGGAACTGAAAATTCGCCAAACTGAAGAAAAAATACGGTAAATACGATAAAAATCACACAACTCGTACTTAAGTAGTTTTCATGACTTAACCCAGACTTAAACCTTGATTTTTTTTCTAAAAGGACACTTAATTGTCCTTAATTGCATAATTGGGACAATTATGTCACTGTTTTACTTTTATGTAGTTTGATTTTGGCTAAGAAAACGGTTTTCTGAGCCAAGTAGGACAGTGCGAAAGTCACGTCGGTGATAAGATCACCATGAGATGAGAATTAATTGTTTCAGGTGTTTGACCTGCGTGAAATGGGTCAGTTTTCCTCGTGAAAATTTATTAAAACCCGCATTTTTTGATACCGACGGTTATTTGGCTATTTTTATCATTGGGAATTTTATCTATTGGGCTGTGGGGACTTCTCTCTTTCTTAATTATCTGTCACGCTGTCGCGACATTTTTAGTCGCAAATTAAATTAATCAACTTCCGTTGCCATCCCTTATCACATCAAGAAATTCTGTACATTTCATCGTTTTATTTTCTCTTGCCTGTGTTTCTATTGTTCACATTCTGTTTGATTTGTTTCATTACTTGTTGTCACGTCCATACGTTTCAAACCCGTTCCTAATCTTTTATTCTCTTTGTAAGTGCTTTTTTGGAGGCGCATCGCAGGTGGCTGGGCGTACACCCTGCACCTGTTACCCCCTACTTCCCCCTTTGAATATTTATTGAAAATAAGGCGCGAAATACGTTGCGGTTTTTTCGCAACTAACTGAGTTTTCTTCCACATATTTCTATATTATTGATGTTTCAATTTACTGGTCTGTGGGTTTTGTACTATTTTTCTTTATTATTAATAAAGATAAAATGTTTATTTCGGCCGCAATATTCGAATATTCTGTCCCTGTCAAAATTTGAGCCTTAATTTAACCCCCGTGGTGGCAGTTCTTCCTGACATGGGATGGAATATCGGATGCAATACTGTGTTTAATTATTAAAACGGTTTGTGGTGAATTTTAAATAAACCAAAAAGGTCATCGATAATTTCACGGACCATTTGGCGTAATTGTTCCACAATGTCGCATTTTATACAATGCAATTATTGTGTATTTATCCAAGGAGAAACTTAATTTTCACGAAAAATTGGCTTTATATTATTAGTGTATACCTACAACTAACAAAACACGATTGTATTACTGGTTGTATAACATGTTTTTTTTTTGAAATAGGAGATTTGAGGCTTCTTGCTTCAAACAAATCAGTGATTTAAGTCTTAAACTAATAAGTTCACAATTTGCTGTACAGTCTAAACATTATTTCGCTCGAGTTGGAGTCGTCAAAGTGCAAGCACATCGTGTGTATTTTCCGGATTTGTTAGCTTAACTGGATTTGAGCTTGTCATCGTTTTTATCGATTGTGAAGCTTAACTATGCTAATTCCTCATGAAAGTATAATTTTTTGTTGTAGAATTTGTTTAATTAGTTGTGAACAAGCCAGTTTGAATGTTTCCTGCTCGGCCCTTCCTGCAACATTTTCATCACTCGCGTCTTTAAACCTCGTGCCGGAGGCGGTTACAATGCAAACATCGTCTCTTTATTACTCTTCATTCCATCGACAAACAATCCTTTCCTTCTATTGCGACTAGCACGGAAGCTAAAGTGGTGGAATTACGAGTCCAATTGGGCCCTCTAGGGTACTACCATCTCAGTCTATATATCATAAGTTAATACGTCAATATATTCGATCGGTGTCTCCTTGCCCACGTACACATCTCAGCTCGTTTATTTTAAACGTCTTGCCTTATTTACCCTGTCAAAAACGGTGAAATATTACCCAGCGAGTTTACATAAAAGTAAAAGCCTGTGTAAAATATTAACGTCGTTACATGGGGCGTCGCTTTTTACCAAGGAAATGTTTTTCTGTTCGTTAGGGCGCGGAATTACTTAATTTCGAGGGATTTTTATTGAATTTTTGCCTGAAGCGAGGCCAAGTGAAGCGCTATCGCAGGAAATACAAAAGCGTATCCTCATGATACGGCGCTAACATTGATTATTAGTGTAAATAAGCTGTTATAAGCCTTGTCTGGGCCAGTTGTGGTCTTTTCTTTTGATACAATGAAGGAAAAGGCGTATTTTTCAACAATTTTTGATTTTAAAATGACAATATGTAACTGTAGCGCTGGTCTTGAAGAAATTTTTGTTACGCTCTGTTGAAATTGTGATATTTATTTTTGTTGTTGTAATTGCGAATATGAAAGTCACTTGATACTGGTATTGGTATTGTTTTTCTCAGCTGTACAACCTACTGTTTGTGGAAGATACAAAATGAAAAAATATTAAAAATAAAAAGAACAAATTATAGAAATAACTGCAGAAATATGTGATACTTTTTTAAGGAGCAAGAAATAGGATTTCTAAAGGAAAACCTACAAAATGAAAGCTTCAAGAAACGAATGTTTGTAATATGAAATAAGAAAATAATGAGGATAGAATTTTTGAGAAAGGGTTTGAAAATGATCAGTGATCGCAAGATTTGACAATTAATTTAAAACAAGAGAAAACTTCCACGGAAATTAAAATAATTCCACATTGATTTTCGAAATTTCAAATTAATTCTGATAATTCTGAGTAAGTAATTCTATGTATTTTTAAAAAGTAAATTACCGTTGTATTTGACGAAATTCTACACTGCAAACATTCATTTTTTCAATATTGTCTTTTATTTATGTACAAGCTTTTTTTATTTATTGTTTTCTTAAAACTGAGAAATGATTATACCTAATAACTTATTTATAGAGAAATAAAAAATAAAATAAAAAAAGTAGCTTTTGAATAAAAAATGCCGTTCTTGGATAAGTTATTTCTATAATAAGCCACTGAAGTTAAATTTTGTACCATTAACATCAAGTTTATGAGTATAAAAAATCTGGTGTGAACATCACACGACTTTCCTTATCCTACTTATTTGGAAAACATCTTTACGACAATAATTTAGTGTTGGAAATCCGAGCAGCAAATCTAACGTTTGCGTTAGGCGAAACTGAGATATGAAAAGAAATTGTTAGTGTTAGATTTTCTGGCTGGATAGTAGGAAAAATTATGTGTATACACTGGAGGAAAGTGTCTTTTCCTCTCTACGTGGTTTCTGCCCTCGTCAAGTCTCCACTGGGCAGAAAAGGTACACTTTCCTCCCTTGCAATACAGATAACTATAAAAACTGTCTAACCAATGTTACACTTTACGGGCGATATATAGGGTGCGCCAGAACTTGCGCCCCAGAGAAAAATTCCAAGTAAGATAAGATACCAGGAACATGAAAAAAATGTTTAAAAAATTCTGTCAGAAAATTTTCACATTTATTTTTTGACATTTGGCATTTTTTATGTCAATTTAATGATACTAATGATGTATATGTTTTTTACAATTATTTAGGAAAAATACAAAAATTTTCCCAATAAAAGCCACAATTAACATTGAACAGAGTTAGGATACAGCTTCCTTGTTTCATCTTCTAATAGGCTATAGCAAAAAAACTTGGAAAATTATTTTTCTAACAGAAATAAATAGAGTCAAAGTGCAAAATTTAAACTCTCATAACTTCGAAATTTTTATAGATAAAATTTTTTAAACATTTTTTCCATGTTCCTGGTATCTTACTTTATATGGCATTTTTCTCTGGGGCGCTAGTTCTGGCGCACCCTGTATGAGTTTGGAAAAGTAGTACTTTACAGTCTATTTTGGGTTACTTAACTCTTTCGATCAGTTGACGGCCGATTTAAAAAAATACTTAATCCCAAACAAAATTTCAAATTTATGCTTCTGTTAATAATGCTGCTACGTGTAATTCGATATTTTCGTTTCTAGGAATTCAATAAATAAATCAGTATTCAAAAATAATTCTATTTAATCTAATTTAAATAATTTCACACTTTCAAGTAATTAATAAAATAGGAAAAAATGTTAAATGTTAGGCTGAATTCTATTTTTTTTTTTGTATAATTTATAATGGAACGGAAAACGCTAAAGTGAGTATAAATAACATTAACATAGAACAATACAATATACTGATAAAATATTGGCTTGTGAGAGATATCGGTCTGTGAATCTCATAAACGTTTTATTAATTTTAATTAAACTTCTGAATATTGAATTGTTATGACCGCTGCAACAATTGCAATGTATAACAAAAGGCAGATTTATTAGCGTAGTGCTTGGATATAGATATTTATTTGAAAATAACAAGAAACTTTATCCAAAGTTTTAATTAATAGATACCCGAAGATAATTCAATCAAAAATTTAATTTCGCCGTTGTAATTTGCACATTCACGACTTTATCTCACGACATCTTTTTACAAAAGTAAAGAGAAACTTTAACAATTTCAGACCCGTATAAATGAGACATTTGTGTACTTTGCAAAGTGACAATGCACGTAACATTAATTAACACCGGAATTAGCAAAGTTGCAAAAATAATGGGCAGAAAAGAAAATGTTTTGAGTGTTAGGAGCTTTGTTCAAAATCGGAAAATGAGCAGATTTTAATTAAAACCTTATAATAACATACATATGCGAATCGAATATAAACAAGCCTGTCTCTAATTAGCCAAATTATGATAATAACCGGGAAAATCGCAGTTAAGCAAACTATTCATTGACCTGTTTTCACACTTTCAAATGCAATGCTTGTTTATTTGCCGGGAAAATTGATCTTTTTATTGACTTAATGTCGTCGTGTGTCTAGTGGAAAATTCAATCACAAAAGGACTGAAACATCAAAGTGTGAGAAAATCGCACGCGTCGTTGATTTCACACGAAATTCAAAATCGATACATGTGTTGAGGAAAAAACATAAGATTGATCGCGAACTTTGGCAAAAATGCGGGATTATAGCTTTCGAAAAGGGATTTTATTATCGGGAATTTATTGGCGACGAAATGATTTTCAGTAAATAAAATTTCGGATTGGATTATTTGGATTGAGAGGTGATTTTATTTCTCGGAAACAAAGCTCTGACATTAAACAGGAATTTTGAACAGGAAGTTTGCTAAAAGATAAGTTTTGGGTCTCGTAATGCCATTATAATAATGTATGAAGGATTTTATAATTAAACTCCAGAACTATAAATCCTAGTCCAACTTTGGAATAAAAAATTCAATTATTGATGATAAAAACCTATAAATGAAAAGTTTTTGAGTTTGAACTTTTTTTTACTTGACTTCGTTCCAACTTTAATATTTCTGCACCTCGAAAGAATTTCAAACACTGTCTCTCCGAGATAAATGAACTTCCGAAGTCGAGCAAAATTCCTAGTCGTTATTTCGTGTTTCGATCTAATTCCATTTTGTTAAGCCGATAAGTTTGCAACTTTTTCTATAGACTTTGCTTTCAATATTGTCGAGGGCAGTTTGCTTTCCTGTCAACTTTTTCTACTCTTTACAGATAAATTATTCTCTTCGAGCAGCTGCCTTCTGAACTTTTTAAATTAACTTGTTTCAAAATGGTCATATTGTGAAAAATCGATAAGCTTGTGCCCTATATTTCACCCTCAAAAGTGGATTTGCATAAAGCACTAAGCTTGTAAAAAGCAACATATTGTCATGTAAATATGATCAAAAAGTGGCCGGGGTGGATGTGCCGTAAATATTTCAAACTTTCAAAAAAAATAACATCGTTTATTGCAATGGATTTAAGATATTTTTATGAAAGATACGGGCATTATTATACTATTTGTCAGGGGTCGCTGTATAAATTTAACTCGACAAGAATCTTTGATATTCTCCACATTTTTTGAAATCGATTTTATGTAAAATTTGTTGTTGAAAGCATCCGGTTTTCAAAAAGCTTGTACGTTATTTTGCGGTGACATCGCTTTTTTATCTGTCAAATACGAGGTAGAATTTTAAAAAAATCGAGCGAAATTTTAATTTGCGTTTCGTAATTAAATACATTTGCAATAATGCTTGATGCCTGTCATTAATATAATATGCGTGACCTTTTGGAAATTGAATATTCGATGAGTTAATTATTATGATCATTCATTGTGCAAATTTATAATGTTATCTATTTTATCACTGACCAGTTCTATATGAGTTTCAAAGTCACAAGGTAAGGATGTGACATTTATTTTAAAATATAAAAAATAAATAGTGGAGAAAGGCAAATATTAACATAAAAGAGGAAATGCACATTTCATTGCAGTGATAAGAACAGGATACTGATAAGACATGAAGGAGTTACATGTTTCATGGTAGAAGGGTGATAAAAAATTTAAATAACACTTATTTCTTATCACTTGTTCTTTTTTTTTCTCTATTTTCTGTTTAATATTAGGTATTTTATTTTATTATTTAGAATTTTTTTTATAGATGCAAAT
>NW_025400984.1:2874551-2907848 GCF_015345945.1 Tribolium madens | reverse complement strand
ATTAATTATAAATATTATAAATATAAAAATATTATAAATATTATAAATAATAGTCAATTTCATTTTAAAACATTTTTATTTTATTTATCTACATATCTACAAATTTTAAAATGTGGGAAATACAAATAAATAGTCACGAAATGAAAACAACACAAAAGAGGAAATGTACATTTTATTGCAATGATAAGTTTGGGATACTGATAAGAGTGATAAGAAATGAAGACATCCGTAAGACATAGAGCAAATTATGTGTTTTATAGTGAACAAGTTGATAAAATTTTTAAATAATAGTTGTTTTTTATCTATGTTTATTCATAAATAACTTTTTTTTGAACTCTTTTCTTTCGAGTTCTGTGATTTTAATAAAAACTTAAAAAGTATTTCTTTCTTTGCATTGCAGTTTGTGTTTGAAAAATTAAAAATATAGCACTGATGACTTGACCTGCCATGCCTATAAAGCAACAACTGTCTTCAAATATGAAATAGTGGCTACGTATATTAGATAATCTCGATTTACTTTATACCTGTGCTACTTATTTTTCTGTATTTAGCGTTTCTTAAGTATTTTTTTAGTCAGTTGCCATTTTTATCTATTTTTAAACATATTTAGTTTATGTGTTTTATAAATTTTTCCAACACTAATATCTTACACGTATTGTTTCTATGTTGTACTTCTTATGTTGCCGTTAATATACGCTCTTCATAAAATACAAATTTCTTTATAACAATTTCCGAATTTAGTAAAATTTCTCATCCAATATTATTGTTGGATTTTTTTTTAAACGTTGTTCTCTTAATAGCTATTAAAATGTTGGAAATAAATAGTGACGAAAGGGAAATAACACAGAAGAGGAAATGCTCATTTTATTGCAATGATAAAAATGGTATACTGATAAGAAATAAAGAACAGCTGCAAAACATACACCAAGTTACACGTTTTATAGTGGTAAGGGTGATACAAAATTTAAATTACAGTTATTTTTTTATAAATTGTTTTCTCTGTATTCTGATTTGTTGAGTTCTTTAACTTTAATAAGATTTTAAACATTTACGTTAAAATTTTTAAGTTTTATTTTAATATTTGTGATTGAAAAAGTCAAAAAAAATCAGCAATGACTTTGACACTGCTGTATCCAAATACAGGGTGCGCCAGAACTGGCGCCCCAGAGAAAAATGCCACGTAAGATAAGATACCAGGAACATGGAAAAAATATTTAAAATTATTCTGTCAAAAAAATTTGACATATATTTTTTGACCTTTGACATTTTTTTATGTCTATTTAATAAATTAATAATACTGATGATCTTGTTTATGTTTTTTTTATAATTATTTAGTAAAGGTACAAAAATTTTGCCAATAAAAGCCACAAATAATCTTAAACAGAGTTACAATTTAGGATACAGCTTCCTTATTTCCACTTCTAACAACTTGTAGCAAAAAAACTTGGAAAATTATTTTTCCAACAGAAATAAATAGAGTCAAAGTGCAAAATTTAAACTCTTATAACATCGAAATTTTAATAGAATTTTTTTAACATTTTTTCCATGCTCTTGGTATCATACGTTACGTGGCATTTTTCTCTGGGGCGCGAGTTCTGGCGCAGCCTGTATAGTTAGTGACTACGTATATTTGGCAAGGTAACCTTGACCAACTTTATACCTGTGACCCTTATTTTTGTATTTGTTTTTTTAGTATTTTGATTTATTTTTTACTACTTTTTCTTTATTTTTTAAGCTTTATCTTGAGTGCTAGGTAACCTTAGGTAACATTTTTATCTGTTTTCTACTTATCTTGTGTTTTTCATAAATTTAAGATTTAGAAAATATTTATTTTGTGATAACTGACACGAAATCTTAATTTATTTGGAGTAATTTAAATATTAATTTGGAAGGTCTCCAGATTCTCTTTTAGCAAATATCACGGCCAACTTGATTCTCTTCAAACATTTAAACTGTAATTAAATCATAAATAACTTATCCATAAATAGTAATAGTAAACCCATTACACCCTATATGGGTTTTATCATCGAATTACTTAGTTTTAACCGTTAGTTTAACTTTGTTTATACAAGGCGTACCAACTTGGAAGATAAAATTATTGTTATCCGTAGCAATTTTTCGATTACAAAACACGTTACACAAGCACTCAAATAAATCATCCAAGATATCGTTAAAATCGTCATCCACTTTCTCGAATGAGCAAATCGTTATCTTCGTTTTAACCAAACTTTCGTCATAGTGCACACAATTAAAATATCGCGGTCACGAGACATCCTACCCTTCCTCATTCCATCCCCTATTCTACGAAAAATTCCGACTTTCTTACCTCACGTAGTGTCTTGTGCGTGAAAATGGCCCCTATTTCCTTCTTGCGTAGGGTCCACACGGCTCATTTCGAGTCCCCTTCTTGTACCCATTCATTGTACCACCAGCAGCTGTTTGTAATTTGAAATCCAGTCAACCATGCGCAGTGAAAGATGTCGGACGCGTGTCGGACTTAGTGTGAATCGTCGTGATGGGTAAACCGAAGAAAAGTGAAAGCAAGAAAATGGCCGATTTGATAACAGAAAGGCGGAAAACCGGCCACTTGAAACGGTCGAAATCCGTGCGAGCGTCTCTGAGGTTCATCGGGGCGCGATTTCTTAAGCACCACGACGAAGACGCTATGCAGAAGACGCCGTCGATGTCGAGTTTGCACGACTACAAGAGGAATTTCTACGAGTATTCGATTATTCCCGAGGTTTTGGTGAAGGAGCCGGTGGAGACCATCCTCAAGACGCCCATGGTCAAGGACCAGAAGAAAGGGAAGAAGAAGGTGGTGACGACGCCGCCAGCGGTAGTGGCGCCCAAAGCAGCGCAGATCTTGCAAATTCCCATCAAGGAGAATTTCGAACCCATCAGTTTGCAGCCTGATGGGTACGAGGGGATTCCTCTGAGGAATGGAATGGAATGTCACCGTCAAGGACGCTACGAAGAATTCGGATATGATTATAGACAAAACGGTTTTTATAAAAATACGTTGAGGTTGTCCATTACGGCCTCTAGGAGGAAGAGGAATGCCTCGTTTTCGTCCACTTTGAGTAGGTGACCCCAAAAATTTCAATTTCGATTATTTGCATACCACAACACCAATTATCGAAAGTTTTCTCATTAGGAAAAAATAACTTAGATCCCACGTTATTTTCGCTTATTGTTACTAAAAGAGCCTTTTACTGCCTCTATATTCGGAATAGAGCTAATTAATCTCTGTTATAACCGTCAAAATTACTTTTCCTATCATTTTTTTATTATACCTTTCTCCATTTATACGTTTCACATTTGTGTTTTAAATAATGTTTTATGTATTTTATACATCAACATTAAAATTGCACATTTCTTACCCGGTAAGAGATTACCGCATTTAAATGCCCTCCTCTCTATAAAATTTGCTATACAGTGTGGGTTTAATTGACTTTTTTACAACATTTTATTTTGAGTGCAATTTGCCAAATTAATGTGTTTTTTTTCTGGTTATTTATTAATAGATTTCGTCTAAAAATCTTTGGTTTTTTAATAATATTTGGAGGCAATTTTTCGTTTATAATAGATTTTTCTATTTACTGTAGTTTAATTTCTTTGTTTATTGTCGGTATAAACGTTTTGTTGAGATTGTGGTTCGAATTATTGTTTTTTTAGATTAGCCTGTTTGTGTCCTGAAATAAGCTTTTTCTTTGCTACGTATTGAAATTATGACGAAATTGAGATAAAATAATACATCTGGTCACGATCTAAATGAAGCGTAATATTTTTTATTTGTAGAATTAACGGTTTCCATCTACAGTATGTCCCCGGATTGAGTTTACAAGAGGAAAGTTTTTTTATCTTTGATTTTACGCCAAAACTGCAAAGGAAAAAAAGTTTTTGCTTTACTTGAAACCAGCGAATCTGCAATTAAAACTTCATTATTCTAACTCAGCAGAAAGAGAAGTTCATTTTTCTCTTGATTTTGGACTTAATAATAATTTTTCTCTGCTTTTTAAGCCTTATCACATTGGCGGTTTTAATTATTTGACAACTATATGTCACTTTGACAAATAATTTATTAATTAAATAATTATTGTTCTTATTAAAAATGACGTTGGTTTTTATCTTAGAACTGTTTCTTTGAGTTGCTGTTTATTAAAATTATGTTTTTCACAAACATTTTTGTTTTTTAACTTGCGTAAACTCATTTGTCAAAGTGACATCATTCTCAAAATAATAAAACCACCAATGTGATAAGACTTAAAAAGCAGAGAAAAGTTATTCTTCCAAAATCAAGAGAAAAATTAACTTTTCTTTCTACTCAGTTTAAATAATAAAGTTTTAATTACAGATTGTAAACTCAATCTGGGGACATACTGTATATTGCCAACGTTTTTTTTACAAATCTTTAATAGTTATTTATTCGACAAGTTTGAGTGTAAATCGGACGCTTTATCTCACGAGAGGATTATTAAGCCACGAGTGTTAACGAAACAAATAAAATTGAAATTGAAAAAATGTTTTATTTCAAAAGTTTGAGGCATCTGCACCAACTTTTAATTATAAAACTTAAACATTAAGAAAAAAAAACATTAAGAACAAATCCTCTGACTTTGTTATATCATAAAACTTGACATTATAGTGCAACAATTGTTCATTTTAAGACTTACAATTTTTGTCCCTATTTATTCTGATCGTTTTTGATAAATTTTATCTAAAAGTCTCAGATTTTTTATTACTTGATAATTTTTAAAATTAGGTCTTTTTTGTTTCTCAATTTATGTAATTTTTTTAACATTTTCATTTTACGGTCTTTAAAAGATCTTTTTTCTTTCAATATAAATGTATCGTAAAAATCTTATATTTGTAGGTATACATATTACTATATTCATTATACGAACACTTTAAATTGTCGTTCAATTTATTGTTTAAGTTAAATTAGTAATAAATAATGAAGAGCTTGTGTCCCGAAATTAGTTTTTTAACACTACAGGAGAGTGTGACAAAACAAGGAAAAAAAACCAATTTTGTTAGATTTTGTCTTGAAGTCTCAGATTTTTTGATAATACATATTAGAAGCTAATTTTCTATTTTCTCATAAATTTCATTTTTGTTGTTTCTTAGTGCATTCGTTTTGTTCACTACTAGTGTATATTAACTATGCAGGCGCTTTGTTGAAATTGTGGTCCGAGTTATAGTTTCGGTTAAATTAATGATGCTACAAGACCCTGCGAAATACTTATATTTATCAGCTTATTTAATTTAAAGCTTAATTTTGCTTCGCGAGATTGAAATTGTGTTAAAATTGTCTTTGTCACAGAAGAAAAACTAATTTCTTTTTAATTCAGTTGAGAAAACGGTCACGATTTTCGCACGCTACTCTACGTTAGAATTTAGAAATGCTACTTTTTCCGTCCCGAGCTCTTGTAATTATCCTCGAACTACCTGACAAGTTAATTTTATAAATGCCCGATCCACAATTTCCCACTAGGATCATCCCTCACTCAGCCATGACCTTGTCAATCATCTTATCTTCCACCATCTAACAGGAAATGGTTCTAAAATTTATAACGTCACGCTATCGCTCTTTCCTTTTAAAAATTTAAAGCTATAGTTTGCGGTGTTGCAATGATTTCGAAACCGCATTAACCTGGTTATATCGCGACAAATGTTTAGATACGCCTATTGAGATTAACAAAAAGAGAAAAAAACAACACGACAAAACTATTACCATATCTTGCATGGGCGGTGTTAACACACACGCCGACAAAAGCTTTGCGTAATGGCTGTATTAGCAAGCCATGTGATGGATTTGTAGATGAAGAGAAATCTGAAAGAAAAATTAGTTAATTAAGTGAATAAACGGATCTTATCTTGCTTCCTGCATCGATTTATTTCGCTAGTTAGTCACTTTCACGTTGCTTCATTTTTTACCAAGTAAAACACCAATAGGGAATTTTACTACATTCTGGTGTTTATTGCAGTTTTACAACCTGGAAAGTGGTATAGGCCAAGAAAGGCAAAATGTAGGGGAAAAACTGGCTTTTATGTTTATTGGCCATTCGCACTAACCAGAAAAGTAGTACATTAATAATGCTAAAATATTTTCCAGCGAAAAAAATTATAATTTGCCAGAGTTGTAACCAAATCCTATTTGAAACCCTCGTTAAAAGTTCTTTGATCTGATCTATTTTTAAATTTCGCCCTATTTTTGTAAAGGTATTTAATAATTTTGCACTTTACATGACATTTGGATGAAAGATAAATCGTTATTACTGAAATTTAACGAAAACACGTGTTACTAAATAGCCAGTCGTTGCCCCTCATTTGTTAGATATTTTTATAATTTTTCGCAAAAGTATTCTCACTTGCCAATTTTTATATTAATTATTATTTTTTCTTACATTATAATTATGTTGTATTTTCTTAAAACTAAAAAAGAGACATGGAATGTTTCAATTTTACAACGTAGCACCGAAAAATGCACTGTGCGAAATTGAAATTTATTTTTTCACTTTAAACCATTAAGACAATTGGTTCGATTTTTATATTATTTAAATGCGACCATATTTCAATCTGGAAGTGATGGTTATTGCTTTCGTTCATTAAAATAAGATTGCGTTTTATTGCATTTTAATGAACTGCAAGTCGATTGTGTAATAGGATGCATTAATCAATAAATTTGAGGTGATTCTGTTTTTAGAAAACGAATTAGAAATTCATATTTTGTTCTTGTGAACCTTGCCGTGCCCACAGATCTTTCTTAATATTTATGCACTTGTGGTGTAATTTTCGTAGTAAAAATTGATCTTGAAAGGGTTTGTTCATTTCCCTTGTCCCGTAAAAACTCGCTAATTCAATTTCCCGGTTCTATTAATAAGTAAACTGTTTATTATTCCTGCGACGCGCGGACCCTTTTCCGGCTGAGTCCCCAAATCGAATTAATCCAAGTCCAGGTGAATTCTTGGCTGAGATTAGCTGTATCTCTCGTGAATTTGCATAGATATATACCCAGTGTTTGTCTCATTACCAAACTGGGTTAGCAGTGGGCAAATCAGTAGGATGGTGTGGTAATTAGTCGAGAGAAAAACGCTCCAAGTTGTGTGTTTAATGAAGGTAAATGCAGGTGCTTATCCAATTGAGTTCATTAGACGCGTCTTATTTGTTTAAAGCAATTATTTAATTTGCCGAGAAGACAGTTTCAAACGATAACCTTGTTAAGGCAATTGATAACATAAAGAGTTTATTCCGGTCTAATTTCTTATTATTTTATCTCGCTTCAATGGAATGAAAATGAGGGAATTTCAAACAATTATGATTTATTAGAGGAGAGATTGAAACCTGTTTCACGTTGCCGTTCACACCTTTTTTCATTGTTGTACAGCGACCCACGCTCAGGATTTAATTCTATAATTACTGCCAGTTTCTAAGCTTAGAGAATTGAAATCGTATTCACACAAAGAAACCCTTTTTCGCCCACTCACGCACATTCGCCAAGTTTTTTAACACTTTTTTAAATACTCCAAAATCTAGTATATTTTTATTCGCTTATTCGCATATTCACTAAATCGCGAATTCGCTTAAATATTTTACAATTTGTTGTGTTTGTATTTAACCGAAATCTTTTAAATCCTTTTCACTCACCCATTTTAATACATAAATACTTTAAGTAAACTAACCAACAATTCGCATATTCGCCAAATCGCTTATTCGCAAATTTGAAACATAATCTATCCTAACTTAACTACGCTGCATATTTTACAATTTGCTGTTTTAGAATTTATTTATGTTTGATTTAATTAATATATTACTTTCTAAACCCCTTTTTTTAAATTTTAAATTGACATTTCATTATATCGCAACATTTTTGCACATCCGTAGCCTCTGTCTAAATTATTTAGTTACGTTTACGTCTTTATGTAACCAGTTTGTAGCAATAAAATTAATAATAAATAGTCATTTGTAATGCAAAAATTGATAATAATTGACGTAATTCTTTTATTTGAATTTTTTATTATGCATGTATTTTTGTTGTTTATAATTTTTGAAGTAATATTGTTTGTTTGACTTAAACGCTGTCATTTGTCACGTTTTTGTTGATGCAGATCAGTATTCGATTTAATTTTAGCCCAATTTCTGCGAATTTTAAGTTATGTTGTCAATTTTAATAATTTTGGGAATTTAAACATTCACACAACGCTTTGTTTGTTTTTTATTGAGACCAGATGTTCATTTATTTATTGTTGCCCCAACTTTTTTATTTTGTTTTGTTTTGTTAAGTTTTTTTCTTATTTTTTTGACAGAGCTCCCCCCGGTGCCTAGCGACTCTGAAATGGAGGTGGCTAGCCTGCCCACAAACACAAATTTACCCCCGGTAGGCCACAAACCCAGTAAAAAAGAAGCGAAATTGATGCAACAACGTCTCGAACGTTTAGCAAAGGTCAACATACATTTACACGGTAAGAAAACCTCTAAAAGCTTCTCTGACAAAAAAAATACTCAATCATCCGAGTCGGAATGACTTCTCAAGTTCACAACCCCCAGCAATACAAGACTTGTTTTTTATTCATTTTTCCAACACCAAACTGAAATACGAACTGCAATTCCGGGGGTGGATCCGCCGGGTTAGGATAAACTCGTGCAATAACATTTTTCCTTCGTTTGCCAGTAAAGAGTAATTTTATTTCAGTGCAATCGCGGAAATTCTGATTACTACGATCGACGGGTTTCCATGCTAGGGTCGTTTTTCTCGGTTTAATTATCCACAGTGATTGTTTCGCAATTTTTGGGCGACTGCGACTTTTTGACGAAACAATTTCGGAGGAATTTATTTACTTTCGGTTACAGTTCCTTTGGGAGAAGCTTTTGCAAAATTAATTTCGTTTTTGCTTTAATAAATCATAATGGAAACGAACACCAAAACGCAACTTGTCCTCGTACACAATATCTAGACCTTTAATAATAAATTACAGTGCGGAAATGAGTCACTGATATCATATTAAGGAAAATTATTTCCATCTGCGACAGTCTCGAAATTTTTTGTTGATATATTTGGAATAAATATTTATTTTAATAAACTTATTTTTCTCTTAATCACCTTCAAAGAGAACCGTTTATTCTTCTGTTGCGTTGTTATCCCTCTTATCTCTCATATTATGTAACCTTTCCCGTTGCTTATCTCCCGTGCAAAATAAATAAAATCAACATAGTCTTCCTCGTGTGTCTTTACTAACAGAAAACACTTTTTCTAAACGGCCATTCTTACAATTGAATAAATTTAAAATTTCCAAGTATTGATTTTGCCCGTAATTTGTTTTAAAGTAGCAGCCGACAAAGCATCTAAGTGGAGTATTATCGAACAAACTTGTGAATATTTATCACAGCAAGAGGAACTTTTCGATTTGGAGCAAATTTTCGCCGCGATTTGATTACATTTCACCAACGACGCTTATTTGGCGTTCACTTTTAATTATTATAGACTTGGTGTAATTCCTCGGACGTGGTCACCGTTCATTAAAACTTCTCGCATTATTACATTTTGATGAGGATGTTAAACGCCTTAAGTGGTGACCCAATCACCATCAAATTTATTACTTATCACTCTTTTTCAGCCCTATTTGCTGCAGTGGAACACGGACATTTGGAAAAAGCACGCACTATTCTCGAATCCACCGACGTTGATGTGAACAGGTGAGTCAGCCCCTGAAGTTTAGGCAACCAGTAATACATTTCATCCATAGTTTTAGTCTCGGGGGTAGTATAGGTGTCTTTTAATTAAATTGGACTACACCTCGGGGTTATATAAGCGTTTATTACCGACGAAATGCCATCAGCATCAGAAATAGAGTTAATTAAGCACGAGCATGGAATTTCTATCACACTTAATAACGACAAAGACATGGATGATATATTTCAAAAACGCGAAATGGGAGTTGTGAGGGATTTTCGAACAAGCGACTTGGTCACTGTAAATCTGATTTGGAAAATTTTGCTCTGAAAGGTCAAGAGCTGGATCGCAAAGGCGGACAAAAGCCACTCCGTGTAATTAATTCATCACGAATTGAAAGTATTTTTAATTTATTTAAGAGTAGAAGTCGAAACGAAAGAATTTTTTGCTCTTAGTGACATATTTAGAAAATTGAGTCTTGTTATGTGCCACTTCTAAAAATATTAGTTAATTCATTTTGTTCAAGATTACTTTTGCTTTTTTTGCTTAAATTTTAATTTTTAAGTGCCATATTTTTAAAATTTTTTGCACAAAATTAAAAACTAATTAATTATCTCAAGTAAAACGCGATTTTGTGATGACATTTTAAAAATAATAAAAATTGATTTTGATTTTTCAACTCTTTTATTTTCCTCGTGGTCGTTAAATTTTACGATACTATCCTTATTCACGTCTCACTTAATTAATTTTGTTCCCTTTGAACTTCTCATGTATTTGGTTCGAGAAATCTGTAAAGTCATGTCTTTTCAAATGTTTCAATGTCTTTCGTGCAAATTGCAATACTTCCTTTTGAATAAAATTAAAGCACCTGTTTTTGACACTAATTAACTACTTTTATGTATGAAAAGGAAATTAAAATTTTTTGTTGTTTGAATAGAGCTAAATAAATCACCGGATGTGGCTAGTAGCATCTATTTTCACTAAAATAAAAATAAAATGTGACCCAAATCGATATTTTTATTTATTTTTAACTACAAAAAACGAAATTCAATACATGTGAAAAACTAAGAAAAATGCCAGCGATGCTTTTAATGTAGCAATTTATTTAGTGGCTGCCTTCGCCAATTCAATTTCTCTCTCCCACGCGGCAAAAATTAAATTTTACCTTTTTCGAATCGATTCCGGTTTGTTTTTCAATCATTCATTTCCAATAGCCAATCAGATTAAATAGTTAATGAGACGTTTTCTGTTCTAGTTTAAATAATGACGGCCTGTCCCCCCTCGACGTCGCCGTTTTAAGTAATAACAGACCTTTGGTGAAAATGCTTGTCGGTTTCGGTGCCAAAGAGGGTCACAGATGTAAGTAAAAATTGTCTACGTAAACAAAATCTCCAACTTTTATTAGTTTCAAACCCCGACAAATTGGGATCTCATCTCAAACAACTACTCGGGGAGGCTGAAATGAGGCTACAGGAACTCGGAGGGTTGCTAGAAGAACCTTGTGGGGCTCCACTCAACACCCGAGCTTCGTTCTCCAGTATTATAGGCAATGCGTACCCCACATCGGCGATGACAGGGTGTGCAGGAGGCGATAATGATAAACAAGCTATAGCGTGGAGTCGGAGGGCTAAAACTCTCAAAAGACTTGTCCTAGGTTTCGCCCAAGCTAGGCCCCCCGACCCTCCTTCGTTAGTAGCCCTTGATATTACCTCCCTGTCTTCGGTTTCAATGCGACTCCAGGAACCAACAACGAACGATTCGCCCATCACAACCAAATTTAAAGGTTTGAAGGTTGGGTTTGTGACTGACCATGGGGTGTTTCATGGGTTGGTTTTTAGTTCAATGGTCGACTCGGCCCGATTTTAGCCTAATTTCCGGCGAAAAAGAGATTCTGGACATGTCCAAGACCAGTTGTAGTATAGAATTGACTCAGGGTAGGAGGTACTATTTTCGGGCGGCTTGTGGCAACTTGAAGGGCTATGGGACGTTTCTAACTTCAACACCGTCATCGGTAGTACCATCAACGTGGCGAGAAGTTGATAATAAAAAGTCAAGGTTTGATCGATGTACGATTTTTGGTTTGGCTTTTAAAACTCTTGGATATTGTAGGTTTGATGGGAGGTTGCGCCAGTTGGAGCACCTCATGGAGGAGGTGAAGCAGGTGAGGCCCGGGAGCGAGATTCTTGAGACTCCTGGCCCCCAGAGGCGTACCCAACGCAAAAAAACCACAATTAAACAACTCTTCACCGCTGCTAGCAAGTTCCAGAAGAACCTCCGACGTGGTATTTACCTCGCGTGTATTCTCTACCACGAGGATAAGGTCCTAGTGACCAACGAGGATTTTTTGCCTGTGATAGAAATCGACGAGACTTTTCCCAGTTGCATTCACACGGATCTTCACTGGTTGATGAAGGTTTCGTGTAGTTGGGATGACACCAAGTCGTTGCGGAGCGATATGGAGAAGAACGCCTCTTCGGCGATACATTTCCGGACCAAACTCCTATCGGCAGTACTCCAAATGCAATCTTCATTGTGTTTGCAAGATTTAGGCCAGTTGTACTACCGGCCGTTGCGGGATTCGCAAGGAACGGTCGTGTTAAGTACCGTTAATTATGTGAAAACGCCCAAAAGTGTGTCGGTTTTGAACTCGAGGTGGTTACCGATGAATAAAGTCTTCAAGAAAATGGTACTAGGGGATGACCATAGCATTTCGGAGATTCTAATGGCGTCGATCCAGGAACAGATCAATTATCACCAAGTGTCGAGTTTGAAACTGAGCAAGGGCTTGTATTTGGCGTACTTGAAGATGCAGAGCTCGGTGGACTTGATCCAAGTGGTGGTGTCGGCAAAGTCGCCTAATATGTTGCCCCATTGCAAGATTAGAGACAATCCGCACGTTTCTGCGTAAGTATTTTGAGAAATTTAAAGATGGGATTCGAATTTTGGTTGTAGGGAGGAATGGGAGTACTTGAAGCAACAACACTTGCCAGACTTGACCGACAACGCCACCGAGCAACAACGAACCTTCCTCGAGCTGGTGACAAGTGCCGCCAAACGCCTTTTCAACTACATGGATATCAGTAGTGAGGACGCGAGCAGTCACCGTTTGTACGACACCGAAGTCATTGACTTGACCGACGAAGTCAGCTTTATCGTGGTGTGTCCCTCGGCGGAGTTCTCCTGTTCCGTTCCCGGCCAGAGGGAGATTCTCCTCCAAAGAGGCGATTTACTCAGTCTCCCGATCCAAGTCTTCGAAATGATTCACCTCAACACGTACCAAAACAGCATCATCAAGAAGTACTCGAAATTGAGCTGTCTCCTTGAACTCGACGCTGCTACAGCCAATCACCTCCACCGTGAAGCCTTCTCCAACAGTGAGGTCGCCATAGCTAAAGAGAGATTGACCAGATTGCAAGACCTCCAATCCAAATTGAACCAGATTTGGAAGACTGTACGCTGGTTAATGGATGTGATTACGTTTGCTCGTGATAGAATCACGTGTGGGATTTCCATGAGGTACATTTTAGACAAGGAAATCGGGTGTACTAGTCCCAAGAGGAGTCTCCTTCAAATTCCTCCACGAGAAAGCAAGGTTGTTAAAAGCACCCCTGGGCGTGGTTCCTGGCCAGGCCCCGGCTGTAGCAACAATATAAACCCTCCAAACTCCCTAATGAACGAGTTTAGTAAAAGTGAGCAACACTTGAGTACCAATGAAGCATCATCTCAGTACTTGAGTGCTTGTAGTGACACCGAATCGCGCAAAAACAGTGACAGTTATAATAGTGATTTTTTCACCGAAAGGTTACCACCGTCACGTAGTGAAGACATGTTATTTGCAATACCAACAACATCAAATCACCGGTGCCGTGCAAGTACTGTTTCAAGTGTCTCCGCGTCGACTAGTCCCCTACTAAGTGTGCGACCTCTCTATGGCGGTAGCCTAGTCAGTGTAAACACCATAAACACAACAAATACTTCAGATAGCCTCCATAGTTTAAGTTCGGACAGTGAGGGGAACCCAATTACGTCAACTCCTCACAAAATCAAACATCGCCCCAAAATGGTACCCTCACGCAGTATGACAAACGTCAAACAAAATATCCTAGATGTGAGTACCAAATCGGAGCGGTACCGCCCCAAACACCTCAACCTGGAACCCAACCTGGAAACCGGTCTGTCCAAAAGTCTGTCAAACCTCATGAGTACCACTTATCTCAAACCGCTCGAAAACGTGAAACGCGAACCTGATACACTCTTCAAGGTACCATCCGAGGTCCCAACCAGTTCCAAGGAACTCCAATCGGGGATTCTCCAAGTCTACGCCGCCTACGAGACAGGTCTCGCGAGTGGTACCTCTCTCAAACTGCATGTCACGCCACGAACCACCGCTCGAGAGGTCGTCGATTTAGTGGTGAAACAATTGAACATGGCTGTGGTCTTGAAGGGCAAAGACGGGCCGATTTACCCCGCTGATAAGTTGAAAAACTTCTGTCTTGTTGCTGTGATTGGTGCTCGGGAAAGGTGTCTCCGGGACGACTTCAAGCCTCTTCAGTTGCAAAATCCGTGGAGGAAGGGGCGGCTTTACGTGAGGCAAAAGCACGATGTCTTGGCGGCGTTGGAACACAGTAGCAAACACAGCGCTATTATTTAGGAGAGTTTGACTTTAATCAATTTCGTGGTGCTATTGAGGGTTGCAAACCTAATTATGATTGTTGTTTGGAACCTAAACCTGATTACGTTGTATGATACTGTGATGATAAGATTGATATCAAAATTTTCTAATTCTCCATCCATTTTTGAAGATATTTTCGAAAAATTTTGTGCAATAGCGTCCTAAGATTTGATTTTGACGTCCAACTGTTGCTCACTTCTTGGGTTTCTCGAGGATTATGAACACCAATGACAAGTATTAGAAAATGCTAAATGTTAGTCTAGAGAGTTTTCAAAATGTATAATGCGTGTTATTTATTAAACAATGTGCTAATATTCACACTATATCATAGCGTTTATGTGTTCATGGATTTTTTAACGAGTTTTGTTAAGTTCGCGCTGGAACTTTTTAGTACAAATATTTTATTGTGTTACGTAATTTTATAAGTGTAAATAGATTGATTGTCTTGTATAGAGAAAGTTTATTGAAATACAGTGCAATTAAAAAATATGCATGTAAATAAATTATTTTCCGGATAATGAAGACTTCCTTCAATATGTGGAAATGCTAGGCTAGGAGAGGTATTTTTTCAATGCATTGTATGACCGTTGTAATGCACAAAATGTCTTGAAATGTTTTAAATGAAGTGTATAGAAAGACTAAATAAATATGTTAACAAATTTGAACAGTTTTTCTAAAAATAATCATTACAAAACACATTTATCTCCCTCCTGTTTCAACCTAATCGAGGAAATTTGTCACGCTCATGCTATATATAATTTAAACAACATTGTTAACACTCCTAGTAGAATTCAGGTTGTGCACAAAAGTAATTTACAATGTGGTGGTTTTTCCTCCTTTTACTTTTCACCCCCATTGTCTTTTTTATTTTTTTATATCGAACTCAGAAACACTGGGAGAGGAGAGGACTGAAGCAGAAGAATATGGGCCTCACGATACCAGACAACTGGGCCGAAAGTAAATACCCCATCACTTTTCCTGATTACGTTCTAAAATTTTACGAAATGTTCCCCACCAGAAGGTAACTCATATTTTTTTAATTCATTTATTCAAGCTCAAAAAATCTTTACACATTTTTGGGCCAAGTATAACAAAGAAGGCTTTGCAAAAATCTAGGTTCAAAAATCAGGGATTTTTTTTGTATATTATTTTCTTTTTAATTTTATTAGCAAAACGTTGATTTTTTTTTATCAAGTCCAACGTGCTTAATTACTATTTCAAATCATAACTGATAAAAACTGTAAACTGAATTGCCTGAAAAATTTTCAGGTACGTGGGTTATTACACCTTGTCGAACCCGAGCCTTTTCATCCGTGACCTCGACCTAATCAAGCAAATCATAGTCAAAGACTTTGAGTATTTCACTGATCACCAGCACTTTATTTGGGAGGAGAACGACCCTCTCTGGAGCCAAAACCTCTTCTCCTTGAAGGGCCAAAAGTGGCGCGAAATGCGTACGACCCTCAGCCCCACGTTCACCAGCAGCAAAATCAAATACATGTTCACTCTAGTACTGAAAAACGGCGAGCAATTCGTTCAGTATTTCCTCGACAAAAACGAGGATTTCATGCAATTTGAAATGAAGGATATTTTCACGCGTTTCACTAACGACGTTATCGCCAGTAGTGCGTTTGGCGTTGAATTCGACTCCTTGCGAGAGCCGGAGAACGAGTTTTATTTGATGAGCAAAGCTGTGACTGATTTTACCGGATTTTGGAAAATTCTGGCCGGCTCTTTGTACTTTCTGATGCCTTCGGTCGCAAAGTTTTTCAATATAAGTTTGTTTCCGAAGAAAGGGAGCGATTTTTTCAACAATTTGGTCAAAAGTAACATTCAAAGTCGTCTCCAACATGGAATTGTGCGTCCAGACATGATCAATATTATGCTAGAAGCGCGCAAACATGGCCTCAAACACGAGGAAACCCCGACGCAAGACACCGGTTTTGCCACAATTGAAGAATCCGAAATTGGCAAAAGTGGGAAAGTTAAGAAGGAAATAACCGACGATGACATCACTTCCCAAGCTCTCGTTTTTATTTTCGCCGGTTTTGAGACCGTTTCCTCAATGATGTGCTTTCTGAGCTACGAACTTGCCCTTAATCCCGACATCCAGAAACGCCTCATCCAGGAAATCGACCAAACTCTGGACTCATGTGATGGCCACGTGACCTATGAGGCTCTCATGGGTATGAAATACCTCGACATGGTCTTGACGGAAAGTCTCCGGAAATGGCCGGTTTCGGCCGGTATGGACCGCGTTTGCACCAAGGAGTACGTGATCGAGCCAAAACTACCCGGGGAAAACCCGGTGAGGGTCGACAAGGGTACTACGATCTTGGTTCCAGTTTTTGCCATCCAACGGGATCCGAAATATTATCCAAATCCGGAGAAATTTGATCCGGAACGGTTCAGTGATGGGAATAAGGGGAAAGTCGTACCTTATACGTTTATGCCTTTTGGGGCCGGACCAAGGAGTTGCATTGGGACAAGGTTTGCGATTATGGAAACCAAAGTTTTGTTTTTCTCGATCTTGAGGCATTTTGAGATCGTGAGAGTGGAGAAAACAGCGGTGCCGATTAGGGGGATCCCCCAGCAAATTACCTTGTCTTCGGCTGATGGGTTCTGGTTAGGTTTCAAGCGAAGGGTTAAGGTCTAGGGGGAAATTTTAGTGAAATAAAATTGGATTATAATTACTGTGTTTTAATTTGTCTCATGGGCGCCGACTTTTCATATTTTCAGTGGGTGCACAAACAAAAAACTTGATAAATTAATCGTCTTTAAAGCAATACAAATAACATAACATACTTTTTTGTATACGCTCCCGAAAACAGCTGTTTTAGGAACTCATTTGAGTCCCTAAAATGAGTCTTTTCCGGACTCAATGAAATAGTACGCAAAAAGGTTATTTTAGGTACTTAGTCCCCAAAAACAGTTTTTGCGGACAAAAAATAAAATTGGTTACTTACTATGATAACGAATTTTTTTTAATTAGTAAGAGGTGTGAATTCGTGTATTGGAAGCTTTAACAAAAAAATCTTGTATGCACCACGTACGCAATAGGTTTTAGGTGACTCCTCTCATTAAAGACTATTTTGCGTACTTGACACATAAATAGCTATTTTTCAGATCTTTTATACATATATTGGTATAACTGGCAGAATTTTCTTCTTCTTTATTTTTGCTGAATTTAATGTATGTATGTATATTTAGAACATTTAAAAACAATATAATTTTTCGTATAGTACAATAGAAAATATCAATAAATAACAGTAAAAAAAATACAAAAGTGGTTAATGTATGTATACAATAAAAAGTGTAAAAAATTGTATATGTTCAAAGTTGTAAAATACCTTTTGTTGAATGAAAAATTGATGCAAAAATTGTTAAATTTAAAAAAAAAATTTGGAAACAATAGTAAAAAAAAATTTTTTGTTTGTAAATCGAGTACTAAACACAACTTGGGGGTATCAACTTTTAGTTAATTAATAACAATTAATTTGAGGTAAGAAAAATTAGGGTATGCAAAAATCTAAATTGTTTCAAAAATTCTGAAAAAGTTGGAAAAAATGTTTTTATCATTTTGATGAAGATTACACAATGTTCAGAAACAATGAATTCCTTTGTTAAACTTTGATCAATCGGTCCGAGAAAACAGTTTGATGGATCGATTTAAAAATTTAGAGCTATTAGGGGTTCATTAATATAACAAAAAAAGTTGCTTTTTTACTTTTCTTTAAATCAATGGTGCGAGTGGAAATTTTTTTTCAAAAAATCGTATATACATATTGTAGGAAATTTCCAGTTTTTGAAACTATTCTCTGTGCGGTCATTGGTTACTAAAATATCGATGATCAAAGACCAAATGATCCTTTTTTATTAAAAGTCAAAAATCTCAGCGAAAAATTGACATAAAGAGAACATAAAAAAAGCAAATTGAAGCTGAAAGAACAAGCTATCCGGCCCATGCATTGATTAAACTAATAAAAAATTCCCCAAGTCGGTGTATCAAAAAAAAAATTAAATAAATTTTAGTTATTTATTCTACGAGTTTGAGTATAAATCGGACGCTTTATTTCACCTACAGTGGATTTTTAAACCACGAGTGGAAAAACCGTAAATTTTGACAGTGTCGAAGAATAAACAATTTTTTTTCTTTCGCCATTTCTTAGGATTACGTAATAATCTAGCTCAGAATTTTTTTTGCCAAAAGATCTCAAAACTAGAAACTTGAAGCTTAAAAATGTTTCTTTTATCTAGATACGACTATTTTTCATTGAGGTACAGTCTTTCAAAAACCACCACAAAATTTAAGAAATTTTTTTTCTTTTTTTTTTGGAATAGAATATAAAAGTTTAAAAGAATGTTTTGAAGTTTTTGAAATCATAACAAATCTTTTTTCAAGGAGTTTTTCACTGAAAAGCTTAATTTTTAATTAATGTGAAAAATGGAAAAACAAAATAGAATAACATAAACTATGAATTTGATTAATTTTTTCAAACGGGAAAATTGAATAATAGCAAATTTAAGACATCTTTGACATTAAAAGTGGGTGCCCCGCACCCATTAAATTTCAATGCAGCTACGTAGTCAGCGCCCGTGATTTGTCCCCAAAAACTCACCGGAATTTTTTTCAAGTTTGAACATAAATCTATTCTGGATTTTTTCCGACAGCTGAGCACTAGCTGATTCAAGTAAATAAATTAAGTAAATGTTTATAATGAGGATTATAAATACTTTTAAATGTAATTTCGAGTTTAGTTGCATTCGTTTAGCTGAAACTTGACAATGTTTCTTTCGTTGTTTGCAGTCTTTTTAAGTGTGTTAATTTTTTTCAAATTTATAAGCCCTTGTACTTACTGGAAGGAAAAGGGAATCAAGCATGTGCCAGCATGGCCTTTAGTGGGTAGCATGGGAAGAGTGTTTTTCAAAAAACAACCATATGTTGAGTTTGTCATTGATTTATACAACAAGTTCTCAAACGAAAGGTACTACAACTACGACATAATTTTTTACCATTTTTTCCTTTCTTAGATATGTAGGTTTCATGAAATTTACCCAAAACTGTGTTTTGATTCGTGACATTGAACTAATCAGGAATATAACAGGGAAAGAGTTTAATTATTTTACAGATCGTACAGTTTTATCTCAACTCAAAAATGATCCAATTCTGTCAAAAAGTCTAATAAGTCTTAGTGGTGACAATTGGAGGGACATGCGAGCGACTCTAAGCCCAGTTTTCAGCAGCAATAAAATCAGAAACATGTACACATTTATCGAAAAGTGTGCTCAAAATTTCATCAGTCATTATAAAGCCGAAGTTGAAGTCGAAGTAAAAGAAATTTTTTCAAAATATGCCAACGATGTGATTGCTTCAGTTGCGTTTGGTGTCGAGATTGACTCTTTAAAAGAACCAAACAACGAGTTTTACGCAAATACATCACCGTTATCTCCGAATTTTTTCAAAAAACTTCTCATTGGTAAAGAAAAAAATGATCGACAAGATTTAGTTAATTTGTTGATGGAAGCTCGAAACGGGGCTCTCAAATTCGAGACGTACAAAAGGGCAAAAGGTGAAGGTTTCGCCATTGAGGGAGAACCAGAAATTGACCCTTTGGCCAACCAAGTGGAACTCTCGGATGACCAAATTTTGGCCCAGGCCCTACTTTTCTTTTTCACTGCTTTTGACACCATTTCCACGTCTTCCAGTTTTCTGGCTTACGAACTTGCTGTCAATCTTGACGTCCAGAAGAAACTCCAGCGAGAGATCGACCGAGTGATGCAAATCACTGGTGACAAAATCCCCTACGACGCTTTGCTTTCAATGAAATATCTCGATCAAGTCATTTCGGGTAAAAATTTCGTCTTGGAGAAATTTTTGATTAAAGATTTTTTGTAGAAAGTTTGAGGAAGTGGCCTCCCAAATTCGAAACCGACCGTCTTTGCACCCGCGACTACCACTTAAAACCCCAAAAGAGTGAAACCCGTTCTCTTCTGATTAAAAAAGGAATGCCGGTTGTTTTACCAATCATCGCGATCCATCGTGACCCTCTTTACTACCCCAACCCCAATCGCTTCGATCCTGACAGGTTTAATGATGAAAATAGATCAAAGGTGATTCCAGGGACGTATCTACCTTTTGGATCAGGTCCAAGAAATTGTCTTGGTGAGATTTACGACCGTTTTTATTGACACGATTAGAATGCTTTTGTCCGTAGGTGTGAGACTCGCACTGCTGGAAATCAAAACATTGTTCTGTTATTTGCTTTCAAAGTTTGATATTGTACAGGTTAAAAAAACGCAAATGCCGATTAAACTCAGTCCCAAGTGTTTGGATATGCAGCCGGAAGATGGGTTCTGGCTGGGTTTTAGACCCAGAAATTAATGTAATAAAAAAAATAAAGCCCAAATAACTGTGGTGTTGATTTGTTATTAAACCTTCAAGAAAATTTAATTGACATGATTGCAGTATTGCAAAAATCATGACCTTCCTAATTTATTATCTAATCGGGTTTGAAGATTGCAATAACAACAAAAAACTGAAAACATGCACTTTGAAACGTGTTTTTTAAGAAACAGGGTTATTTTGATAGAAATATATTTCAAAAATCATGTATAGAAATATTTTAGACTAATTATGATAATAGGCCATGCAGATTTGATCGTTGTCATCAAATAAACTATTTCAAAGCAAATGAGTCATTAAACCAAGGCCGATTCTGTACGTACTGTATTTTATAGTTTGCTATTATTAGTCGTGTTCACTGTACCTAAAACTGTGCAATAATTATCTTATCTTTTAACATATTGATAACATATTGCACCACTGATAAAAATGATTCTTCTCGTGGTGTTAGGTGTCCTTATTTCTTGCATTTGGGCTTATTATAAAATAATTAAACCGGTGAAATACTGGCAAGAGCGAGATGTGATCCACGCCAAAGCATGGCCAATTGTTGGAAGCTTGAAAGATGTCACTTTGAAAAAAAAACACGTTGCTGATGCTATTAATGAAATTTATAACCAGTTTCCCAATGAAAGGTAATCAACAATTATTTTGTCAATCCATTTTAATGTTGATACTCGCAGATGTGTTGGTTATATGGATTTTACAAAACCTTTTCTCATGATAAGAGATTTGGAATTGATTAAAAGGATCACAGTGAAAGATTTTGATCATTTCCAAGACCATCTAGCTTTTGATACCATCATAAGTGATCCACTGTTAGCAAAAAGTTTGCTTAGTCTCAATGGAGAGAGTTGGAAACGGATGAGGGCCACAATTAGTCCAGTTTTCACCAGCAGTAAAATGAGATTTTTATACACTTTGATGGAAGAGTGTGCAGAAAATTTCACTAATTATTTCAAAGAAAAAGAAGTCAAAGTTGAGATGAAAGAGTTATTTTCGAAATTTGCCAATGATGTTATCGCAAGTACAGCTTTTGGTATCCAGATTGACTCTCTCAAAGACCCGAACAATGAATTTTTCAAAATGGGTTCCAGCTTTACTAATTTCGAACTGTGGTCCATTCTCAAAATTTTTATCATGCAATTGGCACCCGGATTAGCCAACGTAATTAATTAAACTAAACCGCTTCGTTTCTAACACTTGATTTTTAGTTACTGCGACTTCGGGTCTTCAGTGAAGAGATTACTAATTTTTTCAGGTCGTTGGTAAGAGACAATATCGAAAAAAGGCACACGGAAGGAATCATTCGTCCCGATTTGATTCACCTCCTCATGCAAGCCCAAAAAGGCCAACTCAAGTCCGAAACAGACGAAGAAATCGAGCACTCAGTCCTCGGCAATGCCAAAATCGAGCTAACAGACGACCACTTTGTCTCTCAAGCCTTAACTTTCTTCCTCGCCGGTTTTGACACTGTTTCAACAGCTGCCAGTTTTATGGCACAAGAACTGGCACTCAATCCCCAAGTCCAGAAACAACTCCAACTTGAAATTGACTCAGTTTGGGAAAAATACAACGGAAAAGTCCCCTACGAGACTCTCCAATCGATGAAATACCTCGACCAAGTCGTTTGTGGTAAGTCAAAAATTTCGCCAAAATTTCTAACCCAGTTTGAAGAAACGTTAAGGTTGTGGCCACCGGCATCACAAACTGACCGACTTTGTGTCAAAAGTTACGTAATCGAGCCGGTGAATCCCAAGGAAAAGGTTGTTTTTGTTGAAAAAGGGACATCGGTTCTTGTACCAATCATGTCAATACAGAGGGACCCCAATTATTGGGAAAATCCGGACAAGTTTGATCCTGAGCGGTTTAGTGATGAAAATAGGACGAAAATAATTCCAGGGGCGTACTTACCGTTCGGGGCAGGGCCCCGCAACTGCATTGGTGCGTCAAGTGAGTTATAATTGCTAAAATTTTATTATTCTGGTTGCAGGTTCGAGATTTGCTTTACTTGAAATCAAAATTCTTTTTTTCCATCTCTTGTCAAAATTTATTCTTGTGCCGGGTGATAACACAGAAATTACGTTGAAACTTGACCCTACGAAACTAAGTATGACTCCAGAACATGGCTTCCAATTGAGTTTGAAACGGAGATTGTTATCTCCTTAACTGATTCAAGTGTTTAGAGGAAATGTCAAGTGGTGTAGGTCACGATTTTGTCACCTCTACATTTCATGACATTGATCTTATCAGGGATTACAGTTTTATTAATATTTTGTAACCACAGTTAGTTCAGTGTCAATAAAAGACAAAAATAACGTGTTTATTTTGGTGGTGCATTTTTATGTAAATAAATAATTTCCAAATCCGTGTTTGTGTGAACCATGTGTTATCAATTGTTCTGATTAGTGAAAATAAGTTATTTCAAGAACAACCATTGAGCAGAAATGTTGTACGTTTTGTTGGGAGCGCTTTTAGCCCTTTTTATTTATTACAAAATTGTCAAACCGGCGAAATTTTGGGACGAACGTGGTGTGACCCATGAGCCGGCTTTGCCCCTCGTTGGAAATTTCCTCCCAGCATTTCTTCGGAGGAAACACCCTGTAGCAATTCTAACAGAACTGTATCAAAAATACCGAGGGAAAAGGTAATCCCAAATTTTTTGATCCCAAAATTAAGTTTAAAATTTCAGATATGTTGGGTTTTTGCAATTCAATCATCCTTTTCTGATGGTGCGAGATATCAACTTGGTCAAACAACTCACTGTTAAAGATTTTGACTCGTTCCATGACCACTTCCCGTTCAACTATGCCAAAAATGATCCCATTTTAGGCAAAAGTTTGCTCTTGTTAAGTGGCCAAAACTGGAAGCAGATGAGGGCGACTTTAAGCCCGGCTTTCACCGCAAACAAAATGAAAAACATGTATCAACTAATGACAGAATGTGCGAAAAACTTTGTTGGGCATTTTAAAGGCAAAGAGAAAGTCGCTGTTGAAGTCAAAGACATTTTTACGCGATTTACAACCGATGTGATTGCTTCAACAGCTTTTGGTATCAAAACCGACTCACTCAACGAACCAAATAACCGTTTCTTCCTCATGGCCAAGACTTTGGGCAAATTTGGGCTCGTTCAAATTGTCAAAATGTTGGTTTCGTCGTTTGTCAAAATCGGGATTTTTCCCAAAGATGTTGTAAGATTTTTTGGCACAATTATCAAAAACAATATTTTTGAGAGAGAACAAAATGGGATCGTGCGACCTGATATGATCCACTTATTGGTTCAGGCTCGTAAAGGCCAACTCAAGTACGAATCATCCCAAGACGAAGGATTTGCCGTAGTTCAGGAGTCCCAAATCGGGCAAAAATTTGACCAGAAGAGACTCACAGATGACGATATTGTGGCCCAAGCAATGACTTTCTTTTTTGCTGGTTTTGAAACAGTGGCAACAGCTTCGTCTTTCATGGCTTACGAGCTTGCCATTCATCCGGAAATTCAGAGGAAACTTCAAGAGGAAATTGATTTTGTCGGGGAAAAATGTGAAGGAAAAGCTTCATACGAGACTCTTCTCTCGATGAAATATTTGGATCAAGTTGTGTGTGGTATGTTTTTGGTGATTGTTAATAAGTTTCTGGAAATTCAAATTATAGAAAGTTTGAGGATGTGGCCTCCAGGGTTCCAGATCGAACGCATGTGTACCAAAAATTACAAAATTCCACCGAAAAATCCCAATGAAAAAGAAGTTGTTTTGGAAGAAGGAATGTCACTCATTATTCCAGTGTTCGCCTTACACCACGACCCGGATTTGTTCCCGGAGCCTGACAAATTTGACCCGGAACGTTTCAGTGAAGCCAACAGAACAAAAATTGTTCCAGGGAGTTACCTACCATTCGGTTTAGGCCCTCGGAATTGCATTGGTGAGTGAAAATTGCCCATTACCAAACACTATTTCACTATTTTCAGCCTCGAGGTTTGCCCTACTGGAAATCAAAACCTTATTTTTCCACTTGTTGTCAAGATTTGACATTGTGGCCATTGACACGACCCAAATACCCCTCAAGTTAAGCACATGGAAGGTGCAATTGGAACCGGAAAAGGGTTTCAGACTAGGCATAAAACCAAGAAAAGTCACTATTTATTAATAAAAAATACAAATTACAATTTTCTACGTTTTAAACCAACCCAAATTCCCCCTTTTGCATCTAGACCTAAAGTTTTAGCAAATTTGAGCGGAATCACTGTCTTTTCTACGGGAACTAAATCAAACTTTGTTAAGAGATTAATGAGCAAGACTTTGATTTCCAGAAGAGCGAACCGTGAACCTGAAAAAAATTTCTAATGAAAAAAAAATTGCATGGAACGGAATCTTACCAATGCAATTTCGTGGTCCTATCCCAAATGGTATGTAGGACCCTGGTAAGATTTTCCCTTTGTTTTCATCACTGAACCGATCAGGGATGAATTTTTCCGGTTCGGGGAAAAACTCGGGACTGTAATGCAAGGCAATGACCGGGATTGCAACCAAACATCCTTTTTCAATAATTGCCACTTTTTCTCCTTCTTGTTTCGGCCTGATGACATAATCCTTGACACAAATCCGGTTCAGGACATAACCTGGAGGATATTTCCTCAAGGCTTCGGACACGACTTGGTCTAAGAATTTCATTTTGAGGACTTGTTCGTAGGAGATTCTCTCTTCCATGACCAAATCAATTTCTTTTTGCAAGTTTTTCTGGATTTCTGGATTCACCACAAGTTCGTAGGCTAGGAAACTCATCAAACTAGACGAAGTGGTGAAGCCAGCAATGAAAAAAACTAGAGCTTGTGCTGTGATAAGTTCGTCTGTGATGTTTAGTGAGTTTTCATTTTTCCCAATTGGTGACTCTTGAACTGTTGCAAAACCAGTATCGAGTGAATTTGGCTCGATTTGGTCATGTTTTAGTCGTCCTTTTCGGGCCTCCAACAACAGATGGATCATATCAGGTCTTAGGATCCCTTGCTTTTCCCTTATAGTAATCGCATCTTTGATAATCCGGAGGAAAAAATCGGAAATTGTAGAGGGGAGAGCTGGAATTCGGAAAAACTGCACTGGATTGCCTCCCAGTTGAAAATCGTATTAAAATACCTCAAAAATCTTCGGGAAAAAACCGTAGAGGAGGCTTTTGAGGAGCCTCCAAGGCGTTGGTTTGGACACAAGAGTGCCCATTTTGTAGAACTCGTTCCCTGGGTTTAACAACGAGTCGCATTCGATTCCAAAAGCGCAATTCGCAATCACATCATTGGTGAATTTCGTACAAATGTCCTTCATTTCGACTTGGACAACACTTTCGCCTTGACCTAGAAAGTGTTGAGTGAAATTTTCCGCGGTTTGTGCGATTAGTGTGAACATCGCTCGCATTTTGCTTCCGGTAAAAGCTGGACTTAGGGTCGATCTCATCTCGCGCCATTTCTGGCCCTTCAAGGAAAATAAATTAAGCCCAAGAATAGGGTCGGTTTTCTCGTTTGTAAAAGCCGAGTGGTCTGTGAAATGTTCAAAATCTTTCACTGTTATTGATTTGATTAGATCCAAATCGCGGACAAAGAGCGACGGTTGGAGGAATTGGTAACTGCCATAGTATCTAGAAATTTGGTCAAATTTTTGGATTATTCTTTATTTTGGTTACCTTTTATCGGGATGTTCGTTGTAAGCAGCTATGACAGCTTCAGCAAATGACTCTTTCCCCAAAAACACTTTCCGAAAACGGGTCCATGGTTTGACGTAAAAAATATCGCGACGTTGCCAGTAAAAAAAGGGCACTACCAGTTTAAAATAAATAATCGCAAGGAAAAGAAGGACAAATAGCAACACTGCAAACATGGCTGAATGAAATGTGAATACCTGGGAGATGCTTTCACCTTGATTCGAGTTTAGTGAACTCTGGACGAAGATAATTATTATTAGTGAAATTTTCTGGTTTGTGATTAAATCAAAAATAAATCATTTAATTTGTTTTATTTCGCATGAAATCATATGACTTCAAAACTCGTGACAAAATGACTTAAAAATTATTTTATTTTAATTCCCAAGGTAATGATAGGGTAAAAATGTTGTTGTACCAGTTATTTCAAGTTCTTCACGTGACATTTTTTTTAAATTAAATTATATAACGCGGCCTTTGAACAAAGGTAATGACTAGCTTGTCTGGAAGTCATCTTTTCATTATTTTAGAGTTTTAGAAATGCAATTTTATCTTGACAAATAATAAAAACATTCTTTTACATTTTTAAATTAAAGGAAATAAAGTGAATTTATAAACGATTTATTTGTAAAAAACGATAATTTTGTGATCATTTAAATTTCGACAATTTATTCAATTATTTTTTTTCTGTAATTCTGAGTATTATTGGAATTTAATGTTCTTTTAAATATGGTAGCATCCGATTTTTTACATTTTGTGAACAAATGGTAAACTAGTTCACAAATTTACGCACATTTGCAGAACCTTTTGAACAATGAAGTTGAAACTTTTGTTCGTAAGCACATTGCTTTTTCTCATACCTAGCATTGTATCAGAAGAAAAAAAGCTCATAGTTTATGATTCGACAACAGTAGATGAACATTTCCGTACTAATACAACAAGAAAAGAAGAAAATGTTATTGTTGTATTTGAAGAAACATTTGAGATCAAAGTTGAGAATGAGTTAAATGTACTTCGGAAAAATATGCTGGAGATAGAGGAAGAACTTAAATACTTAATTATTAGTGGTGTTAATTTAAGTGAAATTGAACCAGAAACTTTCTTTGGACAGAACATCATTTATTCGATTGATCTAAGTGACAACAAACTAATCATCATACGTTCAAACACATTCCGAAACATATCTTGTAGAAGTTTAGTTTTGCATTCAAACGGAATAAATTATATTGAGGAAGAAGCAATTTCAAATATGCCCAACTTGGAATTTATTGATCTAAGTAATAATCAAATTGTTGATTTTACTAGTGACTCTTTCGTTTCCTTACCGAAGTTAAGTGCATTTATTATTAGTGATAATAAGCTTAAAACACTGAAGAAGAAACAGTTTGATTTCATGAGTAAGGAAGAAATATTATCAATCTCAGCTAGGGATAATTCTATTGAGGAAATTCATCCAAAAGTTTTTGAAGGAAAATTTGTGTTTCAATTGATTTTGGCAAATAACAATATCAGGGATGTTCCCTGTGATATTTGGAAACAAAATAATTTGGAATTTGTAAATTTGAGCGGGAATAAGTTGGAAGAACTCTGCGATGAATCTTTTTATAATAATAATACAAACATGTTGGTGGATTTGCGCGATAATCCTTTGAAATTGGAAACTTTGGAAAAATTGAAACGGAAAGAAATGTTTTTCGTGAAATAGAAATCAAACATTGTAAACGTTTTGTTGTACACAATTTTGTTTAATACAATATAAAAATTTCCCAGATTTTTTACATTTTTTTTATCCGTTTTAAAATCCTTAAATAGAAATAAACAGCTTTAAAATTACCTAATAATAACTAATAATAAAAAATATTCAACAGTAATTACATCAGTGATGATAATTTCTTGATAATTTTAAAATTCAATCAATCGTGCGAGAGCATTTGGTGCATGCAAATGGTTGTAAAAACTACAGGATAGGATAAACTAAAAGAAGATAAATTTGAAAATTAACAAAACATTATTGAAATTAAAAAAAAAGATTTAAACATAAATAATTATTGATCATAGAAATAAGTTGCAGAAACCAGGTATTTAAATTTAATGAAGAAATGTTGAGGAAATCAGTCTGTTCATTTAAAAGGTCAATATTAATGTTATTTCAAATAAATCGGAAACAAATACAATAAATTGTACAAAATTTATTTGTAAAAGACGTTAACAATTATATTGGAAAATTATTTTGGTCGGTGACTCCTCATCCAACCTCTTTAACCGCCTCTGAGTGGGGCAGTCGAGTGGATTTCCCGTGAAAATCCCAAGAGTCAAATGATTCAACTGGAAGAAACTCCCCGGCAAATTTTCCAATCTATTGTCTTGCAAATATACTCTAACCAGAGTATGACCCTCAAAAACCCCACTTGGCAACTCCTCAATTCTGTTCCTCCTCAAATTAAGTGTCTCCAACATAACATCGTTGAAACTCAAACAATCAACGTTTTCGATTTTGTTATTATCCAATAAAATTGTTACCGGTTTTTCACTGTTCATGAAACGGAACCAATTCGGACCCACTTTTTTCAGCCGATTAAAAGCCATGTCCAGATAGATAGCCGGCGCTGAAATAATCGAATTTTCAAAAATTTCCACAATTCGATTATTCGATAAATTGATAATTTCCAAATTGGGTAAGTCAACAATGGCTTCGTTTTGCAAATAAATGATTTCATTTTGTTTAAGTATAAGTTCAAAAATTCCTAAATTTCTGAAAGTCCCAGTTTCGATCACTTTCAATTCGCTGTTGGCAATCACAATAGTTTCAGTGATTTCCTGATCGACAAAAGCGTCACTTTGAATTCTCTTCAACTTGTAGTTTGTATCCATAATAAAAATCGAAGTTTTCTCTCGGACTTCTAACAAATTTTTCCCAAAAACTTCAAACTCATCTTCAATTATCAATTTTTTCGCGTTTTCCACACTTGTGATTTTATCTTCATTTCGACGGATTGTTTCACCACCCACTGTTATTGTGTATTTCACTCCTTCAATTAAATGTGAACAGGTCACAACTGTGGTTAAAAATAATTGAAAGTTAACAAAAACCATCATCAAATCTGGAATAAGTTAATACAGGTCTGGGATTTTTATTTAATTGTGTATGAGGTAAAAAAATGTTACATGACATAAAAAATGTGTAAAGTTATTTTTAGATTGTTTTTTCCTTTGATTCACCGGAATTAATCAGAAAGTTTTACTGGTTGCCGACCCACAAAATTAAATTAATTTGTATAATTAATTAATTTGTTTATCTTCTTTTTAGTACGTGATCACTAACAAAAAACGATTACGGAATGTGAAATTCTACACTTTAGCACCTATTTATCAGAATTAATAATCTTCGTGTAAAAAACAGACTATTTTGATCCCAATCTCTCATATCAGATTTTCGTGTCAACTAATGAGTTCAAGTAATCGCTGTTAATTAAATGAGTTAATTTGTTTAGCCAAACGAATTCATGTGATTATATTTATGCCAGAAAAATAGCCCTGCAATAAAATTGTTTAAGCAGCAGCAATTAATATCACGAGGTAGTTTAAACAAGTGGCTACTTAAAAAGGGGCCAAATGTCAATGCGACACAGCATGTTGTGTGCCACTGGTAATGATGACTAATATTCATTGGGAATTTTACAGTCAGGAGACGATTTTTACACTATCAGCCATTTACATAATTGATAATTTTTTTCTGATTTTTCGAAATGTTTGCAGAGTCAAAGTACACGCATTTCTTATCCTCATGCAAAATAATTTGTACTGCTTATCATGATTTATTAACACCGGTTGGCTAACTCAAACAAGCCATAATTTTACATTTTCTGAAAATTTTTTTGTTTGTGCAAGAAATGTTTTTTTCCAACTGCATGTCTCATGTGTCTAGAATGTCAGGGATTAAGCAAAATTCCAAGACATTTCTTTATCTTTTTTAATATACATAAATATTCCAAATTATTGTTGGCAATAATTAATTGTTTTATCAATAACGGTTTAGCAATTTTGTTTTAATCGGTCTATAACTCGTGTGACAATACGACGTTTTATAACGCCAGTAATCTCTTAAAGCACTCATTTGAGTGTCGAAATAGGCCCCTTTAACACTCTTCATTTTCAAGGTTGGCAGCAGTGCCAATAACCAGTGTTAATCAATTGACGCAAAACGTTCCCTGAAGTTTGGTTAAATTTTTAAATAAATAAATTGATTTTGTGTTAATTTGAAAAAATATTGTTGTCAATCATGTATTTAGCAAATACTTGTGTGATATAATAATAATGTAAACGCGCAAAAGCTGTCATTTATTTTTTATAATTTTAAAAACAAACACTTTATCCTTGTGATTTATGAAACAATTTGTTTTAAAATCTTTGTTAAATATTATGTTAAAACTATAGCAAAACATTTTCAAACTACTTTCAGTGACCCAAAATTTGCCCGGGAATTCCCCGATTGTACAAACGCCTCTAGTGACCCATTTTTGGAATTAAAACTTAAGAAAGTATCACCTTGTCACGCATTGTTTTTATCCGTAATTTTTCTAAACGATTGTAGGTTAATGAACCAATTTAAGTAAACAAATAATTTAGAATTGTCATAATGACGTCACATGAAAGTAGTTCTTATTGACGTGATTTTGCACTTCTGAGAAACAAATCTGGTTGGTGTTAAATTATTAATGATTTTTTTATTAAAATCATTTGGTGGATGCGCCGGTTTAAGTTATCTCACTTTGTAAATATTTTCCGAGTTAATAAAATGTTAATGACATTTTGTGAAATATTTATTAAAATTTGAGCTAAAAATATATTTAAAAATAACAACGGTAATATTTAAAATTTGCAACTTGTATTGTAATAAAAAGTAACCTTGTTTTAGTGATTACCACCCGGAAAAAATCGATTTCGGCCGAATTTTTACTCAGTGATTATTCAAAAAATGCTAATAAAACACTGATAAAGTGATATACAGTATTGTTTTTTCCAAATTTGAATACATAATACTTTGTTGCCAAACATTGTTCAAATTTCTGCTCGTAATTACAATTGCTGAAATAATAAGTGCTTTTGTTATCAAACATTTGAACCAGTTTTCTCAAGTTAATTCACATTGTTGAGTTTTCTTATTATCAAGATCGAGATAAGTTTTACTTCAATTTCAATTTTATCCTCAATTTGCATTTGAATTTATTGCAAATTGAAAACTCTAGTGTTAAAAAATGTAAAACAGTTCAATATTTACAAAATTTGTCAAGTTTTAAGTCAGCTGAATTTTATTTTAAAAATTAAGATGAGAAAACAAGATAATCAAAACGACAAATGTCAAAATTTTCTACTAATTTTGAGTCATCGATATTTTGGAAAACTATCTCACAAAGTGAAAATTTAATAATTTTAGCAAACTTGACGTTTTTTGGAAATCCTTTGATAATCTGGGATCGCAATTGGGATTAGGCGTGCGTAGGCTTAAAACGTCATAGAGAAATCTACTCTGAGAAATTGTATGTTTTATTACTTTTAAGACCTGATTTCTGTCTCTAATACACAAAAATTCCATAAAATCTTAAAAATGTACAAATTTGGTTAATACCTGATTGTTTATGGCCGAAATAGTCATAAAATATGCGCTATTTTTCTATAGGACGGGCTAATATTTAAATAGCAAGTTTGTTTTTCCAACTCGCAATTTTTCCACGACTGAATAACTTTAATAATCCCTAATTTTGACAGTATGAGTCTTGTGGACCTAAACTTGTTTAATTATGACTCAACGATGAATGATAAAATAATGTAAAAGTAAATAAATCATAAAAGAAATTCCTTCCAAAGTCTTGTAAAAAACTACGTAAATAAGTCGATTATCGTGCGATTAAACGGCTTATCATTACTTTGCCTGTATTAAACACAATAATCCACCTTTTTTAATCCCTCACTTCTTGAAAATGCAAATTTTCATCGGAGGGACATGTTAATCTGATTTTCTCAATTTTTTCACGCCATAAGCAATGGCTTAATGTGAGGCGGAATAGTCTCGGTTAAAATTCACGTGAGTTTGTTTGTTTTCCGGGCTGTGAGGGATTCCGGTAATGACGTGAGAAGAGCACGTGACCACCAGTACATATGGAGTTGAAATTTGTTGATGGATTCAGTTTACTTCCAGTTCAGACTATAAGACGCGCTTCAATTGTTATCTCTTCGCCTAGTATTAAATAGTGTGAACAACGGGACTTCATACTAGAACTCGCCAGAAAGAAAGTATAGATAATATGCATCTACAGAACGATGACCATCGCTTCATGTGAGTAGAAATCCCACTTTTTGCGATTATTTACAAAAAACTTGTGTGTTTACTAGTGCAGAACGGCACAATGTGGGGCATTTTAGTTTTAATACATTTTCATTTTTTGATAAGTTTGAACCGATTTGAACTTGGCGATTCTAGAGCAAGGCTTTGATTTATTATCTTTGATTATTTGGTAATTAGCCATAAATCTCAATTATGTAAAATTTGACTAAATCAGCTCGTCTTAAATTTATTATCAAAACGGTGGAATAATTATTGAAAGTGGAAACGTTTGACTAAATTCTGCAACTTCTCGAAATTAATTAAATTGGTGTATTCAACATTAAAAAAATTACAACCGTTGGCAAAATACATATTTTTTTTATTGCCAGATACAATTTTTGTTATGTTTATTGCCGATTTTTAAATTAAAACACATATACAGGTAGAGTCACCAAATTAAAATACATATAACTGATTTATGTTTCAAACGCAAGTTTTTCGTTTTTCCTTTGTTTTCTATTTTTGTAAAATAAAAAAGAAAGAAATTAAGTTAT
>NW_025400984.1:2676941-2874191 GCF_015345945.1 Tribolium madens | reverse complement strand
CAAGAAATAACAATGTGATTTTAAGTCGAAAAAATTGCTTATTTATTTTTTATTTTTTTGAAGATCTTGTTAACAAACAAACGAATAAATAAAAAATACACATCTTCCGAAGCACAAACTAAGAAATCCATGGATTGAAAAACATTTTATTTTATAATTTTTATTGAAAAAGTAAAAAACATGAAAGAACCTGTGGCAACTTTTTTTTCTAATGTAATTTTTTACACATTTAAATGAATTATAAATATTATAATTAATTAAGAAATTACTGTAAAACAGTCCTTAAATAAACTACATCTGTGACTATTTTTTAGTAATAAACAAATAATGGCACTGAAATTTTGAACTTATGATTTGATATGATTTGTTAAAGCAGTCAATCAGCTTTTTTATTATTTTTATGCCAAGACCAGTTATAAATTTTGAAAAATAAATATTATTACGCATAAAATATTCGACTTGGAAAAATTCTAATATAATCACTGGTGTGAATTAAAATGTAAATTTTTACAAATTAAGACGATTTGCAAGAAATTAAATCATCACTGGATGATATTTATTGTCCTGATAAGTTGCAAATTAGCGCCACAAAATGAAACACGGTTACACAACATCGTAGAAATTGGACTTTTGTTAAAAAATAAATAAAAGTAAAAATCGCAACCGATATCACCTTGAAACATAATTGTAGCAATGATTATATCGTAAAGCTAAAATCATAATCATCTCGTTTATGGAAAGAGGAATTGTCGCCGCTCTTGGCCTGAATATTCCATATTTCAGGAACATCATGAAGACGGAAAGAGACCTCCAAGGTGAAGGCGGCGGGGGTCAGAATGTCTTCGGCAACCCCACTCTCAGCGTCTCCTCCACAAGCGTCGACATCGACCGACAGGAGCAGTTCAAAGGCAGTAACGACTTCATTTGTAACTACCCCAACCCAAATCTTAACCCTCCTTAACCCTAGGGGTTGTTTCAGTGGTGGAAGACAAGCAATACCCAACGAGTAACTCACTGAAATCGTGGGTTATGAACAAAGCCCGCAATGCCTGCACCAAGAAAATGCTTCATAGGAGAATCCCAATTCTGGGATGGCTGCCCAAATACGACTCTGAGAGTGCCATCGGGGATTTGGTGGCTGGGATTACAGTGGGATTAACTGTAATCCCGCAAGCGTTGGCTTATTCGAACATTGCAGGGCTGCCAGCACACTATGGGTTGTACTCCTCGTTTCTGGGATGCTTCATTTATATCTTTTTCGGGAGTTGCAAAGACGTCCCAATGGGACCCACTGCCATAGCGTCGCTTTTGACCTACCAGGCCGTCAATGGACGAGGACCACAGCATGCCATCCTACTGTGTTTCTTAACAGGGATTGTGCAAATCTTGATGGGATTTTTTGGACTAGGTGAGCCACCTCAGGGAAAATCCCAAAAATTTACAATATTTTTCAGGATTTTTGATCGATTTTGTCTCGGGGCCGGTCTCGTCAGGGTTTACTTCAGCCGTGGCTCTCATCATTGTAACCTCACAAATCAAGGATGTTCTCGGGATTCAAGGCTCAGGGACGACTTTTGTGAGCACTTGGAAGAGCCTTTTGCAAGACATCCACAACACTAATCCCTGGGATTCAGTGTTCGGGATTTGTTGTATTGCAGTCTTGTTAATCATGAGGGTCGTCACCAATTTAAAAGTCGGGCCTTCAAACGGGGAATTGACAAAATTCCAGAAAATCGTCAATAAAACCATTTGGCTTATTGGGACTTCCCGGAATGCAATCCTGGTGATTGTTTGTGGTTTCATCGGTTATTCCTTCTGTCTCAATGGGGAACCCCCATTCAAAGTCATCGGACATGTTCCCCAGGGATTACCAACAGTCAAACCACCACCTTTCAGTACCAATCAAAATGGTACTAGTGAGAGTTTCTGGGATATGGTGTCTGATCTCAGTTCGGGAATCGTCGTCGTCCCATTAATTGGACTTCTGGAAGATATCTCAATCTGCAAAGCTTTCGGTAAGTCGACACAAAGCCCATTTTTGTTTTATTTCCGGGTTTTTGCAGCCAATGGCAAGGCCGTCGATGCCACACAAGAACTCCTAGCAATCGGGATTTCCAATGTTGCCAACTCGTTCGTCCAGGCTTTCCCCGGATCGGGTTCTCTCTCCCGGAGCGCTGTCAACAATTCCAGTGGCGTCCGGACCCCACTCGGGGGTCTCTATACCGGAATTCTGGTCATCGCAGCTCTCTTATTCTTTACACCTTATTTCTACTACATACCCAAATCATCGCTAGCTGCGATTATTATCGCAGCTGTTATTTTCATGGTCGAGGTCAAAGTCGTTAAACCAATGTGGAGAACCAAAAGTAAGTCCAAAAACTCTTGAAAATCCTCTAATTTTTTTCTCGTAGAAAGCGACCTAATCCCAGGCTTGGGCACATTCATCGCTTGTCTAGTCCTGCCCCTGGAATATGGGATTTTGATCGGAATTGGGATTAATCTCCTCTTCATCTTGTACCATGCAGCTAGACCGAAAATCACCGTCGAAAAACTAACAGTAAGTCACTAAAATTTTGAAAAACATCAGTTTCAAATCAAAATTTTAGAGCCATGAAGGTGTGGAATATTTAATGCTGACACCTGACCGATGTCTCATTTTCCCGTCAGTCGATTACGTAAGAAATTTGGTTACAAAACACTCAATCAGACAGGGAATTCCCGTCGTGATCGATTGTTCGCATATTTACGGAGCCGATTACACTGCAGCTACCGTTATCGAAGTCTTGACTCAAGATTTCGCAGCCAGAGACCAACCGTTGCTCTTCTACAACCTCAAACCAAGTGTGAGTTCGGTGTTTGAGGGCCTTTCGCCGAAAGAATTTGTCGTTTATTACAATCGGGAGGATATTGACGAGTTGTTGAGGAACAAGTCGTACATCAAGAAGCAAATTTTTAATATTTGAGAGTATTTAGAGTGAAAGAATCAGTATTGTAGTCTTAGAGTTTTAGTTCTGTGAACTGTTTTATTTATTGTCCTTCGTGTATATATAAGTGTACTAACGATTTTATATCTGTGATAAATGAAGCATTTTATACTTAGTGGTGGGTTTTATTTACAAATTCCCTTTTTACGTATTTATACAAAAAAAAACAAGATTCAAAATTATTAATTTTAAGTCAATAATTGCCTAAAACTCGATTAAACTTGATCCTTGACGACCTTGGTTAATTACAAAATTTGCAAAACTTGAATAGTTTGTTACACCCGGAAGAGTAGTGACCGAATTATTCCGGATTTATTGCAAAACTAGAATTTATTACTAAAAAAATTATTTAAAGCAAGATATAAAACAAATTAAAACAGTTTTTAATATATTGTAAATGTAAATAAAGTTACAAAGAGAAAGGTAATACAATATGATAACTGAGGACGTATCTCATAATTTTTTAACTTACTACCAGTGGCAAATCAAGACCCTAAAACATTTCGAGGCTCCCCAAGATTTTTAAATATTATTAACAACCCATGGTCTTAAAAAGATTGCATAAAAATAAAAATGCATTAATATTAACTATTCTACTCCCCATAAAGAATTTCTGAGAAGCAAAAACGCTTGCGTTTTGGATTTTGCATGTCCCAGAGGTGAACAAAAAGCATGGAACCCAACGTTTTTTGCTAAAACTATTTATTAAAAAAAAACTAACTGAAATATGATAGATTATTATTATAAAAATGTAATGTTACTAAAAAATAAAAATTTTGATTTTTTTTGTATTCGAGTTTTGCATTTTTTTAAACTTTTTAAATGGCAACCTTGTTAACAAAGGCTATAATACAAGAATTACAACTGTCTACATTTTATTCATATAGGTAACTTAATAAAACCATTTAAAAAAATCGCATAACTCAAAACACGATACATTTTTTTACTTGATTTTTATTAATTATTATTAGTTTCTAAAAGCAAATGATTAAAAAAATTCTGACCACCTTTTTTTAAGTTTTTCAGAGGCTAGTTTCGCCCCTGCTTACTACCTACTGCTACCTATTTTAGGTGTTTTCAAATTTGTACTTTCCCATAATGAAAACAAACAATGCAAAATAATAACAATAATTCTAAGCTACAATTAATTTGTAGTACAAAATTAAAAATATTCTTTTCAGAAATTAACCAGAAATAATTTTTTGTGTAAAATCAGTTAAAATAAAGCCACAGTGACCTAAAATTCCAATTTATTCGTTCTATGGTGAGCAGAACCCGTCTTTTTATTTCATTTTTTGAAAATTTGTCTTCAATTGAGTAAAAATAAAACACCTTTATCCACAATCACTCTATAAAGAGATTTTATTCCACACTTTAGATGCGTACAAAGTACCACTTTATCCACTAGTGGAATAAAGTAACTTTATTCCACTGCACCAGCGCACCGCGTAACAGCTTACTACGTTTAACCGAAAGCACATTTGACGTGACATTTAAATGTCAGTTTAATTTTTAATTAAGCTTGGAATAATTTGGGCCTGTGATTGTGGATAAAACGTTATATTGCAGTCGTGTGTTAGTCGCGTTTTATCCACTTAAGAAAATAAACCGCTCGACCTGACGTTCTCGCGGTTAAACATTCCTGCGTGGATAAAACGCTATCTAACACACTCTTACAATAAATAACTATTATTTCAATGTTAAAAGTATAAAACCAAAGATAACAAACACTCTAAATAACAAAAATTATTCTTAATAGTCACCGAAAATGACGTTTCAGAAATTGTGCGTTTTTTTATGTGCATTTTTTTAATAATCTCTTGGATAATTTGAGTTTAAAAAAATCTACTCATAATCCTGGAATGTCGTCATAATTTGGATTAAAAATGTGCATTACTGACACGTGTATTAATAATCCCTTGACTGATTTTGAGTTTTTAAAATTTTCCAATAATCTTGAAATATCATAATCGGCATTAAATATGGATAACTCTACAACAAAATCTACTTTTAGGGCAGTTTTAAAATTTATGGTTTTATTTTAAATAAAAATTAATAATTAAATAATAAATAATTTTAGGCATAAAAATGCACACCCACCTAAAATTTTGTAACAATGTTTTCAAGAATATTTTTTACTTTTTTTGAGTTTAAAAAGAATTTCACCTTCTTTATTTTGTAACTAATTAAAACATTCTGTTTTAAATTCCGCACAGGTAATTATGTCTTTATCACCGACGTCCTCACTTTAATTGCTTTTTATGTCCAATAACACGCGCCTTATCAAAACCCGCCAATTATCATACAAAAACGAACACTTTTTACAACAAAAATAACATAAAACCGACCGTTTGAGACGATGGAGGCAACAAATGAGTCGGTAGAAGGAGACCCAAACGACCAAAATGGCAACGTCTATAAAAACACTGGTCTAGATTTACAACACTTTAGTGGAAGCAACGATTTTGTCTGTAAGTTTTATTGAAAAAAAGGTTTCGTTTCATTTCTGGACAATTTTCAGTTGTTTGCAAGGACGAAACACGAAGAAATCGCTCATTGAAGACGTACTTTAGAAAAAAACTAAATTGTACAAATGTGAAAAAAATCCTAGTCAAGAGAATCCCAATTTTGAATTGGTTGCCTCAATACGATTGTAATTGCGCCGTTGGGGATCTCGTAGCTGGGATAACAGTGGGATTAACCGTAATCCCGCAAGCTTTGGCATATTCGAGCGTTGCAGGATTGCCATCTCAGTACGGTTTATACACCTCATTCCTGGGATGTTTCGTTTATATTATTTTTGGGAGTTGCAAGGATGTTGCGATGGGTCCCTCAGCCATTATGGCCCTTTTAGTGCACCAAGTGACTGAAGGGAAAGGGCCAGAGTATGCAATTTTGTTGTGTTTGCTTACAGGGATTGTGCAACTTGTGATGGGAGTCCTGGGATTAGGTGAGTACGATTCAAGTGGAAGGGTTATAATCGGGATTTAAAGGTTTCTTGATTGATTTCATATCGGGGCCAGTGTCGTCAGGATTCACTTCAGCAGCTGCTTTAATAATTGTCTCGTCGCAAGTTAAGGATTTGCTGGGGATTAGGGCGAGTGGGACAACTTTTCTAGACATTTGGGAAGGGATTATCGCAGATGTGAAGAATACGAGACTGTGGGATTGCGCTTTCGGGATTGCTTGTATGGTAGTTCTGTTAGCACTAAGGGTATTTGTCCAATTTGTGAATCAGTGTTACCAACTTAAATTGTAGATCATGTCAAATGTGAAAATCCGAGAAACCACCCACAAGAAATGGCAAACGGTCTTCATCACCACCCTTCGCCTCATCGGAATCTCACGAAACGCCATCCTCGTCATAGCTTGCGGTGCCATTGGTTACTATTTCTGCACCTTGGGGGATCCCCCGTTCAAAGTAATCGGTTACGTCCCTGAAGGATTCCCCGCAATACAGCCTCCACGTTTTTCCTACACCTCCAACGACACGCACGAGGGATTCCTCGACATGGTTACCAACATGCGAACGGGAATTATAATCGTACCATTGCTGGGCCTCCTTGAAGACATCGCCGTCTGCAAAGCTTTCGGTAATTCCCCCAGAAATAAAACACAAAAAATACAGGTTTTGTAGCAAATGGGAAACCTGTTGATGCCACACAAGAATTGCTAGCGATTGGGTTGTGCAACGTTGCCAATTCATTTGTTCAGGGATTCCCCGGGAGTGGGGCTTTGGCACGAAGTGCTGTTAATAATTCCAGTGGAGTTAAAACGACAATGGGGGGGCTATACACGGGGGTTATAGTGATAACAGCTTTGTTTTTCTTTACTCCTTACTTTCAGTATATACCAAAACCGACTTTGGCCGCTATTATAATAGCCGCAGCCATTTTTATGGTCGAAATTAGAGTCATAAAACCCATGTGGAGGGCCAAAAGTGAGATTTAAATCGAATTTGGCAACTCCCAAATGATTTTTTTACAGAAAGTGACTTGGCGTTAGCTCTTATCACCTTTATATCCTGTCTAGTGACGAGAATCGAATTCGGGATTTCAATAGGAGTCGTGATTAACATAATTTATATTTTGTATCAAGCAGCGAGGCCCAAAATTACAATCGAAACCATGAAAGTAAGTCGCAATAAACTAAACGACTTTAGAAATGATTCGTTTTTAGAGTCCTCAAGGAGAAGACTATTTGCTGGTGACACCTGACCGTTGTTTAATTTTCCCATCAGCTGATTATGTAAGAAATTTGGTAATTAAGCAATCGATGAGACAAAAAATTCCGGTTGTTGTCGACTGCTCCCACATTTATGGCGCTGATTATACTGCAGCTACAGTCATTGAGAGTTTAACCAAAGATTTCAAGTCGCGACAACAGCCGCTATTTTTTTACAATCTCAAGTCAAGTGTGTGTTCGGTTTTCGTCGGATTAAACTTGGATTATTTTCTGGTGTATTACAACAATGATGAGCTGGATGATATGCTGAAGAGATGGGGTGAAATCTGTGATAAAATCTAAAAGTATAATAAAAATCGTCTCTATTTACTATAACTTTTATTGAATAATTGTCAGAAAATGTAAACTATGGTCAAACAATATTTAAAATTTTTAGGAAAAGCAAAAAATCTAGGAGTAAATTAAAACTCGTATGTATTTTATAAACATTGGAATTATTATTAACATGCTAATATATAAATACATGTACAAGTAAGAATATGGCAAAAATTGGCTACAGTTGGTATATTATAGAAACAATGAGCACAACAGTTAAGTGTAGTACTTTGGAATCGATTAGATCGTGCCCTATGAAGCGAATTAATTACAATTAGAACTATCGAAAAATTGAGATAACAATAACACATCGATTATGAAAATATCTATGTACACCTTTCAGACCACACTGAGCTTCACACTAGGGCAAAACTTGAGCAAAATTGTGCTAAACACAACAAGACCCTACTTCATGATTGTACTCACAACTCGCAACGAATTTTTCAACTTTGGCAGTCACAAATATCACAATTATAAAATAAAAACAGTTGCTCCCTGTTATATACAATCACAAAGTTTGTTTGATCGTCATCTCTTCACGGGAATGAGAAAATAAACGATGATGAGATAAAATGCTGAGTCAGTCTGTGCAGTTTCTCCAATCTCGAGTCAGTCTACTGAGCGTTTTCCCTAAAAAATAACAACAAAATTTAACAATATTAAAAAAAATACAGAGTACCCACCCAGCGCCTGGGTAGTAATACGGCGGCGGTCTCTCATACTCAGTGGGAGCCCTCTGGTACTGCGGAGGCCCCCCAGCTGGAAAATCCTCCCATTGCCTACAAAGCAAACACATATAAGGCTGGACACACACAAAGCAATAAAACACACAACTAAGAAAATAAACTATATTTAATAAACATTAAAGCATTAGAACCGAGTTGATTCTACAAAAATATCGCTTTTTGGCCTATAAAAAAATAAAAATGAACAAAAAATAAAAACGGGGTTATTTACACCACTTACTTGGGTGCCATATCGGCATATCGGGCGTCCGGGTTGGAACCAGCGGCGTATTCGCGAACCACCATGTCACCCCCGGCCGAAGGAATAGGTCGGTCTTCGTAACGCTTGTGCTTTTTGTTCTTCTTTTTCGCCTTGCCGTTCCTGCTGCAAAAATATGGTCATGACACTTTATCACCAATGAAAAACAAAGTCAACAAAATATACGTAGTCAATAACTATAAGAGAAAATCAGACAGTTAATAACAATCAAATGACGATTGTTTTCACTTCGCTGATTTTCCCCTTATACAGGATGTTTCACATAACTTTACGAGGCCTACGCCTAATGTACGCACCCAAATATACAAAAGTCACAAAACACTAGATACAAAAAATACACATTTAATTATTTAATTTTTAGAAACCCCATCACAGTAGTTGTCAAACTAATCACTATTTCATTAATAGTCACAAACTGCAGTTTTTTAGAAACAATTATCATTTGTTCTATCAAGAGACGGCATAAATATGATTCCAGTTTATCTATCTTAATCACTAAATAACTAAAAACGTCGTATTTTTTTTAAAGGGTGAACAAACTAGAGAAGATAATTCAATTTTTCAAAATTTGTAATCGAGTTCGTATCGGAATATGTATTATTGATTGCATCTTACAGACGCATACCTCGTGAAATTATATGAAACACCCTGTACATGACAAAATTCGTGCAAAATAGAAATGTTTTGATGGAAATGCAATAACTTATCTGCTAGTGTGACGACAAGTTACAGATGACTGATGAGATGAAACAAAAGCAAAACAAAACACAATCTGCTTACCTATTCAAAGGTATGTTGTCCCGATCGACATACGCATCATACAAATATTCGCTGTAATAACAACAAAAAAGCAAGTTAACAACACAAATGCACTCGTGCCAACTAAAATAAATAAAACTCACGCTTCGACTAGATCTCTCGAATACGGACTGTGTTTCTGGTACAGTGTGGCCAACTTGACTGAAACTATAATCGTCGGAATGAATAAAACCAGGGACCAGAAGAGACCAAACCAGTAACCGTTCTAAAAAAACAAATAAGTGTCAGAAAAAACAGTTTTTTTGACGTACCCAAGGTGTAAGGATTTTGTCACAAGTTGACGTCATCGTAGCGTGTATGACCATACTTAAAGGTCCACATTGACCAACTTCGGTCTCGGTTTTAGTGACCACTCTATCGATGTAAGTTTGGACTAGATTGACAATCCCAGTGGTGAATTCGATGACAGTCTAGAACTGCAATTTAAAAACAATTTTTTTAGAGATTGTCTTACCGTGTTCAAAAAATCAGTTCCATTATATATTAGAGTATTTTCGGCTTGTGTCAACTCGTCTAACAAAGCCCTCATAGCGTCACTAAACGAACTATGATTAAGTCTGAGATCTTTTTCTATAACCTTTGCAAGATCGATCACAGCAGAAGCATTTTTGATCATCGGTTCGACAATTTTCTCTTCATACATCTCAATGTTCATCTTACTGACTTGCAATCCTTCGACTAAATCCGCAGCTTCCGGCTTCGGTTCCAGTTGTTTTATTAAATCACCCACTTCATTAGCCAAATCGGTCAAATTCACCGTTGTGAAATTCGTACTCAATAAATCTTTAAATTCGTCGAAATTAATTTCAGCAAATCCGGAATCAGCAAACGACTCTAACAACTTTTTATCATCGTCACTCAAAAGTTTAAAATCATTAAGAAGATCGAGCGATCCTATATCCAACCCGGCCAAAGTCTGGTTAATCCCAAACGAATTCAAATAATTCTTAACTTCAGCTAAATTAAATTTATCGGCTAAATTTGCAACCTCGTAGATACTCTTATTCTGGTAGCACTTCTCTAACGCTTCACTTACAGTAATATTAATCCCATAATCGGAAAAATTCAAACTATCGATCAAATCAAAAATTTGGGAATTCGCAGGATCTCTCATCGGATCACAAACCACCCTCTGTGTCACAACCCCGACCATAAACAACGCGAGAACAACAATAGCGATCACAAATCCCGCCAGAAACATGAACAACACACCACAAATTAAAAACTGACTTCCGGCGCCTTTATTACAGCAATCATCTCCGTATCCCTCGGGCCGTTTCCCACAAATCCCACAAACTAATCCCAAAGTGATGAAAATTGTTATCAAAAGTAACAAACAACTGATTACTAGTGCGGCATAATATCGATAAAAACTGTACTGTTTTATGTAGCGTTCAGAGGTGTCTAGCACCGGATTTGTATTACTGTCGATTTTTGCCTTAAGGTCGGTAATGACCTGAGTGACATTATCGGCACCGTGACGGATTTGAACACCGGCTTCGTTGATTTTCTCATGAGCTTTGTCCAATGTAGCGTTGACTTTGTCCCCGATTTTGACTTTGATGTCTTCGAGGGCATTTTTGCCCTTTCTGACGGCCTCGATGAGGGTTTGGTTTTTGGTGATTTCGTCCAATTTAGCGATTTTATCCGTGATATCAGGGAGCTAAAAAAAGTCAACAATTTTAGTCATAGTACACAAAAATTTAATTTGCGGGATCCCAAACCTTACCTTGGGGAAGTACCTATCAATGTACTGCATGTAAATTCAATTTTTTGTTTAATTAACTGACCAATTGGCAAATGAACGTTTTAGAAATGTTAATTAAAAGTAAACTTACGTTATTAAAATGGATGTTTGTTTGGAGTGAGCTAATATTTCGACTGATTTCGCTACATTTCGAGACGTGTTCGCAACCAGGCAATTGTAAAATGCTTAACATGTCTTTTTTAACTTTTCTGACAGCTGAAACAAACTCAGGTCAGTTTAGAAAAAAAAATTGGAGTATGAAATACCGTCATTTAACTGTGAAGCATAGACACGTAACGTATTCGTCGAATACTTCAACGTTATAAATTTCTCCTCAATTGCAGGAAGTGCTTCAACAATATTTGCAACCTCAGTCATTGAAATCGCATTTGAGTAATTCACCAATTCGCCATAAACTGCCGCTGTACTATCTACAATCAACACAATGAAGTAAAAAAAATCTAAAGAATGTAAAACTCACTATCAATCATTTTAGTTAAGACTGATTCAAACTCGCCATAATTTTTTTTCAAAAGTGTCTCAATTTGTTTTTTGGTTGTATCGAGATAAGTGTCAACATCTGTGACTCCTTTTCGTAAATTTTGAGGTAAATCGCCGATTCCTTCCTCCATTTGCTGATTACTAACAAATGCACAAACAACCCCAAATCTGTAAACCAACATCCCACAATCAGTGAGTGAGATTACACAACAAAGTGCAAAATAATCGTGAAATCAATATTTTAATTAGAATTTTTTTGTATTGTTGGTTGCCTAACTTACAGGAGACAGGTCCCCAAGCCGATGAGTACCGTCGCGAGTATAAATTTCTTGCAAAAATCGTGTTTCTTATCAAATGGTTGAGACCTCGCCCCACACTTGCCGCAACATCTACAGCAGCAGAAACACAATCCACAGAAGGGCATAAATACGATTATCAATGCCAGAATGATAACCATAACTAAAAGTCCCACATATTTCGTCAAAAGACTCTTCCATTCCTTTTCAATGTCTCCGATTAGAATTTGATTATTTTCAATTCGTATAAAACCTGAAAAAAACAACAGTTTCAAAATTTCCCGTTCCAGTTATTGGCACTGTTGAGGTCAAACGCAATCATTCACCGTGACGACCTTCATCTCCGAAATGTGTGTGTGTGTGTAATAAAAACAAGGTAAAACTTCATCGAAAAATTGAAGAAAACGACAGTTACTTCATCATTGCATAAGTCGAATTCTTCGCGCTTGAAATACGAAACTGTGCGAAAGCGAAATAACAGTTGTTTTACGACAATGTTCGACGAGAATAAATAAATGCAATGGTGCGCTAACTGTTCGCTTGATTCGATTAATTAACAATAATAGAAAGATGCGGTTAAATGGGTTATGTAAACTTGGCAAGCTAGAGGATTGCACAGAAAACGAGGGAAATGCATCGTTAACCCTCAACATGTGCGACCCAGAAATTTACATCATAAAACTTTTTCTCAGTACTCTATATCTATACAATATTTTTACTGTTAACATAAACAATTGATTTCTGATATCATGTGCAAAGGTATAAAACGATAATAACAAAATTGTTTCAGTGACTGCGTCATGTTGATAAAATACTGAGTTGGGGAATCATAATATAGTTCTTACTCTATTGGTTAAAACTTATCAGCTTTTATCTTTTATCCAAAATATTTGCAATGTTTCGCTATAATTTTTTCAAATTAATTTCATTTTGTGTAGCTTACAAAGGAAATGAATCATCTCCCAGTCTAATTATGCGATCAAGGATACCATTTATTAACAAATTATTACTTACCTCTCCAATATTCACAACGCATACAGTTATAAAATAATATAGTGTTCAAAATGCATTATCATGACCTCAGGAAAAAAATACATATTTGCTCTGAGTAATTAATCGCGTAAAACAATTATGTACAAGTTAATTTGTACCTAACGCAACTGTTATTTTGATTTTAATCGACTGTTTTGATAAGATTAACATTGCCAAGTAGTTTTATAGAAAAAAAGAACTATGAAATTAGTGTGTAAACAACTTTTTTGATTATTTCTAGAACTGTAAGTATAGTTTGTTCTAAAATAAAAAACAAACAAAAATAAGTTGCAACAAACAGTTAATAAGCAAAATATAAACTGGATTGTTATTCATTTTTCTGAGAAATTAAAGCAAAGTATAAGTAGCATTAAGAAAACTATATAGTTATCAAGATTACCAATTTTAATAATTTAGAGAAATGTGAGTGTTTATCCCCATTGTCTTCATTTGCAGACATTATTCTAGTGTTTTACGAATTTATTATAAAACACTTCCTATGCATTTTATAAATTTAGAAAGAACATTTATTTTTCTATTTAATTTTTTTGTTTTTGTGTTTTTATTCAATAAAAGCTTTACAGTATCAGTTCTCTATATTCACAAAAGGAACGTGCAACTTGGTGTTACCAATTTGGTTAGAGCAACACGGGCAAGAAATTTTTAGTTCCTAAATTTCTGCAAATTGATTTTCTTTTTCAAGAGAAAACGTTTTTTTATATTCGTATTTATTACTTTATTTTGATAAATAAATAGATGCGCTTTCCTTAGCTTTATTTAGAATCTTTATCTTTTAGAAATTTTGTGTTTTGTCAATTGTGTATGCATATAGTAAAAGTCCATTTGAAATTTGAAAATTATAAAAAGCATTATTATTTGAATATGGCAAAAAAATTATTTTTACAATTTGGTTGTGAAAAGCAACCAATTAATGTGTGATATGTTAAATGTGCTTAATTTTATTACTAGTTATAAAATATGACATTATTTTATCACTAGTGTTAAAATCATAAAGATAACAAATAACATTATAATCGTTTTCATATTAATGTGCATCAAAGTAGGGATCGTTTTAAGATGGCAACCATGCAAAAATTCAAACAATCCCAATCTCAATCTTCCCTAAAAATTCTTTTCTCAAATATGTGTACCCCAGTTTTTGAGGTATCAAAAAATAATTAAAATTAACAACGTAATTAACATAGGGTGGAAAACAAAGATCTTTATCATTATTGAAGTGATTAAATTTGTTCTTAGTGTCATTAGGTAATGACACTTTTTGCGTAAATCGGCCTTTATATTAAAGATGCATTTAGCCTTCTGCAACCTACTTGATGCACATTGATGCCTGGTTGGTGAAACACGTGTAGAAAGTTTTTAATTCTTAAATTTCAGCAAAATAATTTGTTTTATTATTTAAATGCTAGAATATTTTGTAGGAAAAATGGAAAATTAAATATTCTGACTTATACTCTTCCTCTAATTAATTTAATTTTTTTTACTTCCTTTTATCTTAATTTGTCTTTTATTGTTTTTTTATCAAAAGTAAATGAAGATAAATATATATCTTTATTTATTATAATACATTTTTTCATTGTTTGCAAAGACAATTATAGAACACTCTGTATGCATTTGGTAAAAGTACAAAATAATTAAAGGGCATTGACAAAAATTTGGAAATAAAGAAGAAATTGTTTGTTAATTCAACTATTTTTTAATCAATTTTTGATCTTCTAACGACAATAAAAAACCATTTTATTGATTTATTTAAAACAAAGCATGAAACTGTAGGGAGTGCATTTTGCAAAAAACACGAAAAAACTCCCTACTTCCTCAACACGTGCACTACTCAAACCGTTTTACTCTCCCCATTAAAACGCGATAAACTTTCAACTTCCTGAATATAAATCACAGTTGCGACACACGAAGAAAACAATGTAGGTTACGTCTGAATCAAGCAAAATTACACTACGATCGGTCAGTAGGTCGTAGAATGTCTTCGATAAGCAAAAAAAAAAAAACAACGCACATTCCCGTTAAGCCTCACCTTCCGGATAAATCTCCTTGGAAAAAATTAACTCCATGAACGCATTGGTGAAGTTATACAACCCTTCCATTCCTCGAGGGTTAAAATAGGCATCGCTAACATAAGTCGCATCGTCCGTCAAATTCGTATAATCCGGCGTTTGGTGGATCACTTGCGACAAGGCTTTGTCTAAATTCTCACTAATTTTGTTGATACGAGTGGCGAAACTCCCCGAGGAGATGTCCACGGCGACGAAAAGAACACCGAAAGTAACCAGGAGGTTCACTAGGTTGATTTTTTGGCGATCGCTGATGAACACCATGATGCAGAAACACAACTGATATGATCTCAAGCGAAAACAATTCTGTTATCGGATACCCTCCATAATCCTTTTCGATTAGATTAAAGTCCTTGTTTTTGTTCGCTGCGAAGGATCTGCAACAAATACAAGAAGAATTTATTTCAACAGATGGTTGAAGAATGGCGATGGGAAATGTTGTAATTAACTCAATGCATTATTAAACGAGTTTTTCTTAGAAAAAAACAAGTGCTGGAGTAATGACTTATTATTTTAAATTAACGATTTCGAACCGGAAGGCAGTGGCGTGGCAGTTTTCTGAGAAATTGATAAAGCAATTTTGATTAGAGCATACAATAAAGTGATGAAAAAGTGGAACAAAATTAGGTAAATCTTGATAAACAAACTACACAAAAATTGAGAAACAAATACAAAATCAATATGTACAATATATGACACTAGTCCAGAAAAACTTCCTAAAGAAGCGACAGCGACAATTAGACTTTACTAAAAAAAAAAACATTCCGTGGCCTACTTTTCGGAATTAATGACAGTGATGGTCAAAAAAAATTATTTAAACGGTGCGTCAACAAAAGACATTTTTTAAGGAAAATTAACTGACAAATCCAAATTTGTAAAAACATTTCATAAAATGTTTTACAAAGCAAATTTTTTCGGCTTGAATAAGTTGATATTGCCCGCCATTTTTAGAGAGCCTTAGCTCCCTAGCATTTCCGAACATATATAAGATCTTTTTTTCTTATATTGACCTGTAGACTCACCCCCGAAATCTTGTAACGTTTCTCCTGGATAACCTGTACACTAGTCTTTTTTTTTAAATTAAATAAGGAAGAACCATTTTGATTGAATTTATTAACGCCTTTGGAATTTTCATGCAAAATAAAAAACGTCCCTTTAAAAAAATTTGATTATCATTAACCACAAATGTTAATTTATTTCCATTGACAGCTGTCACTGTTGACAGAACTATCTGATTCAAAAAGAGCAGAACGGCACAGAAAAATTTGCATGTTAAGAAATTCTATAGGCGACTAGATGAAAATCATTTTAAAATACGCTGTATACACAGATTGGATTATAAAACCATTTTTAACAATGCGAATTTGAAAAATTGTTTCGTAATTCTTAAACCACTTCTTTATCAAAACGATTAAATTACTACATTATCAACTTATTTTAATCACGATGTAGTTAAGATGGTGGTTCGACTCTGCCTTTTTATGAATGAAATTTTTCAACTCGCTTTGCTAACGTTGTCATGGTGATTGTGATTTAACTATGATCTATTTCGCGCGTAATCCGGCAGGTGGCACTAACGCAAAAAGTTAGTTTCTTTTTAATAAATAAAAATAACACAAACGGAACCACTAAACAAACGCTCAAAAGCAGTCAAACTTCAATTATAACTTGAATTTTCGWAAARCAAATTGAAKATGTCAAATACAAAAACTCATCAGATGCCTGCGTTACCGACGTGGCTGYCAATGAACACAATTWAAAAAAATTACACTAGAAATTGTTTWAATAAACWMCTGAATAATATACTATTAATAAAAGTAGCCATTCTGTAAAGACAATTTACTTTTTCTTATTCTAATAATAATTTGAGTCGACGGTGGCACCATCTGACGGGATACCCTTTAACTAGTACATAGGTGGATTCAAAGTGGTTGACAAATTTGCCTTAGAGTCGAACCACCATCTTTACTACATCGTGATTTTAATACATAGTACTAAAAATTATATTTCCATAAATATAAGTACGTTTTCAGGTTTTCTTTTAGTTCTGTGTTTAATTTAGTTTAATATTTTAATAAGTACAATTGCTGACACGGAATTTTATTTATGTATATGTACATCAAATTTATGTCAGTTCAAAAAATGTCAATGTAATCCACACTTTGTCACTATGATTGAAATTAAAAAAAATTTGAAAGATTTAGTAAAAATTTATTTTTGTCGTCGACTTTCCAAAACAATAATGCCAGCAATACGTGTTTTTTATATAAGTTCAATATAATTATTTTGATTTGTTGTCATTTCTCTCTAGCTGTCAGAATCAAAACTACAAAAACCGAAAGTGAGGTTAGTTACATAAGGCCCGTTTTACAGTTTTACATCAGTAGAATGACAAATTGTCCAAAATTCCGTGTCCGCAATTGTACAAACATGTCTTAATCCACACTGTTACAATTTTAAATTCATAAAATCAATTTTTAATTTTTAAATCAAAACTTATAATGTACATCGTGTCTCAAGTTTTAGGACCGGCCCAAAAATAAATATTTCTAAGTGATTAAAAAAAATTGTGCTAGTGCAAACGATAGAGGATTATACATACAGGGTGCGCCAGAACTCGCGCCCCAAAGAAAAATTTCAAGTAAGATAAGAAAGATACCAGGATCATGAAAAAAATGTTTAAAAAATTCTATCTGTCAAAAAATTTTGACATTTATTTTTTTTACAATTATTTAGTAAAGAGACCAAAATTTTGACAATAAAAGCCACAAATGACATTAAACAGAGTTACAATTAGGATACAGCTTCATTGTTTCCTCTTGTAATAGCCTTGTTTCCTTTTTTCATAAATTATTTTTCCAACAGAAATAAATAGAGGCAAAGTGTAAACTTTAAACCCTCATAACTTCGAAATTTTTATAGATAAAATTTTTTTAACATTTTTTCCATGTTCCTGGTATTTTACCTTATATGACATTTTTCTCTGGGGCGCGAGTTCTGGCGCACCCTGTATAGACTTCAATTTAGTACTTTGATATTGTTCAAAATTTTTAGCGTATGTCAGTGAGACTCTAAAAACCAAATTTGGAAAAAAACAATCAATTAACTGGAATCTTTTCTATTCTACATGATAAAATTCCTTGATTTTTTCTGATGGTAATTGTAAAAATTAGATAATGTAAAAGTTGATAGATTTTGGGTAATTAACATTTTAATATTGAAAATTGGGAATTCTGTTATTTATGACCAAGTTTGGGATGATGTGCTGCTAATAAATGTCATTGCGCACCTTTTTCTTTTGTCAAGAAATTTTGGCCTGATCACCAATTACCACAATCCCAACCATAAATTATTGAAACTTTCAGACTTTCAATATTAAAATGTTAATTACTCAAAACCTATCAACTTTTGCATTATTCTATTTCCACAATTATTACTAGAAAAAATCAAGGATTTTTTTCATGTAGAAATTATTCCAATTAAGTGAATTTTTTTCCAAATTTGGTTTTTATGATCTCACTGCCATACGCTAAAAATTTTGAACAATATCAAAGCACTAAATTGAAGTCAATATAATCCTCTATCGTTTGCACTCGTAAATTTTTTTTAATCAATTACAAATATTTATTTTTGGGCCGGCCCCGAAAATTGGGACACGCTGTATATCGAGTGAATTGGTAAATGAAAGTGTTATATTATAAATTAAATAAGTTGTTCTTATTAATTAATTTAAGAAAAACGTGCAATTTCAATTTTTTACTACTGTAGTAATCATTTTTTAGTTTTTAGACAAAATTCCTATGTCTCAAATTTCATTGATTCCGAGATAAATCGTCCTGGCATAAAGCCCAGTGAAGTGGAAATTCGAATAGAAGAAACGATGAACCGTTTATTTTTCTTGGGAGAAAAAATGAAACCACATCTGTTGCAAGCTCTTACAACTTTCCGTATAATTCAGATAACTACAAACAAAAGTCTATTCGTGTAATAATAACAGAATTACTTATTTTAATAATACACACAATCACTTATTTGCTTCCTTATTTTAACAAAAACAGTAAAAATATCAATTTTTCGCGCATGTTTAACAAGCCACAAAGCTTATCTGATTGCATGCAAATGATTTTAAATTTTGTTCCCCGATATTTCTTACTGAATTGTTTTATACTTTCTCGAGACAAATCACCTTGACCACCTTTTCCTTTATTCACTAGAATCCAAAGAATTCTTTTCCGCAATTTCCTTCTCCGTCACTGACTTCAAAGTAAACAAGTCAACTTGCCATAATTGGCCAAATAAAATTAATTAAAAGCATTTTCTCTGATATTTTCCGTCCCCAAACAAGTTTACTCAAGTACCGTGTAAACATTCTATTACCTTTCTACCGGAACGGCGAATTACGTCAACTAAAAGTCGCTCAATTACTCGAAACTCCAAAAATTAACGGAGTCGTTTCCGGTAACAGCTGACAAACGAACGGAAACGATGAACTTGTCTTTGTTGACGGGGGCAACGGTCTTTGGTTTAGTTTTGGAAAAAGAACGCATATCACGAGATTGAGATAAGGAGGTTTATTGTCGACTTGCGGTTAGTAAGCTTAGAGGCATTTCCTTGCTTACGGAATTGTTCAAATTTATACCTACTATCTTCAATTAAAGATTTGCAAAAGATTAATTGGATTAAAAATAACAAGACAATGACTGGATTTCCACGTAAAGGTTACACAAACATAAATTTGGAAAAAAATAATTAACGATAATAATGACGAATATATGAATTTATTTGTGAATTGCTAATATCCTTGAAGTTTTATTTCCGGAACCGTTGGGATAAACACCAAATTCCTCTTCGTCACAATAGCTGTTAGAAAAACTTTGCATATTGTGTAAACCACACAGTTTCAGAATACATTCCCTCCACCTTAACCACTCTTCAACCTTGTCGTATGAAAGGCTATTAACCGGACACCATGAATCATTTTCTTGATGGTTTCGCGATAAAAACAATCATCCAACACACGTTTCCTCTTTCCTTTGCACACCTTTTAAGTACAAAATAATCTTTTATAAGCTAGTCGTTGACTTTTACAACTTACTGTATTTATTTTCTTTAAAAAGACAAGTACACATATTAACTGTTAGGCAATTAAGTAAAAGATGTAGAGCTCAATGACTTCAAACAAACGTTACAACAAACAAGTGTCGTCTGCCACAGACAGATGTCCGGTTAGATTAGAAGTTTTATTCAACAAAACACTGGAATGTGTAATTCCAAAGAGTCAGATTTCAAAAGAATACAAATTATTTTACTCGTACTAATACTTTCACTCATCAATCGATAAAATCGTTAAGTAGCCTTTAAAACTTTAACAGTGTCATTAAAAATTCATAATTATTAAGACCAAGCAATTGACACGAATTACAATTGTCAATATTACGGTTACAGACCATATAAAAATTAATTGCTTCAATAAAAACGAAAATTTCCCCTAATGTAAATAAATTAATTCTGCCAACGACCAATAATTAGGGCTAACCTGAATTTATTGACGTTTTCTAAAAATACCAAACCCTTGTTCAATTTCCTCCAATCAGTATCAAAATCATTAATGTACTTTTACGTAGAAAAAACATTTTCAAACGCGAAACAATATTTAAAAATATACATAATACATACAAGAAGGTGTTTATAAAAGAATGCATAGATAAGAAAAGTATTGAAAAGTGCTGTGAAAATTTCTTGAACGTAGGTCTTAATACCTGTCAGTCATCTATTAAATTTTACCAATTTTAGAATACTTGACTTGTGTTAAATATTGATTAAAACCAATTTTTATGTAGTAGGTGTACATTGTTGTAAACGTGTTGATATCTCTCTTGATACACATTCTTTTAAAAACACCTGTATATTATACAGAGTGCGCCAGAACTCGCGCCCCAGAGAAAAATTTTAAGTATGGGAAATATCACGGGGGTTGACCGGTGCGTCATCTGACGTTTCTCCTCACCACGTTTACATCGCGATGACAAAACGTCAATTTTTTTTGACGTTAGGTTCAATATCTACGAGTTAGAAGTTGTTTATTGATAAAAGTGTTGTTTTGTAGGATTCTTTGCAAAGGCATTTAAAATTTAATGTAATAGATTGGAAATGACGTTCTACATGCAGTGTTTCCAATGTTTTTGGATGTTGTATCTAAAACTCGAAATTTTTAGTGTACATCAGTATAAAACCGATTTTCTAAAGAATAGTGGGTAAGTTGAGAAGAAAACGGATGCAAAATCGGTATTTCATAAATAGAAATCATCATAAACATAAGAATCGTGGGCAAGTAATTTCTTACATTGAGTTTTTTTAAGGGTTTAAAACTATAGACGATCTTTTGCATTCTTCCAGGTAAGAAGTTGAAATTCAAGACGTCTACAAAACAAAGTTGCATCTTACATCCTTCGGAAACAAACAATAAACGTTAAGAAGCTTTTATGGGGGCTAATTTTTAACGGTGACCCCTCATAATTTCAATTTTTTACACTAACACTAAAGGAATTATTAAAAGAAACCAATGAGACGCAGAACAAAAGCAAGAAATCAACCAATAAACGAAAAATACTTGCAAATTATACCAAAAAGACTTTCAACGACGACAATAATTTTACTGTCAATGTTAAATTGACAAATTCACTCGAACATGACATTTACGTGGTGTAGTTGAAGTACATATGTAAATTAATGTTCAAGGCTACCAACCTTAGAGACCCTTTAATTGTTTCAGTTTACATTGTGACAGAATTTTTTTATTTCACTTTTAAGTTGGTAATGAAAAAATGAAATTGATGACGCACCGGTCAACCCTCCTGATTTTTACTATAAGGTAAGTTACCAGGAACATGAAAAAAATATTTAAAAAATTCTATCTATCAAAAAATTTTGACATTTATTATTTGACATTTGAGATTTTTTTATGTCTATTTAATGATTCTGATGATCTTATATATGTTTTTTTACAATTATTTAGTAAAGGTTCAAAAATTTTACCAATAAAAGCCACAAATAACATCGAGTTACAATTTAGGATATAGCTTCCTTGTTTCCTCTTTTAATAGCCTATAGCAAAAAAACATAGAAAATTATTTTTCCAACAGAAATAAATAGAGTCTAAGTGCAAAATTTAAACCCACATAACTTCGACATTTTTATAGATAAATTTTTTTAACATTTTTTGGTATCTTACCTTATATGGCAATATTCTCTGGGGCGCGAGTTCTGGCGCACCTGTATTCTTTGTACTAATTTTACCTTTTGAATCTTTTGAAAAAAAAAGGTTACTTATTAAAATAGGCCCAATATAAACTAAAATAATTTATAATAATAATAATTTAAGTAAAGATAACAGTACGTAAGTGTTATAAAAGTAAAAAAACGATATTTTCTTTTCATAAATTACCCGAAATTACCCTTTCTTAACCTTTTGACACAGAATCCAAGTCAATAAAGACGGTATACTCGCTGAACTATGGTATCCTTATCTCACCTTTGACCATAATTACAACAAAAAATGAAAGTTAATTAAATGGTGCCCAACGAGCAAGATAATTACTACTTTCGTTCGATTCTTGATTGTACTTCAAGTAGAAAAACGTTTCATAAATATTCATAATCGAATCATAGATGAATTGGAGTTGGTTGACGAACGAGCTTAGCGAGTACGAGACTTCATGGGATTTTTGACCTAAATTATTAATATTATTAAAACCGGTTTTAACATCTGATAAAACAGAGCCGTTCTAAATAACCGTATGTTATTTTTAGGTAAATCACTCCAAACCGGCCCTAGTATCACAAAATTGCAAAGATCAAAGAGATTATTGCCAAACAGTTACGGATTACTTAGCATTATTATCCCATAATGTCTCTATTTATGGTTTCTTTTACAGCACGTTTCGAAATCAATAGCGACTGAATGAGTTCCGTAATATTAAAATCACAAACAGTGGACATAAAATGTCAATTAGGAGTTTCTTAACCGGTGTCTGACGTCAGTTTTCAGCCTAATTTTATCAATTCTCCACCACAATGAGACATGATGGCATACACCACGTATTTTCCAGTGGATTCAGTTCAGCTAATCTCGGCAGTCACCTAAGCAATACAATTTTTACGGCACATTTAAGTATCGAGGTCGTGCGAAAAAACATAAATTCGATTATTTGGTTTAAGTAACGATCCACTTAACCGAATAATTGTGTGATTTTTTTCTCAGGTGCGCAGACAAAGAAAGGGTAGGCGTACAACTCAAAAATACAGTTTTACAGTTAATGCCAACGGAAAAATCGATTATTTTCTTATTAGCGTGTGGGGTGTCATTCAACTCGGTGCGGAGCCCCTGAGCCCCAAAGGATCTGAATTATTAGCAATGATTAAATCTAATTCGTTGCAATTTTTTTTTATTAAATTAGAAACAGGACAAGTAACCCAAACTAGTGATATTTTTGGAAAAAAGCCTTGAAGATGAGATGAAACAATCTGTCATTGTTTTGACAGGAAGACAAACCCCTGAGACATTTTGCCAAAATCTAGTTACCTTTGTTTTCAATCCAAAATGACAGTTGCAATCACAGAAAAACCAGTTATTTTACACTTGGGGGCACTGAACACTTAAAAGGGGGATATTAACACTTGAGTTTCATAGATTAGTTTATTTATTTTGTTCGGACGCTCGCCTACAACACCACACCACGGCAACCTCCCACAGACTCGCTTTTTTTCACCATTTGATCGCAAACGCTGCCAACACGCATGCGCAAAAGTCCCTAAAGGAGCGAAATTTGGACCAGATCAAGACAAATTTTTAAATAATTTCACAATCACATACTAGTATTTGTGCTTTGACTCTAAGAATATCCCCAAGTCAAGAAATTGTATTTTATTCAAAGCGATTAACAAAAACTGAATGTTAAGGTGACATCTAGTGACCAAATTACAAGTCAAAAATTGATTGCAACTTTTATTCTTATTTAAAAATACAAACGTAAACTTTGTTCATACAAAACTATAACACGAATTTTATTTACAATGTTCAAAAGTCCATATGATCACCTTGTTAGTTCTAACAAATCACATAAGGCGAAAGTTACAAGCTAAACGAAAAATCAAGTGAATAAAATTAACATTTTATTAACAATAAAACAGGATACTCTACTTCCTCCACGCATTTGTCGCCTCGACATTTTTCCCCAAACTGGGAAACTGGCTTTCTAAAGCGTGGTAATTATAGTGCTCTCCCAACTCCCTTTTAAAAATGACTTGACTGCAATTCTCACAAACGATTAAATTTTTCCTAATATCCCCATCGCAAACCCGATACAAGTCTTGTTGTTTCTCGATATCTGGTAACAGGACTAGCAATTCGGGAAACAATTCTTTAAAACTTGAACCTAACAGAGCTTTGCAATACTCGTGGTAGTCTTCAGGTATCATTGCACCCTCTCTAAACTTGGCCGAATACGATTTAAACTCCTTAATCGTGTCTCCATCCAACACGTTCATGGCTCGTTTTATTAAGTTCTGATTACGAGCCACAAAATTCGCCGGTTGGTGATAATTTGTTGGTTTAATAGAATACGATTGGCCGCTGCTACTTGTAAATGTTAAATCATTGGAAGCACCGAGACTAGGGAAATTTTGATTGCTAACGTTGAAACCTGGAGGAGGTTTAACGGAGAAACCGGGAGGAGGCGTCGGCCGAGCCTCATCCAAACTCAAAGCACCGATATTTAACTCAGAACGTTTTTTCACAATCCCGTTCTTTGACTTTTCTTTGTTCTCTTCATTTTTGTTCTTTTCTTCTTCACCGGTTTTCTTTTTTTGTTTCTTGTTTTTTGAACTTTCGATGTTTTTATTGATTTTGCTAGTGTTATTATTATTGCTGTTTGAGCTTGTAGGCCATGTCCCGGAGACCGGAACGGTGACACTTGACGATTTCATCGCATTTTTCTTCAAAGTGGGAAACTGAGTTAAGTCACTTGGTGGTAAAGATGGCGCTGGTGCCACTTTACTTAATCTCGATTCTTGTTTTTTTGATTTTTGTTGCACCCACTTTGGGTTTAAAGGTACAGAAGTATTGCCTAAAGCGGGAAAAGCCTCCACGGGTCGTTGATTAATATTAAAACCGTTAGAATGTGACGACGTACTGGTTATATGAGTGGTTGTTATAGCACCATTATGATTGACATGAATTGAAACGTTCGGTGCCGAATTTTTAACATTGCTGCCAACATAAAAATAATTAAAACCCTAAAGAAATACGGGGAAATTACCCACTTTAAACTTAAATGTACGGTACTGGTCCCGTTAGATGGCGGACCTAGACGCGGAAAATTCTCCGGATTCATTGTCAAATTTTGGGCCGAACTACCCCTCAAAGTACGCGTTATGGTCACCCCTGGACCTTTCTTTCGTGAAGCTGAATCCGTGGTTATTGTCACGGCAGGGGTCCGAGTACCACCTAGAAATCACAAATACCAAAATAAAGACGCAAAAATCACACTATTGCCAACCTAAAGCCGGAAAATCATCGCTATTATAAGTATTCAATTTTGACGTAAAACTGACAGTTGTAGTAGGACGACTTTGAACCGCCACGGTTGAGTTTCCCAAAGCTGGAAAATCATGAGGTGTTAAAGTGGTGGTTCGAAGCCCCCCTCCAGGCCCTCCTGGTTCAGTATCATAGCCAACTGCACCTTCTTCATCACTCCTACAAATAAATGTAATTTTGTACCAACCTAAGGCAAGTAAAATTACCGTTCAATGCGCGTTTGTCTTTTGTTTCTATCAGAGCCCGGTCTTGGGGCTAGAGTGAATTCAAATTCAAGCGTTCTCGCTTGTTTATTTGCTGATTTGCTCAAATGTCTACCATGTTCCGTAGCAATGTGTGCTAAAATTGGAATTATCAATCAATCAAGTGAATTAAATCAAATTGTTGGTACCTTTTAAGTCAATGTCGGTTCTAAACACGGCGGTAAGTGGCATATTACTGCACTCTCCTTCCTCGCAAAGGTGGTGCTCCTCGCGGAAGTGTTTCTGAAGGTCTTCCATCGAGTTGTAATATTGGTGTTTGCCATCGGCGTCACAAAAATGACAAAACAAGTGCATGCGTCGCAAATGCCTGAACAATTCGTCACTATCCATGAATCTGGTATCACAAAACTCACACAAAGGGTGCCCCCTATGTGACGTGTTATCAGGATCGCCTTTCCTGCGATGGTACCCCAACTCCTGTCTCGTGTAACACCGCCTCTCAAAACAGAAAATCTTCAAATTCTCTACACACAAATCACAATAAACCAAATTATGCTCGCGTCTCATGTGGTCTTTCAGCTGCTGGAAGGTGTAAAATGTGCACTTGCGACTACTCGCCTTGGTGCAAATCGCGCATCGAAACTCGAGAAGCTGCTGATACGCCTTTTTTATCTCTTCCGAGCAGAAAATCAAGCCAAACTTGCGATCTTGCAGATTTGTGTGCTGGTAATTGGAGAAGAGTGTGGCGAAGGGAGCCACCTCTTTGGTGAAAATCACCTGGAATGCACAGGTCAGGGAGAGCTACTGCGGCTGGAGACGTACCTTAGGCATCTGTCCCCGGCATATGGGACACTCGTTCTGGTTACACAAGACTCGCATCCTGGTGGAGCACTCGAAACACACGGGGTGGTCGCAGATACCCACAGAGTAGATTTCCACCGTTTTACAACACACCACACACAGGTTTTCCGACTCGGAATTGACGATATTTTCTCTCGGATCTGACATTTCGGACAGCTTCTATTAGAAATTTGTCAACGAAAACACAACCAATTTTGTAACTGACAGGTCGATGGCAGTTAAAGACGAGAGGGCGCCACTAGACACTCCACGTGGTGCAAGCCGCGACGTCGCCAAATGGCCAAATAATTTCGTTTAATTTATTTTTTTAAATAAAGCTAATTAAATTTGCTTGACAATTAAACTACTAAAAAAAACATAATGTTCATTCCAAATTAAATGAAAAATTGAGTTTTGTCGTAATTATTTTTAAAAAAGCTATTCGTTAGACAATGTGGCAACGCCGTAGTGGCAAATTAGCGCAGTTTTTGAACTCACGTTCGGATAAATGTGACAAAAGTTAAAAAAAACAAGTTCTTGCATCAGTCGTTTCTTTTATTATAAAATTACATATTAAAAGACCATTATGCAACATAAAATCTAAAATTATTGCTCCAAACGTTGTGAATTCATGGCGAATTTCGTAATAGTTTCTAAAATTTGTTTCCTCGTATCTAGTTCTTTAGTCGTTTCCTGTAGCTTGACTATAGTCTCTTGCAATTGGCTCTCTTTTTGCGTAAGACTTTGCTCCAACTCGCTCAATTTCTGTAACAAAAAACAATCAATAAAAAACTCACTCCAATGGACACTAACCAAATTCGCATTCTTCAACACATCTTCTTTCTTTTGTACTACTTTCTGCAACTTTGTTGAATTTTCTTCCAATTTCGCGATATATTGCTTCAATTGGACATTTTGCTCCTCCACTTCCTTCCTCACCGCCAAACTCTTCTCATACTTCTTCTTGTACCCCTCCAATTCAGTTTTGCATTCACTCAACTCATCCTCCTTCACCCCCAACTGACTTTTACACACTTTCAACTTCCCTCTATCAATCTCCAACTGGTTTTTTAAAGTATCAACTTTCTCCTCGAGGGTTCCAGTCAACTTCGAGACCTGCTCGTGACACTGCTGGACATGATACAGCAACTGATGCGACCGATTCAACTCGGCACTCAATTGTGCATTTCTGTGTTGCAGATGAGTACACCTCTCAGAAGCCGCCTCCACGCTGGCCATAGCGGCCCGCTCGGCATTCCCCATCGACGCCAACTTATACTCATACAACTCAATAACGTCAGAGGTTAAAACCGAACCAAATTGTTTCTGGGTAAAACTCTCGCGGAGTTTTGATAGAAGCGAATCGACTTTGTTGATTTGTGTAATCGAAAGGACAGGGAAATTCAAGTCTTGAGATTGGATGCTGTGAGAGGAGCTTCGTTTAAGGTCGGGCATTGCCGCCGCTTGGAGCGACACCATCGCATCGGCGACGCTTTTTCGGGGGAATGACGGAATTGCCGACATTTCGAACACGAGGGATTTTTCGTCTTTTGAACTTTGGTATAGACACTGGGCGAGAAGCATGTGGGTTTGTCTAATAAACAAGATTTTATAATTAGATTTTCTCTCCTGATACTTACTTGTGTTGCATCAGATTGGTTTGAAGGTTCATCCAAGTGATATCATGTTTAGCTAATTCATTAACTAGAGCTATTCCGTGGACGTAGAGATTAACTGTGTCGATATTGGCCATATCCAAGTCATTGGATTTGTAATTTGGGGCATTTTCAGCGTCTTGGAGACACCCCAACACTTTACAAACCGTTGAGACTTTCAAATCCTCCAAAATTTTCGGCCGAATTGACGAAACTTGTGTCATAATCCGCAACAATTGCAACAAACCGGCAATTTTTAGGTTTTGTTCAACATAAGAGGGTCCATCCTCATTCCGACTGCTGTCTAAAGTATTCAAAAAAATCGGAAGTCCCTGAACGAGAGGCTCCAAAATTCCATTTTCATTTTCGTCCACATTTACCGCGATTGACTTCAAAAGAGCCAAAGCTTGAGACGAAACCAAATCCGTGTGAATCCACTTTAAGGCAATTTGGATCAAAATAGGGTACATCGAAGCCACCGCTGGGACTTTAATCGCGGTTAAAAAACCCAAAAATTCAAAAACTAGAGCAAAACACTCAGGTTCGCAATTCTCGAAATTACTATCGTTTGTTTCCATTCCATGATTATTTTGAATAATCTATAAAAATTAAAATTTAAAAATAATATTGCAACGATTTGAGACCAGACTTACGTCTAGAACGGCTGTGAGTTGCTTAGTGTAGTCTTGACTTTGTACTAAAACATTCAGTGAGTTTTGTTTACCCACATCAAGAAAAAATTCGACGATTTGGCGCAACAAAATCGAGTCTCTTATTCGAAAAGCCTCAACAACCGACTCAAATGTCACGTTGGTAATTTTCAAAAGAATGTTTTCAGGAATATCGCCGTTCAAGTAGTCGAGAAAAATCAACATTTTGCATGTGTGAATTTCAATTGTTGGTCCCTAGAAAACATTATTTTACGGTTAGTTTAAGTAAGGAAAACTCGCACCCTCATTAATGAACAAATCTGGAGGATTTTCTTCACATCCACGTTCCCGAAAAGTGTGTAAATCGCCGATAAATTTTTATAACACAAATTGACCAAAATCCCCATTGAAAGTGTGATAATCTCCTCATTTGAATTCTCTATCCATTTGCTTAGAGTGATCATGAGGTGGGGCAGATGTGGGATTTGCCATGAGATTTTGATACCGCAAGTGAGATCTTGCATCAGTCTTAAAATTCGAACTTTTTTCTCATTTGACAATTGGTCATTTAACAATCGCGATAAGCTCGGTATAAATTGATAAGTGTGAATTAGGGCATGTCGGGCAGCGGGATTCCGGCACACATTTGATAAAACATCAACGCAATTCCAGGCAAAAGACGATCTTTGCTCCATTTTATTCATAAGTTCGTAGAGACTGACGAAAAACTGGGGGGCGATAGTCGAGTGCGGATCAAAGATGCTCAAATCGATCGTCACACTCAAACTCTAAAACAATGTGTAATTTCTCATAGAAAACGAGCTTTTTAGCCCACCTGAAGGTGCATGTTGATGACTGTAGCAGTGTCTTCTCTTTTCGTTTGGAAATATAACTGAATTGCGTTCACTAATTGCTTCATCTTCCATAGTTTTGAGTCGGGGCCAATCGAAACCGACTGCATCGGCACTTGCTCCAAAGAATTCATCGTAAAAATGCGTAAAACATTAAAGAAAATAAAATAAAAGCGACCAATTTAAAAGTGACAGGCGAGTGATGACAGATAAACGAAAACCGCCACCAGAAGGTGTGCCAACATAGAAATCAATTACCCTAATTAAGTATTGCGGTCTGCCTAGATTACACTTAAAAAACTATTTTTTTAAGTATTTGAAGCGTCTAGAATTTTTTGTTACTATTACAACTCGTACTAAATTTGATTTATCTTATAATTTTATTTAAATAATGTACTTTTATTTAAAATTAATTTTTTATAGATTGCGCCACTTGTCTTTGTTTATAAATTGACATTGACATTTAATAAACAAAATCCCGTTTCCTTTGTTCAACTTTTGCAACAAATAGCCCATTTTGTGCTCTCTATTACGTTTAAAGATAACAGTGGTGTCGTAATTACAGAATTGCCTTTGATTTCGATGATACTCCGATCCCTAACCTAAATTTTAATGAAACTCTCCGTGATGTGCAAACCATGGGTGCATGTTTATCGCTAGAACGTGAGGAAGGTAAGGCCCGAAAGCGCTCTGAGGAGATCGACCGTCAGTTGGGCGAATTGGCCAAGCAGCAGAGCAATGTCATCAAAATCCTCCTTCTTGGTGAGTAACCCCCATTTCGCACCGTTGCCACTATGTGGGGCTCAATTCCAGGCGCCGGCGAGAGCGGCAAGAGCACTTTGGTCAAACAGATGAAAATAATCCACGCCGATGGCTTCACACATGCCGAATTGAGCAGCTTTCGCCCCACTGTCTTGGACAACCTTTTGGCCTCTATGAAGTATGTGCTCGCTGGGATGGGCATCCTGAGGATTAACCTCGAGCAACAACGCAACAAAACTCACGCTCAAGTTATTCTAATGAGTCGCAGTTGCTTTGATATGAGTTTCATGGTCTTGCCTAATGTGGCGGCGTCTTTACAGGCGTTGTGGTCTGACAGGGGGGTGAGACTCGCGGTGGCGAGGGGGTACGAATATGAACTGAACGACTCTGCGCTTTAGTATGTGTTTATTATTTGCCGGTGCGGAATTAAGTTTTTTTTTTTCAGTTTATTTGAAAATATGGAACGAATCTGTGATCCTAAGTATGTGCCAACACCCACTGACGTATTGAGGGCCCGTGTGAGGACCCAGGGGATTATTGAGACGCATTTTCGCATCAATGACATGATTGTCAGCATGTATGATGTGGGAGGACAGAGGTCTCAAAGGAGGAAATGGATTTATTGTTTTGATGACGTCAGAGCGGTGCTTTTTGTCGTTTCGCTTAGCGGTTACGATATGACTCTTTTGGTACAAAAACACTCTTTTGAGGGGCTATTTACTCAAATTATTGTTACAGGAGGACCCCAGTGTGAACCGGCTCGACGAAAGTCTCAATCTTTTCGGCCAAATTGTAAACAACCCGTTTTTTCGCGAAGCTTCCTTCGTACTATTTTTAAATAAATTTGATTTGTTTAGAGAAAAAATCTTGTATTCGCAGCGACACTTGAGGCTTTATTTTCCGGATTATAAAGGGCCGGACCGCGATGTCGATAGAGGTGCCCTCTTTATACAACACAAATTCGTGCTTAAAAATGCCGACTCGAGGAAAGTTTTGTATCCACATTTCACAACTGCCACTGATACTGCCAATGTCCAAGTTGTTTTTCAAGCTGTTATGGAAATGGTCATTTCAACAAATTTGGGACAGGTCACTTTACTCTAAAAATTACGCTTGTAGCTTTATAAGTTCCTTAGCTGCCACTTTTCTGGTATTTTTTGGCAGTTATTTAGTTATACGATTAATTTAAGTATTATTGTGGCGTGACAGCCTTCAGTTTTAATTTTGACCAATCAAACGTAAGAACGGGAATGACGTAGTCGGACACGTAACGCAAGGTAGCTTTCTGATTGGCTGTCGCGGCACAAACATAAGAGTAGATCTCAAACTGTGTTCAAGAACGCAATAACTCTTGCCTTTAAGGCTGCATCTATGTGCCTGTGATACAGTGGCCTTAAATTCGTGCAAATATTTTTTATACAAATGTAAACAGAGGGTGTGTAAATACCGGTCTTGGGTTAACATTTTGTTCTAAACCAAGACTAGTATAGACAAATCTGCTGTCATCACAACAATGTGATAAAAATTTGAAATGTTACAAATTAGTGTAGTTTTTTACTGTAGTGTTGTTTTTGAATAAATTTTAAAACCCGACTCGTCCATTTTGTCCGTCCGGAAATACTTTTCAAGGTCGAAGTACTAAGAATTGGCGTCGGTATTACACACGAAATAAAATAATCGCAATGCGTATTTTTAGAGTGGAGAGACGATGCCATTACATAGCACATCGACCTCTGCTTAAAACTCGTCCACTTGGTAACTTCAATCATTACGAAATCTCACCTATTTTTGCAGACACAACAAAAACACAATAGAACAAGACAAAACCAAAAAAAAAGTTATGAGGTGACGCCAATTGGGTGTCATTTTCGGAGTGTCGAGGGATTTTTTTATTAATAAAATCGCGGGGTATTTATAGAGAGACAAAGACGTATTCGATGGAGGCCCTTGAAATGTTCTTTTTTTCGGGGTTTCGATTTTTGGCCATTGGCCAGTATTACATCAAAACGAGGCAACGGCCTCGGTGCTGACAACAGTTCTCCTCTTGGTTCGACGGCGGAAGCGTCGCGACGCGTCGAGTTCAGTGTTCCGAGGGATTTTTGTGATAAAGTTGAAAACTGGAAACAATGACGGACGGACCTTGGATGTAAGTTGCGATTTTTACCATTTTTTCGCAAGCAATAAATTCAGAAAATAAATTTCTATCTTTTTTTTTCACCAGAAACGAAAAATTAAATCTTGACATTGGTTTGACGGTTTAAAACGAGACAACTGTTCAGGTCAAGAGCGGCCGTGAATCTTTTTATACGCAATTTTTCCACTTTGTCGCCAATTTTTATATTTTTACACCCAATTATTTTATTCGCAGCGAAAGTAACAATTAATTTTGATCAAACATTGAAACGTGGTGATTCATTGCGTAAAAATAATCACCGATTGTCAGATGTTTCGTTGAAGTCATCCTGAAAGAGAAATTGAAGCCGACCAAATGTGGGCGTCTAGACCAAAAACTGGAAAAAATAAGTGTCCCACTGGACTTTACCTGAGTTAAACCAAATTCCGGGCATTTTTTCCTAAATTAGCCGCGTCTGAAAATTCGGCACTTCCTGTGACACCATCAGGAAGCGAAATTTTGACGGGTCATTTACTTTTCGAGTACTATTTATACTTACGAAAGTACTGAATCATACCGATAATTTCGGCCCATTTTTCTGATTGAAATTAATGCGTTTGCATAATTTATATGACTCACCTGGTATAGTGTTGACAGGAGAGTCATGTTTTGCCTCGGGAGCATAAATCCCAATCAAATTTCACAATTTGATAAAACAAATAATAGAAAGTTTTTAAAAAATGCTCGTGTTGATCATCAATCATTGTTCAAAATTTTACGCGAAATAAAAACGGTTTGAGTAATTATTCCGGATAACTGGTTTCAGAATAACGAACGTTTATGTAATAATAACCGATTATTCGATTTTTTATAACCGACAGTTGGCTTATTTTTATAGGTAAAGAAACTAATAAAAGGAAAACGAAAATTTCGATTTTTAAAAATAACCACACATAAATATAGGAAACGGTCAAAAAACTATTTGTTTTTTTAATTCTAAATTCGAAGTAACATTAATTGCCAAAAATAAAATTTGGCTAATTCAAATATTAATAAAACATGCAATAAATGTCACTTCTGAGGATCAGAGTTTAGAAATGTTTACGAAAATCGCAACACTAGATTAATACAGAGATTCTACTTTTCAGGCTTTTTGGAATTTAACTTATCAAAATACTGTTAAATTTTTAAGGTAAGTTTTTTGACGCTTTTTTAACTTATTTTAAGGAAAATAAGAAGTGTCACTTGTCACTTTTGATACAGCTATTAGTGACAACGTATAGGTATTTGGCAACTCAGCTTTATACAAATGACACCTACTTTCCATTTTTTTTATTCATAATGGAATAATGTCCATCTATTTATGATAAAATTTTATGTCTTGATTAACTTAAATGGTCACTTTACAACTTTAACACGTGTAAAATGACAATATTTACATTTCAACTAAATTTTTCTATATTTTTCGTATTCTGTTTACAGAAATACTTGTTTATCAACATTTGTCATTAAAAATATCATGAATCATTTAATTGATAGCGAATCATGGAATATCCATTTTCTCTTTGAGAGTTATTTTATTAATCGTTTTGGAAAATTTGATTTTAGCCATTACTTTTTTATACTAACTCAAGCGTAGCAACAATCAAATATTGATGCTTATTATTAAAACTATTTTGAGTAAATGTTCCAAATAAATAAATATTTAAAAAACAAGTTATTTAGATAAGATTAGATTTGAAACATTGGCCGCGGTGTAAAAAATTCAAATCAGCGAGTCGGTTTGCTTTGGAAAATATGTACTTAATGCATTATTCTCCCACTACCAAAAAGGTGATATCATCTAAATTCCGGTCGTTTAAACTTGAAACTCAGACAAACTCGCTCCAGTCGACGGTTACCCACGTTGTGGCGAAGCACTATAAAATTCACTTTCGTTCAGTGTCATATACCGAGTGTTCCAAAAACAATGACGACGATAACGCGATCAAACTCACGCGCAATGACGACGACATACAAAGACTACGTAAACTTCCTCGGCGGTTACAAAACCGGAAAAAAGGACGACGAAAATTCAGACAGTGGTGTCTCAAGCAATTTTTCATTATCAACCAGCAATAGTACATCGTCTTCCATCGGTTCAGACGTGACAGACTTTTCGAAAAACACATGCACATCTTACAACACCTTCATCGAAAACCAAAAAAGCAAAAAATTCAATCCGGTTAAACCAAAATTTGAGGAAAAACCGACAAAAAAAAGCGAGATTTTTATCGAGATTCAACCCCCGAAGTCCGTGAGTGAAGTGAGCAAAATTTTCGAAAACAACAAGGAAGCCAAACCTCACAACAAAATCAACTCGAAAATTAGCATTTTCGAAAAACAAATTTCGACAGAAAACAAACCGAAAATTGCCACTAAACCAAAAATTGACATTGGGCGAACATCCCCGGAGTTGCCACCGCCGCCCCCGGAGTTTCTCTCACCGCAACCTCAGGATTATTTACCGCCACCACCGCCAGAGTTTTTAATAAATGATACTAAAATTGTGACACCCCCACCGCCACCACTGCCTCAAAATAATGCAAATAATACAAGGAGTCCACCGCCGCCCCCTTTGCCTCAAACGTCGCCGCCTAGACTACAAGCGACTTTGACGAAAGGCCCCCCTGCCAAGTTTTCCGTTGATAATCCGAAAGGGGTGGCTCCTGAGATTGACAGAAATGACCCAATGGTCCGAAAATTGGTTTATGGGACTTTGAGGGGTCTCTATGGGGCGTACCATGACAAAGCTAGTGATATGTTGGCAACAATGCCCAAAAATATGGTAGTTAGGAGTAACGGAGTCCGAGATCGCATTGAACAAATAGCGTAGGTTTTTTATTTTCCCTGAAACATTTTTTTTATTTTGTTCGATTGCAGGTCTAATGGAGACTTAGAGAAGCTAAACGGGAGAGTTAATCCGAGATTAGAGGAGTAAATTCCGCTTGAAATTATTATTATGATTTGTATTGTAGCTATAATAACTAATAAACTTTTTATTTTTATTTTGATCATTATTTCGTGATAGCAACACGATGTGTCATAAACTTAGTCATTTTGTTTATAAGAATATTGAATATTTGAGTGTCCACAATGCAAATTATCGTCAAGGATGATGAATCAACGTGTGTATGGATGATTGTACAATTATCTGTAGACGGAAATTCACTTAAAACATTTACATCATAACCACAAGTGAATTTCCTTCCGGGAAAACTTTCGGACCTTCGCCTTGCATTGAAGTCTTTATAAGGAAAGCAATCGACAAAAATAAAAGCAAACACCTTGGCAACTTTATTATTTTGTTATGGGAAGTTCACTTAAAGGCCGACGGGTAATTACACTAAATTGCACTACTTGATGGGTCATAAAGAAAGTGGAAAAATTGTTTATTTTTCTGTACCTTAGAGTAATTAAGGCTTTATGTGATAATTTCGATAAGATAATTGCAGAATCGTTGATGATTTATAATGTGGTTCTGACAAAAGTCTGTTACATAAGTTTTCCCGACATTCGATATTTTAATAGCTTTTGAATTTTATTGCAAATGACAATGACCGGTTGTTGGTGTGGCTGGAGCAATATTACCATTTTTCCAACGCCTTGTAACAATAATAAAATTAAAATTAGACGTTTGGGAAGAAGTAAAATCTTGGATGTTGGATGTAACGAGTTCGTTTATGGTTTCTTCCTGAAAAGTTGGAACTTACGCTTTGGCAGCTGGTCAAATTTTGAAGTTGGATTTTGAGGTTTTTATCAATTGATGAAGAGTTTCTAAACGTTTGAAAATTAAACAGTTTTCAACAAATCGTAATTTTGTTATTTTTAGCCCATAATTTGGCACTAGCCGCAACAATATTGATTGTTGAAGAGAACAAAATGTCTGCAAGAGTACAGAAATTTTGAACAAAATCAAAAATTGATTGCATTTGCTACAAAATTGTAAAACTTATGACAGATAATAAAGGTTTATGCATAAAACTTTGTAATTTATGTTCTATAAATTCAGCAACCGAAACACAAAATCTAATAAAATTTGCTTACGCATATAAACACCTATTTAATTCTGCGAATGTGAATATTATTGCTATAAATTTTATTTTTAACTTCATGTTTAATTCTTTCTTTAAATTGTTGTTGTAACATGTCATTAGCCTCTTGTTCCAACATTATTTAACATTTTCATTTTACTGAAAAAAATTCATAAATAAAAATGACGTTTTTGTGTTTTTTTTTCAAATAAAAATTTAACAATCCAACTATAGCACCTTAAAAATTAAATTCGAAATCAGAATCGCCTCTAAAATTAAGATTGAAACACTGAATAAAACAGAAATTAATATGATAAATATGAAATTAATAAAAAATCAAAATTATAAAACTGTTTTTAGATATTAAATAGTGTTAGTAGGTAGCAGTTTTTTTTTTAAATTTACATTAGTGTGTCAATATTGGAAGAATACGGCCACAAAATGATAAAAATATACAGGGTGTACAGCGAATTGGTAAAGTCCCTTGATCTTTATTGGATGTTAAAATTGACAAAATTTGTTTCACAATTAATTAGAGTAGTTTATGAAGATAAGAAATCTTCAATCTGTACATTTTTTAATGTCACTTAAATTTTAACATTACAGCCCACTTAAAAAATGTACAAAAAGTAGTGTCGAAATTTGCCAGCAGAAAATACGGCTCCTTTGACTAAAATTATTAAAAAACAGGTATAAAAATGTTACTCTTTTGTCTTATTTTGGGGAAAATACAACGCTATTATTTTTACATATACTTAAAACCAAATAACCTTCTGATCTTCTGAATCAAAAAAATAAAAATTTAGTTATTTCATGCTCTACTATTATTTTATCTGAAGTTTTATACCATGTGGGTTCACAATAAATCAAAGCTTGCTTTGTGATCTTAATTAAGGAATCTCTGCCGAACCATTCTGGCATATAATTGCAACCTACAAGCACTAAATCAAACTAAAAAAACTTGAGTAAAAAATTAGCATCTGAAATGCTTCTCAATTAATTCGATTTGAAACAAGAACAAAATCTGTTTTATCGAGACGCATAGCCGGCGCCAATTGTGCCTTTTTTTCACTTTCTCTTTATAAATTAGAAGGACGCACTTAATAAAAGCCTTTTAGTGGGGAATTTAATGCTTGAACTTGTTTCCGATACCTTTGAAATGTCATTAAACTTATTGCGGACTTATAATTGTTCCTAGTTTATTTATAACCGCGCTGAAATAATATTCCTCTATTTATAAAGCGCGCGCTTTTGCTGAAATACCAGAGATGGCGCCAAACACAAAAATCCAAGTGCCCAAGACGGCGCTAATTGTCTATGAATGTCACGTGACCAATGATAATGACGTTTTATGAAAGCGTCGGGACGCCCGCCCGCCGTCCATTTCCAAATTTAGCCACGTCGGGGATTGGAATTGGTCGGGAATCTTCGGCTCGATCATGCAATGTGAATCATTGCGCCAAATGTCAGTTTTTATGCGAAATGCTACTATTTTGAGACTTTAGTTTTAGAGATTTTGTTGGCATTGGCATAATTTAAGTGAGTATTTTTTGTGTGGCTTGATTTTGATACTGTTTAGGGTAGTTTTACGTGCTTGAAACGACTAATCAAATTTTTCAAAAATAACTTAAAGAAAAATACAAATTTTTGAAATAGATCATGAGCTGAGCTTTATTAATAACTCTGTATAAGCAAATCACTCAGTTATTGGAAAAAATAGAACTGTATGACATGGAATATCGACACGTGGGACTAAAATAAAAAAAAATGGCCGCCAATTTATTTTGGAATTGTTTAATCTATTTGTAGAATTTAGATCGAAAGTGAAGTTGCAAAATGCGCAGTGTGCGTGTGTCAAATTAATTAGGTCGAAGCTGCACTGTCATTGGCTCAAACGTACCACGTGACTTAATTTTTAGCCAATTGCTTGTAGTTAGGTACAAGAATTTGAAACCTGCTCTATGTAATTTTAAATGTTTTGGTAATTATGGCAGTCCAGAAACGATATTTTGGTAATATTTTTAAGCCAACAACCTCGAAATACATTGTCGACTCGCCCACTGGAACTATCTTGGTCTTGTCGTCAAGTTGATGTTTCATTTTGCCAACTGATTTTCTAATTGTATTGTTTTATCGATCGCTTCGATTTTTGCGTGTGGTAGCAGTGGGTGGAGTTTTAAATGTTAACAACTCACTGACTTATTGCTGAAATATTTCCAAGGTGCAAATATTTATACCGTCTAATAACTCTAGCCGACACAATAATCCAGAACCAATGACCGATTATGTTGAAGAAATTCCTTCGGTAAAATATTTCACAAGCGTACCGTGTGTGAACGGCACATTTTTCAAATATCTCGAGGAATCTTAAGAGATGTTGGGATTAGTCATGTCTGTTGATATGCTACTTAAATAGAGTGTGAGATTAAGTAATCAAGATAAGTAACAACGTACTTTACTTGGATTTTAAATCACTGAAACTCTATTTTACTTTTTCTCTTTATTTAAAACTTCCGAAGTTATTTACAGAGAGGTAATTTGCAGTGAAAGTAAGAAATGGGTCATGGAAAAAATACTAACCTATATACTTTTCTGGAAGTGGTTAAAAAAAGAATAAGCTTTAGTAAAAAAGTAATAAAAAATGTAAATAAATGTAGGTAGTTAAAACATTCAACTGTTTTATGCCCTATGGTGAATTTTTTATATCAAACAATATTTTTTCTTTGTATCATAATTTTTTGAACAGAATTCAATTTTTTTCTTCACAGTTTTTGTATAACAGTTATTAGTTATTTTTTATACTCCTTTGCATATAGTTATTTCTCAGTAATACAACTTCAGGCAAAGAAGTTTTTGAGGAAAGAAAAATTTACTCGGGAATAAATTACACAGTTTTGTACAAACATGAATGAAATGAAATTTCAAACTGGTTTATTATATTCGCATATTTATTATTTTTGCGTCGTTTTCTTGGTAATTTGTAAAAACAAATTTTGAGATAAAACACGACAAGAAAACACCATAAACTATTAGATTATATTGTAAGGGGCGCATTTTTATTCATTTATTAACAATAAAAATATTAGGTTTATTTGCAATTGTGAATTTGCCAATTTAGGATTCATTTATTGTTACTGAAAAGCATGATTGTATCAATAAATTCGATAAGACAATTTTATTGCAATCTCAAATGCATTGTTTTATAAAATAACGAAAATAAGTGTTGCTTAATCAAATCCGTTTTTGATAAATGCTATCATTTTTTGAAATTTGCATTTTGCGTTGAAAACAGTTTGTTTTAAAACTTGAATTAGTAGTTTTAACAATAAAATATGATACTACAAGTCTCTGAAAATAACCAAATAACTCGTTCAAACTTTGCACTTGTTGCAATACATCTTGCCAAGCGTCAGATGCGCGCATAACTCCTCTGAATGTTGGAGGAAATCCGGGTAAAGCCCTAAGGTCAAGTCACAAATGTCACTATAAATCGATTTTGACTTTATTGCTTCGAAACTTTGTGTTACTTTGTAAAAGTGTACCTCTCCAGGCTGTTTTACCTTAAAATAGAAACTGCAAGAATTGAAAATTCCGCTCGTGTGTGAATTTTCGATAACTTTCACGCTCGGTTTTGGCCATCGAAAGTCGTGGAAAAAATCGCGCCAGATTTCTTTCCAAGTAGTGACACTGGATGCGCCATATAAGGTTACCATTTACCAGATGACATCTCCAAGGTTTCTTTAAGTCCAAACCTCACGTTCGAATTTCACCTCGATGTTGTTTACTCGTGTGAGTGCAGCCGCGTGCACTCTTTTTGGTTAATATTGTCGGATTTATTGGCTGAAAATAGACAAGACTTCCGATTATTTCAGCCAACTCGGTCACGAGACGGGGCTTATCCAGACGCGGGGACGCTTGGATTTTGTGAAAAAAAAATACGTGAGGTAAAGTGTTTAAAGTTGAGAGTTTGTGCGCTAATTGCAAGGTGGTGAAGTGAGCGAAGTGAGCTAAATCCAGGTTTTGGCCTAGTTCTATTTTCAGAATTGGTAAATTTTGTTTAATTTCTTCTGATTGGACTTGAACTGATAGTTTTGGGCGATGAAATTTAATTCAATTCAACATTCCTCCATTTTCAGTTTGCATACGGTTAAATATACGATTTTTATATATTTTATATATTGTTAAATTAATTCGGTAAAAATGATTAAAATTGGTACCTAATTTGTTTGTATTTTCGATTACTTTTTTAAACAAGTTTTTGTCTCTGAAAATTCAGATTTATGACTTTTCAGTTTTTTATTTATATGAGTCCTAATTACAGAAATAACTGTATACTGTGGTTGTTCTTATTAATTTAGGATTTTTTGTAATTAAAAATGCTTTTATAGTTTGCAAATCGTTTAATATAATGTTCTAATGTATCATGTATCCTTGCTAATATTTTATAAATGCGTAATCTTAAAGCGGGGTTCGATCTTGCTCCTCTAAAAATAGACATCTTGTAAATTTTCTAATATCAACTTTGAAAAAAATAAATTACCTTTTTGAGGGAGAGCGTAAGCAAAATATACCATTAAAGCGGTTATTATAAATGCCTGAAACAATGTATTTAATACAAAATAAATAGTTTGTTTATTACCTTTAGTAATAATTTGGCCATTGTCGATAATTATTGCTTCAAGACTAGTGCTGCAAATACAAAAATTTCGGTTGTTTTATAGTAAAATGTGTCGGAAATAAATATTTATAAAGAAATAAATATAAATAGTTAGTGCTTTAGTATTCTGATAATGAATTGATAATTGCAACTTTTTTGTACTTTTTTTGGAATAATAGCGATTTTACAAAGGTCAAGATGTTCGTTTGTTATTTTACTACTTATTTAGCTTTTTTACTACCTACTTTTTTTAACTGCATACATAATGTTAGTAAGATATAAAATATAGACAGACAGACATAAAATTACAAAAATACTCTTGCAATAGCTTTATTGATTAAATTTCTATTACATATGTCTATGTTTTTGACAGTTTTTTAATTGAAATTTTGAAAATTTTACAAGAAAATATTTAATTTCAAAAATAATAATTGCAAATAAATAATTATTAGTCATTAACTCATTAAATATCTAGTAATAATAAATATGTACAACCGTATTTACAATTGATACTGATTTAAATCAGTAGTAATTATGCGGAAATAAATATTTATTGAACTTATTTTTGCAGTTTATGTTATAGAGGGTGAGCCAGAACTCGCGCCCCAGAGAAGGTGGGATACCAAGAACATGGAAAAAATGTTAAAAAATGCTATCTATAAAAATTTCGAAGTTATGAGAGTTTAAATTTTGCACTTTGACTCTATTTATTTCTGTTGGAAAAATAATTGTCCAAGTTTTTTTGCTACAGGCTATTAGAAGGGCAAATAAGGAAGCTGTAAACTAAATTGTAACTCTGTTTAATGTTATTTGTGGCTTTTATTGGCATATTTGTATATTGGATAGAATTTTTTTAACATTTTTTGCATGTTCATCTTATCTTACTTCAAATTTTTCTCTGTGGCGCGAGTTCTGACCTGTACTTATAGTTGTTAAAAAAAATAATTAAATAAAGTTGAAAATTAAATGAAATATTTGAGTTTTGAACAATTTATAATTGAAATAATACATAAATTGATGATTTTTCAGTTTTTTATTTAGTGTTAATTACTCAATGTTAATTACTTTTAATATAATTATTAACATTAATTCTTACAAATTCCACCTATTTTATTTAAAGGTGTTTTTTTTTGGTTAATGTTTTAAGTGATGTAAGAATAATTACTTTGTGACAAAAAAGGCGTGTTTTTGCTTTAGGAACAGTGTTTTATGACTAAAATATTTGTGTTTTGAACAATTTATAATTGAAATAATACATAAATTGATGATTTTTCAGTTTTTTATTTATTGAAGTGTTAATTACTCAATGTTAATTACTTTTAATATAATTATTAACATTAATTCTTACAAATTCCACCTATTTTATTTAAAGGTGTTTTTTTTTTCGTTAATGTTTTAAGTGATGTAAGAATAATTACTTTGTGAAAAAAAAGGCGTGTTTTTGCTTTAGGAACAGTGTTTTATGACTAAAATTTTTAATAATTTTTTTTTTAATATTCTACAAATTATACCTACTTTATAACTTGACGAACTTGCAAAATTCTCGTTTGATTGAAAAACGCACCGTCTGCTCCACATTCCATGAACCTTGAATTCCTGCAATTTTTTCGAATCCACAAACCCATATCTCGATCCTTTTGTTTACTCCGCAAGTCATTCAACCAAAATAAAAATTTCTACGTGTATTCGGTGACTAACACTACCAACAACTGTACCAATAAGACCTCTATAAATCTGTCTCGCCCACACAAGAATGAGAAAGTCAACACAATAAAATTATTAAAACCTTTAATGATTAAAACAAATAACAGAATCAATGTTTGGAATGCTTATGACCGTGGGTATGTTTATGCCCATGCTTGTGATCGTGATGCCCATGATGCCCGTGCTTATGTTGGTGTTTGTGCTCGCTCTTCCCGGAGTGGTGGTGCAAATGCTTGTCTTCCTGTTTATGGTCGTGGGAATGGTGGTGGCTGTTACCATGGTGGTGATCATGCCCATGATGCCCATCATGCGAATGCTCATGTTTGTGGTTTTGCTTGTGTTCATGCTTGGCGCTGTGGTAATGCCCATGCTTGTGTTCGGACTTATGGTCGTGTTTGTGGTCGTTATGATGGGCATGTTTATGGTGGCCTTGATGCTGGTGGTGGCCACTTTCATGATGGTCATGTTGGTGATGACTGTTGTGATGGTGGCTGTGTTTATCCTCTTGTTTATGCCCATGCTTGTGTTCATGCTTGTGTTGTTGTTGGTGCTTATGGACGTGTTCTTGCTTATGGTCGTGCTCATGGACGTGTTGGTGTTTGTGGTAATGGACTTCTTTTTTGTCCTTTTTGGGGAAGTGACCTTGGAAATGGGTTCTTCTACTACCGATGGAGTGTTTTTCAGCTTCATCTTCGTATTTTCTATAATCTTCATCTTCGTAATCACGGGGCTTGTCTTGGTCAACATCGTAAACAACTTCGTCTTGATAGTCTACTTTTTCTAATGGTAGTGTTGGGTAGGGACCAACCAATGGGTTGGTTATGTAGTTGGTTGCGCTGTGCAAAAGTGGTGGTTCCTGGTAGTACTGGAAGTACTTTGAATCGCCACTGGGACTAGTCAAAGTAACACTTCCGGTAATACCAAGCAAAAGAAGTTTAACCAAAAACACACTCGCTTTGATCTGAAACAAAAAAAATACTAATGATACACAGGGTGTTTGAAAAATCTCACATTGGCTCCCATGGTGCTAAAAACTTATTTGTTTAGCTTCCCAAGCTGAGAGTGCCGACTTTTTCCATCGTCTGCTTTTTATAATCCGATCCCTCTACAACATTTTCCACTTAACTATCCAGTTTTACGCACGAATTGTCAAAATGCAAGTGTGCACTAGATAAGTTGTGGTTAGTGAAGAAGAACTCATTAAGAAACGTTAAAAATCTTTAATTAAAGATTAATTGTGTGCGTGCTTTAATTGTGGCGGTAGACAGTTTTAACAAATCTTGTTGCAATTATTTTTTTCAATTTCTGAAGGAATTTCCTTCTTTCGCTTTTCACTATAATTACCGATGATCATTCATGGGGTAATGGAAGCTTTAAATTTATAATAGCAGCGCTGATAGGCGCACTTACATTATTTACACTTGCAATTAGCAGAAGCAGTGCAATGAAGTAATTATTGTGGTAGTCACGTCAGTGCTAATTTATTTAAATCTTTTTGCTTGAACTTTGTCGTGGAGTGTTGTTTTTTTATTTATTTTTTTTTAAATGTATAAAAATCTTGTGGCTGTAATATTTGTTTTAGAGAGTTTAATTTATATATTTCTCAAAATTGAGTAGTTTATAAGGAAGATTTATTAAGTTTAAAAATCTTTTGATTTGATTTATTTTCTACTTTTTTTCTTTTCTTCTATTACCTATTGCTTGATTAACGTACATTTCAGATATTAACAACGAAAAAATATGTGTGAAACACGAATGAATTACATATTTAAATTTTCATTTTTTTAATTATTATTATTTTTTATAATATTGCAAATTTTAATCTTAGCTCTATCAAGTTTTAATATTCGTTTCTAGTATTTGCTCTGAAAGATTACTGGTCTCTACAGTTAGTTAACTTATTTAAAATAATGTAATATCTGATTAAAATTCCTGCGAATGCACAATAAGTGCCTTTCTATTATTATTAAAAATAGATTTCTTGAGAATTTCTCAAATTTCAATTTAAAATTATCATCGACAAAAAGCAAGTTATTTGACTATAATATCTGTTTCAAATTTCTGCGGATGGTCTATAGGATGAAGAAAATTACATGTTCCTACGTAAGGGAAAAAAAAGTTGTATAAATTATAGTGTTATAAAATAATCAACAATAGGCATGAAAAATGTTGTTAAAATGATAAAACAGTTATACATCAATTTTGAACAGATATTAAAATTTTTTTTATTCAAAACAGTATTTTATTTTATTTATTTGACTTTGTGACAATAGCTGAGTAAAATATACCGGTGACTATTAATGTTTTTTACAAAAAAATGTATTGGCAACACTGAATTAATGGTAATCTTTCTAACCAGCAGTCGCCTGTCGCAAATGAATGACAATTGTCTATAAAAATTTGACGTTTGAATTTGAAAGTCAAGGTAGCCAAACTAAAATTTTTAATTTGATACCAACTTGCGGTAAAAAATCACAATCATTTACAGTCACCCGGTATTAGTTCATATCAAGATTTCAAAATTTCTGTAAGTCATTTTAATGTTATTTATCTCCATCTATGTAGACAAATTTACTCATATTAATCATAATCTTATTAAGCATTTCCCAATTTTCTTAAATATTTAAATTTATAAATCTTGTGCTTGTAAATCTTATTGTTATTTACTACTACTTTTTTTATTTACTTAATTTTGTTAAAAGTATATACCGTATAAGAATAATTTTAGGCAGCATTGATTTTGTTATGTGTTGGAAAGTAATAGATATACAAACAATAGGAGAAAACAAGATAGGGTGCCAGAACTCGCGCCCCAGAGAAAAATGGAAATCAGGTAAGATGGAACATGAAAAAAATGTTATAAAAAAATTATCTATAAAAAGTTCAAAGTTATGGAAGTCTAAATTTTGCACTTTGACTCTATTTATTTCTATTCTAAACAAGGAAGCTGTATCGTAAATTGTAATTCTATTTAATGTTATTTGTAGCTTTTATTTAGCAAAATTTTTATACCTTAACTAAATAATTGTAAAAAGAACATATACAAGATCATCAGTATCATTAAATAGACATAAAAAAATGTCAAATATCAAAAAATATATGTCAAAATTTTTTGACATATAGAATTTTTTTAACATTTTTTCCATGTTCCTGGTATCTTATCTTACTTGAAATTTTTCTCTGGGGTGCGAGTTCTGACGCACCCTGTATACGTAGACATAGTACTAACAAATTGTTTCGATTTGTCGCTGAATAGTTCGTCTTTCTCTTACTTCAGGAAATTCTATTGATTACACTGTTTTAACTTATGGACTTTGCAATGTTGCGTAAAATTATTGTTACACTGTATAATTCAAATGGATTGAAGAATATTTATTTTGCAATTGAGGTTTTCGGTTATCCACACGGAGTGAATGAAAGCACCAAAATAACTTTAATAAAACCCAACTTTATTCGATAAAATTGCAACAATTCAATGCTTGTGGTGACTATGCTTATGGCTATGCCCATGCTTATGTCCATGATGATGCTTGCTCTCGTGCTTGTGATTATGCTGATGTTTGTGGGAGCCTTGGCTGTGATGCTGATGCTTGTGCATACCATGATGGCTATGATCATGATGATGATCATGCTTATGGTCCTGATGATGCTCATGTTTGTGATCGGAATGATGCGAATGCTTGTGTCCATGATGGTGATCATGCTTATGTTCGCCCGTATGTTTATGATCGTGCTTATGATCCCCATGATGACTGTGATGATGCGATCCGTGATGCTTGTGCTCGTGTTCGCTCTTATGACTGTGTACGTGTTTTCCTTGGTGTTCATGTTTGTGTTCTCCTAAATGTTTATGTTCATGTTCTCCTTGGTGTTGGTGCTTGTGTCCGTGTTGGTGTTTGTGTTGACCGGAGTGTTTGTGGACGTGTTCTTGTTTGTGGTTATGTTTGTGTACATGTTTGTGTTGGTGGTAGTGGACTTCGGCGTGTTCTTCATCATGACCATGATGGTCTTCATGGGTGAAAGTTGACACATCGTAAGGCTCTACTTCTTTGTGGTAACTTTTTGTGTTGATGGTTTCGAGTTGGCGGGGGCCTTCGAAATTGAAACTGTTGGAGGTTTTGTAATGGGTGTAGCCTTTAAGGTCGCCGAAAAACTGCTCTTGGTCGAAACCTTCGCCCTTTTCGGTGGAATAGTCATCTTCGGGTTGGGGTGGAGGGTAGCTTGGGACAAAACCATTGTTTTCAGGGGTGTATGCTGCGAAATGGTAATCTTTAGCTGGGTATGGTTCATAATTAGTGGCCGTTGCGACAAGTTTACGGGGTTCTGGAGGTGATGCGCTATGTATGGGGGCTACTACCATGCCTCTACTGGTGAGGGCTAAAGCTAACGGTTCTTGTGGTAGTTGTTTGGCCTTGGTGGTAACAAGGCCTAGCAAGAACATACTCGCAATCACCTAAAAAAGAAATTTGAAAAAAATTTACTCTTGTTTTATTCTTACCAAAGCTCCCATGTTGCTTAAGTCTTAGAGTTAAGCAAACCAAGCTGAGAATGTTTTCTTAGCACTCCTTCGAGGTATTTATAGCAAAATAGGGATAGCATTTCATGCTCGGGTTGTTGGTGCGAAACACGCCATGAAGAAGTAGCGTTAAAGATAATTACATGCACTAGTATACAAGGTGATAACATCGAACATCCGATTATTAATTATTGATGATTATCGTTAATGAAAGTGTATTTTCTAAGTAATAAGTTAAGTGAAGTGTTCATTGAAAACGGTTGATTTGTTTCAGGCAGCAGTCAAGGCTCCCTGGAGCTGGCCCTGGTTTAATACCGTCTTTTGGAGGAATAAGACCGCCGCCACCGCCCCCAGTCGGACACATTCCTAGCGTTAGACTCAAAACAGAGGTAAATGTGTGACTAAATTTAAACTGCTTGGAATTTTTTTTCCTATAGTTTTAACACTTTCTTGAATAAATTGTTTTGCTATACTTTGCAAGTTTCTAAAAAGTTGTATGACTAAAAATTTAATAAAAAATGTGTTGAAAATATTTGGGTATAAATTATTAATGTTACCCTTACTAGAATACCCTTATTAATATTAATAATTATGATAGTTCAATATAGCAAAAGGAGCGATAAGGTAAGATACCAGGGACATGGAAAAAATGTTGAAAAAATTTTATCTATATAAATTTCGGAGTTATGAGAGTTTAAATTTGCACTTTGACTCTATTTATTTCTGTTGGAAACCTAAATTGTAGCTCTCTTCAATGATATTTGTGGCTTTTATTGGCAAAATTTTTGTACCTTTATTACATATGTGTAAAAAAACATATACTTACAAGATCATCAGTATCATTAAATAGATATAATAAATGTCAAAATTTTTTGACAGATAAAATTTTTTAAACATTTTTTCCATGTTCCTGGTATCTTATCTTACTTGAAATTTTTCTCTGGGACGCGAGTTCTGGCGCACTCTGTATAAATAATAAAGTTTGAAAAAAAAACAGAATGAAACCATAACAACAAAATGTAATATTTTTAAATACAGCGTCGCTAAAAAGTATAGATACAGTTAATTATTATAAGAAAGATTTATCAAAACTTATTGAAATTTGGTAGGCTAACTTGATCTTTTTAAATGTTAAGAAGAGTCAAATTTAATATTTCTAATAAGAGCATTTTTTCTGAGTTCTGTGATGTAACACATGCATACCTTATTTAAAAAAAAATTATCGAAGTAATTAAATTTGGAAAAATGTATTTCTTTTAGACTTAGAAATATTGTCTTTATCAACCGTTAGTTCTTTGTCACCTAAACTTTAACCAGAAAATAGATAAACTGTTTCCCAAATTTTAACGTGCTTTGCTAAACCGTTCTGAAAATATTTAGCTGTATCTATACTTTTTAGCGACTCTGTACATATGTATTTGTTGTTTTCTTATTTTTATTTTATTAAACGTGTTTTTTGTTTAATAATGACCTAATATAAGTACGTTTTTTCTAAACATTTGAAACATTTTACAATTTGAATTATATCAGTTTGTCAATTTAGATAAGAGTGAATATTTATTCTTTTGTTAAAAGTAATCAGAGGAAAAATTGTTTAATAAAGAGGAAATAGTTAAATAAAGAGAAAAATAGAATTAATATGGTTGGTTAATGAGAGTTAAATTAATGAAAGTTTATTACAACTGAAGTGAAATAAATCATACAGTACCAACACCATTAAGAGTAATTAAAATTACAAATGTTTGCACACAAATACACATATTTTAGTATCAATAAAGAAAGATTTATGTTTGTAATAATTAGTAAACAAATTGTTATAGAATTTTTGAAATACGAGTTTTTTATACTTTGTTTTTTTTTTAATAATATTTTACAATTATAATTTTGACACTTTTTTGAATCTTACTCTGTTTCCACTTTACATAATCGTGATTAAATCGGTAAATTAATTTTTCTATTTAATGTTTAATTGTTTTATTTCTTGTTGTTTGCAAGTTTTGAAACGAATTTGTTGAATTTTTTGAAAACATTTTTCAAGTAAAAAAACATTTTTTGCAGATACTAAACTTGAGAATGGACCCTCCACCGTGCGTCCAAAACGCGATGATGAAACAAGACAAAAAGCCCTTCACGTACACCCCTGGCGGCATTGACCTATCCGAAATAAAATCACCCCGAATGGCCCGAAGAATAGAACGTAATGCCAACTACACCGGTGCTCCTGAACCTTCACGACCACTCCCACAACAACCCGTTGGTCCTTTGCCACCTTCAGCTCTCGCAGCAATGCAACCCCAAATGCACGTCCAGGTATTCCCGACTGGTCCTCCACCTCCTCCTGGACCCAAATTCGGTCCTCCTCCACCACCTCCACCACCCGCTAATATCCCAAGACCACCTCCACCCCCACTTGAACCCCTCCCTACACAGAAAGTGATCACTTCGGAAAATCAAGTTTTGGAAAGGCCGGACATGACGAAAATTATTCCGGATAATCCGATGGCGTTGTTGAGAAAAACTGGAGGTCCTCAAACTAGGAGTACTTTTCTTGATGAGATTTATGGGAAAGAGGGGGTGAAGAGTCCACCGATGAAGCAACAACAGCAATGGTCGCCTCCTGTACCACAACAACAACAACAACAAAGATGGCCCCAAGGACCAGCTCAACAGCAGCAAGTACCACTTCAACAGCAGCAAAGGTCGCCTCCAATTCAAGAACCTCCACGGTACCAACCGAAAATAATCGAAAGGAATCAACCATCTCCGGTTCAGTCTCCCCAAGCTCAACAAGAACCTCCCAAATATCAACCCAAGATAATCGAGAGGAACCAAAGTCAAGATGAAGCAGCGGTCAAGACAAGTACCGCCCATTTGGGCTCACTTTACATCCCTCCTGCCAATCAACAACAGCAAAAAACCGTATCAAGTCCTCCTCCTGCTCCCAAAAGAGACTCTCCTCAAGTACAATCACCCTCAACCCCAACTTTGAAAGAAGCACCAAAACCGTGGCAAAAACAACCGAAACAAACGGAGGAATTGCCTCCGTGGGCTAAAAAAGAACCGATTCAACCTCTACAAAACAATCAACCAAATGTTGTTCACGTAGCTCAACCTCCTCAAAGATTTCCTAACCAACAAAACGATCAACAACCAAATGCTGTTTACGTCACTCAACCTTTAGTGTTTCAACATCCAGGGCCACGAGTTGATGGCCAGGGAGCCATTATCATACCTGTACAGATCGAAAGGAAAGTACCAACGAAACCTGCAACTCCAGTTACTCCCGGAAACGAAAGGTAAACCCGTGTTGAGTCGAGTCAAGTTGTTAAAACTTTTTGCAGGAATTTGAATCGTCAACAAAGCTGGACTCCGCCTCAAAGCAACGCTTTCAAAGTTATACAGAAGATAACTCAAACTGATGATAACGACGAAACTGACAATGGGCCGGTTGTTGAACATGGACCTCGATATCCACAACAGTTTCAACAAAATGAGCAAATGAGGAAGTTGAAGTTGTCGGAAGGTGACAGAGAGTTGATGAATAGATTCAAACAAGGTAAATTTTTCGACAGGAGAGACATTGTTAAAGAAGAGGAAGACCCGAGATATAGAGGCGGAGTTATACCATCGAGAGTTTTTCGAATTCTTGACCAAAGTGGTACTTGATTATTTATTTATTAGGTGTCGGGTCCTATTCTTCTCTTTTTCTCTTTATACTAATGCAAGCAGTTGCTTTTGCTAACTTACAACTCTCCTAGGTGTAGACGATGATACTTCCCTTCATAACGAAGTAGACCCGAGATATCGTGGTCCAGCAATCCCATCAAAAGCTTTCAAACTGCTCCAATCAATGACTGATGGATCTCCTGATACTCCTAGTGGTGCCCCTGGTACGATGGTTTGAAGCTTTGGGAGTGTCTTTCTAACAGATTTATTTTTTCTTGCTTAGACTAACTCTTGAATTTTTGAAGAGTCATTACTGACTTTAACCAAATTTCTCAACAGTTTCTCGTGGTCCACCTACCGGAAACAGGTCTCCTCAAGTCAGAACCATCCCAATCCAGATTGAAAGTACGTCAGTTTTTTGTGTAGAATTTTTTTTGATCATGGGTTTTAGGAGACGATCAGCCCAAAAACTACGTCCACCCTAGCGAACAAACCGTTCCTGAACCCAAAAAGTACACCGGAAGTGCGATACCAAGCAGGTCTTTTAAGATCTTACAGGCCATGACTGCGCCCGACAGTTGTGGTAAGTCATTTTCCCACCAAATTTGTAAATACCAAACAAGAACAGACAAATTCAGAGGAAAGACTGAGCATGGTACTCTCATTCTTTAGTCCAACTAACTTGTCTTGATCACATTTTTGAAGCCTACCCCAAATTTTTTCGTAAATTTGAACACGAAAATTATTTTGTTGTAGCCAATGCCAATGAAGTTAACGAACACTACGACCCCTCCTCGTATAACCAATGGGGTTACGATCCTAATTACCCACCCCCTGTCCCTCCTTACTGGCCCGATTATTACTATAACTATTATTACCAAAATTCCAAAGAAAACGAAAGTGATAGAGACATTCGCCAAACTCCCGTGTCTTTTTGGGGGTACTACCCTCCCCCATCGCCATACCCCTTCATGCAACGATCTCCTAAAACGCCTGATGTTGAATCAGATTCAGAAACTGCCAGAAACACACCACTGCCATTTTGGGGGTACTACCCTGCGTATTACCCTCCAAGTACCCCAAGCCGGGAGGTGGAAGAATACTATAACTCCCAAGAAGGGAAAGACAATGAGCAAAATTACGGACCGGTACCTTATCAGTACCCGCCCTATTGGGACCCCTATTACTATTACTACGGGTACCCCCCTATGTACTCGCCGTACCCCTATTACGAGCAAAGTGAAAATGAAGAAGTTGCTGGTTATTCTTCCACAGACGAAATGGCATACTTTAGCAAAAAAATTAAAAATGAGAGAGAAGAAACTGAACGTGAAGAATCTAAAACTCCTCAAATTCTTGTAACCCCGACTTTGCCACAACAAAAGAATGAAGAAACCGAATCAGATTCTTCTGATTCTGAATCCGAAACCGAAGTTGAAACAGAAGAAGAGAGATTTCAGCCGAATCGAAGTCACCCAAATGGTCTACAAGCCATACGATCGGTTAAAGACATTAAAATTTACGATGATCAAAATTCGGATGAAGAACAGAAATCAGAAGATGAAGACAATGACGATTCAGTTTCTTACATCGTTGACGATGACACAATTCCGCATCAACTGAGTGTCATCTATGAAGAAAGCGAAAGGAGTGATTCGAAACGTGAATCAAGCGTACTAAGTGATTCTACAACAATCGCAGATAAAAGCGATGAAGAAGTAGAAGAAGAAGAAAATTCAGTCGCGGTCAGTGTTAAATTGCCTTTGAAATTTAAAGTGGAGGTGACGGAAAACGAGGAAGTGACAACAGTGACTGTCGGCGAAAGTGAAATCAACGTCGAACAAAACGAAGAAAATGAAGAAAGCGACACTTTTGCCGTTTTCACTGTAAAAACACCTCCAGTTGCAAAAGAAACTGGAGAAGAAACCCAATCTGTGATTTGTGCTAGTGATGAAAATGCTATTCCAAATGAAGAAAACAAGGAAGAAGAAGAGGAGCAAGATTGGTGGGGGATTTTAGGAAAAGAAGATGATTTCTTGCCGGTCAGAACTAAGAAATATGAACCTGAAGTAGTTCAAGAATCCGAACCTGAAATGGTTCAAGGACCAGAACTTGAAGTGGTTCAAGAACCCGAACCTGAAGTGAAGAAAAAGGAAGATGATGCAAGTTCTACTAGCTCTAGAGATAGCAGCTCAAGTGAGAGCTTATCAAATTCCAAGAAAGAAGCCATCGAAGAAGATTCTTCTTCCGAATCAGAAGAAGAAAGTGAGGAAAGTGAGTCCGATGAGGAAAAGGCAAACGATGTTAACAATAACGCCAATGAGAAAGTGGAACCTGAACCATTATCGATCAAAGAACGGATTCAAGCCCTTAAAGAAAGTATTAACAACAAACGCGAGAAACTGAAAGAAGAAAGTGAAATTAAAATGTCTGTAAAAGACAAAGTTTCAGCGATCGAAACTGGAACTTTGCATAATAGCAAAACAACCTCGACCAAAAGCAGTGTTAAATCATTTGAAGAGTTTAGTGAAGAAGAAGGTGATTCTGGGGTGACTTCAGATATGAGTCGTCATATTTCAGATAATGAAGAATTTCCCGAATTGAAGAAAATGAGTCGGTATCAACGTGCAGCAACACACTCTAGATTATTCAAACTGTTACAAGAAGTATGTGAGGGAGAAGAAGACGATGAAGAAGGTGAAAAAGAAAAAAAGGAAGCTAGAAAAGAAGAAATTGTTATGAGACGCGACCAGTTAAGTCTGCCACTTAAAACCAGCGACGAAAGTTTTTCTTCAAGTGGACTAACATCACCTGGATCTCCAGTCAGTGATAGACTAGTCACCGAATTGATTCAAAGTATTCTAAAAAAGAAGAAAGGTCAAATTTTTCGAAATGTGCCAAAAGAGAAGCTTCAAGCAGCCGCCAAAAGAATCCTTCAAGAAGAATTCGACGATTTGTCAACTCCTGATAGTAGTTTCTTATCGCCTTTGAGAAATAGTACCGAAAGCTCGACTCCTGCCCAAACACCACAAGAATTTTACAACGACTATAAACAATATTACGACAGTTGGAGCGACGCTGAACGTTTATACGACGAAAATTACGACATTTTGCCATCTAAGGCTTTCAAATTATTGCAAGAACATTCCGGTTCGAATAAAACTGGAGCAATAGCAGGGCTGTTGGCGAAATGTCCCAAAATTTTAAGCAATAAGAATGTTCATCAAGAATTGATGAAACTCATAGAGGAATCCCCAAAATCCCCATCCCCTGATAAATCCCTTGAACCCAGCGAGGTCACGAGTGCTTCTTGATCGAAACGAGGAGGCGGATTTATCGAAATTGTTTTAAACCGGACCCGGTTTTGCGATGAGGTACCTACAGAATTGGTCTTATTTTTGCCTTTTTTCTACTGTACCGTGTAGATTTTTATTTTGTAGCGTTTTTATTTTTTGGTAGGCTTTAAACCGCATTGGTCCAGTAATCTATAAGGGGGGCTTTTTCGAGTAGATTCCTGGAACTGCCAATGCATTGAAAAATTATCTCTATGGAGTAAACTCCACCTTTTAGTTTAAGTGGTTTTATTTGCATTTGACAAAGTCACTAGTTGTGATCCTAGTCTGCACTAAATCGGGTTTAATCAATTAACACACTGTCAAAGCTTGATTAGATAGTGACTTCCGGTTTTTGTCCCCCTTTTTGTACTTTTATTAATGGAAAGGTGTAGTTTGCTTCTAGAGATTCCTTAACAAATTAATTCAGTTTGGACTAATTCAGCATTTTCACACATTATGTCAGCATGGTGGTTTGAGATGATTTTTTAATAAAATTAACTCTTTCAGACTAAATCAACAGTCACTGTTTCAAATGCAAATAAAATTAGGTTCAAACTTAGTTTCTTCGACACAAAGTAACGCAAGTTTTTACTTTTAGGTCCCGATCAATCAGATTTGTAAAAATCGGACACGGATTTAGATCTTCTCATCACAACATCGTTATTTTTTTGAAAAAGTTTGCTGTTTTGCTTGTTGCAGACGCATTTTAATTTGACAAACTCTTTTATATGAAAGTAAGATTTTTGATTGTATTAATTGTAAATACCCCAATCGATTCTTTGTAGAATTAATCAAATCTTGCAAGGATTGTTTGTTTTATTTCAAGCTACTTAGTTAAAATTTTTGGTAAATTGCTGCAGGTATCATCGTCAGGTGCTTGACCTTGACTCCTCGCAGCAATTTGGAACAGATACTACGCACTTTTCTTGCTGTTACTGTATATAAAGTGCCTCTACGTTATTGTATACTTACCTGTGTAACATATTTTTAAATAAACATATTTAATTAATTTGCATTTTTAATGAAATTACGCAATGTAGATCCTCAGTAGGTCAGTCAGAATTGCTTCAGTAGCAAATTTGCTTTAACACAACAATTTCCAGCGAACTATTGGCAAGAGTGCAAGTGCTTTGTGGTGCCACGTAAAATGGTGAGTCCACTTTTTCAAAAAGTTTCAAAAATTTAACTTTTTTTTTCTTTGAAGAACATTTTGCACGCTTTGTTTTTCCTCGGCGTGCTTTTGCCTGCACTCTCCGACCCCGACCTTCCCCACACCCTTGCCAGAATCAGCGAAGCTAGAGCTAGAGCAATCGCAAATCGTGCAAGACTTCGAGCAAACTCTGCCAGAGTCATAAATCAAGTTCGGAATAATCAAAATAGGGCAACTCTCCCCAGTCGTTCAAAACGTCAACATATGTCCGAAGAATACCCTCAGGATCTTCCTCCACCCCCTCTAGACCAACATTTTGATTATGAAGAACCGACTTTTGTCCATATTTGCCCAATGGAAGACGGCCTGACTAGAAGTGCTGAAAAATCGGGAGAAGATTTTCACTTAGTTGGAGAACCTGAACTAAGATCAAATGAAGAAAATCACCTACAACCTGGTTCTTCATTAAATAAAGCTCTAGATGAGTTGATGGAAGCACGAAGACTACTCGACCGGTTTGAAGCACAAAATGGAAGAAATTCGGAACAGAGAGAGGCAGATGCCCATCGGTCGCACTTCCACAGTCACCAGCACTCAACCATTCATGGGCGTGGACATTTGCCTTTACCAGTGACCCAAATTCTGAACCCAGGTTTGCCCATTTCACAAACTCACGTTGTTACGCCTGGTCTTAACCTAAATATACACCAAAATCAAGGCCTAAATTCAGGATTGCACTCTCATGGGCATTTCCTCAACCAGGGAGTAGTACCAACACACATTTCACCTATTCATGGAGGCGTGATAACACACCAAGGAGTAGTACCATCGCAAATAACTCCCATGGGAGTTTTTCAAACTAGTAGCAACCAAAATTTTCAAAGAGTCGGAAGTACCGCTGAAGATGCAAGGGAATCAGCAATTGATGCTTTTGACCAAAACGATGATATAAGTTTTTTAGATCGGGAAAATTTTAGAGAAGTTAGTCCAACAATGCAAGAATTTCAATCCAGGACACAGGATTTTAATGAAGAATTTCAAGATATAAGTCCAGATATTGAAGATTCTGAGCTCAAACAACTCGAAAACGACCTCTCAGTTTTTGAAGATGGACTTTCTGAGGAACGGAAGGCAAATCCGACTTTACACAAGAAAATGAAATTGAAGCAAAAGTTGAATCAGAAATTTAATAAAGGTTATCCTAGTTATGGACCCCCACCACAATATTATAGCCATTACAAAGAAGCTGAAAATTCTGAAGAAATTCCAAGAGAAGCAAGTCCGACTTTACACAAAAAATTAAAACAAAAATTGAATCAGAAATTCAGTCAAGGTTATCCAAGTCCTCCACCACAGTACTACAGCCATTATCGAGAAGCTGATGATGAACTTGCTAGAGAGGCAAATCCAACTTTGCACAAAAAACTAAAACTGAAACAAAAACTGAACCAGAAGTTTAATCAAGGATATCCCACTTATGGGTCTCAACCCCAGTTTTATGGGCACTACCGTGAAGCCGAACCTCAACAATCAGACGAGTTTCTTCAAAATTTTGAAGATATGAGAGAAGCAAGTCAAAGAGAAGATGAAAACAACCCCTTTAGTGACACTATTACTTCCCCTTATCTTTTCGACGTCCCAAATCGCCGATTGACAGATTACAAACGCTCAGTCGACAAAGACCTTGATGCCCTTCTTGGAGTCCAACGTCAAATCATCGACACGATGAAAGAAAAATCCCAAAACGATGAAGATTTGGAATTTTTGACCGACATTAGCAACAGGACGTTATCATCGATTGAAGACCAGAGAAGAAAAATTTCCAAGCGTTCAATTCCATTGACTCGCTTAATAAGCGACCCAAATGTGCGACTCGACGTGCCAAAAACCTTCGAGAATTTTGGCACAGCTACCAAACACGCTTTTGAGGACGAGAGAGCCCCCATGTACCATCTGAAGCATTTGATGGGTTCGTCTAAAAACGCCCTGCTTTCGGCAATGAGAATCCCGCCACAGAACATGATCATACCATCGGATTACGAAATCGTGAAAGCTTCAGAAAGGGCAACACACAGGTCTAGGGTACGAGACCAAGACGACCCTTTTTCCAATACTTTTAAAAGGGTTGGTGAAATGGTAAGGGACAGTATCCGATCTGGGCAAGACACAGTCGCCCATATTAGCGACGCAGCCCATGAAGCCCGAAATATACTCAACACTGCCCGACACGCAGCCCCAAGACTCATAATCCCTTACTCCCAAATCCCAGCAGTTCAAAAAACAGGATCACGCAAGGCGATTTTGATAACACCCCGAATTTTGGACTTGGCTGAGGAGCATTCTGCCCGAAAATCGAGCGATTTGAGACCAAACTTCATCCGTTTGGGACACTTAATGGACGCTGTGGGATTCTCCAAACCACATTCCAAAAATTTGGATTTGCAGAAAATCATTTTTGAGCCGAGGAGAGTAAACAAGAACAACGATGACATCGTCGAAGCTTTAAATACACTAGAAGATGCCAAAATTTCCGTCGGTGCCAAAAACCTACGCGACTTGTTGCTCAAAATGAAGAACGAACTAACAAACGTCGTGACTGACGAACCCAAAAAGAAGAAACACAAAAGTAAGAAGAAGAAGCAACAAGAAACCAAAGAAATGGGCAAATTTATTGAAAATTTGTTCGATGGAACACAAGAAGAAACCAAAGATGAAAAAGTTGGGGATATGATGCTCTCACCTGAACTACTCCGCCCCTTCATGGGTCAACCCTCCGAAAACGATTTGCACAACTACTTGCGGGAAAATGGGGATGAAGATGTGGACCAAAAGTCGCCCAAAAACCATTTCGAGAAACTCCAGAATTTCAACCATAGTAATTCTGATTTGGGGTATGTTTTAGGTGCCATAAATCCTCTCATGTTTGAAAGAATGTTCAACCAGACGGTCAAGGTCAACAATTCTGAGCAAAATACAGAGGAAGATGGGACTGTTGGAACTGCCATGACCCTGAATGGACCCATGCTGAAACCTTTCATGGGTCAGGCGCAAGAACACGCAGTTGAGGATTTTTTAGACACTTATAATGCTGACCCAAACGACGATTACGTTGATGTAGTAGACGAGTAGTTTTTTAAATTTTTTATTCCCATTATTTATACATTTAGTTTTTTACAAAAAATGTTAGTTAGTAAATCTGATTCTGTTGTAAGTCGTGTAACGACTGTTTTGATATGGTGGTCTTGGTCTTCTGTAAACTGGAGCTGTAAAAAATAAACTAATTTAAAAAACTGTTGTATTATTGGTTGCATAACTTATAATAATGTTTTATTAGTTTGAGGAATTTCACAAACTTTTTTACTACATTTTTAGTGTGTTAATAAACAATAAAAAGTTTATGAAACTCACTCACTTTATGTCATCGGCCTAAAAGATGCGCCCACGGCCTAACCAGCCTATTAAGCTCCTTGTTAAACTGCCTATAAATCCTATTGGGGTTAAAATCCGACACATCATAGACGAAATTCCCAAAAATCGGATTATTTGCCACTAGATACTGACCAGGTCTATTGTAGTGATCTGGAACAACAGGATCATGATCCTCATGAACAGGTTTCTCGTCGTTATAAATAGTATCATCAGGATCTTGGCCACCAGGCTTAGGTGTAGTGATCATAGGTCTACTAGGCACCCCTGCTTGTGCATTCGATTGACTACTACTGAAAATATTACTGAAAAGACCATTTTCAAACAAAGACGATATTCCTTGACCGTTGAAAAGCCCTCCTTGTGGTAGTAAAGAACCTAAACCTTCGCCGTTGAAGATATTTTGAGGTATGAGGGACCCTAAACCTTGCCCATCGGCAAAAATACCTTGGAATTGAGATTGAATAAAACTGATGCCATTACCTCCTAAAAGACCGCCGGTTGGGGGGTGGCCACCGCCAGTGGGACGATTACCAACTACCAAAACACAAATAAAATTACTTTATTAATTTTTGATGGAAAAAAAGAAGAAACTTACTGCTTTGAAGGACTCCTGACAAGATGGGTTTTTGAGGACCACCACCACCTCCTCCTCCATGTCCGCCGCCGCCACCCCCACCGCAATTAATATTGTAATTGTAATTATAATTAACGTCAACGTATTGAAAGGACCAATCAAAGAAAGTGCGTCCTTCCGGAAGACTTCGGCCTCGACAAGGACGCCGTTTATGCGAAATTCGGGATTCCGGGTCCTCATCAAATAAAGCTTTGTCATTTGGAGGGATGGCAAAAGTCAGATTTGTCGTCACAACGAGAAAAAATAACTAAAATTCGGAAATTTAGAGACAATTGAGTGGGAATTTGGACTTACGATTTTAAGAAGCATCGCTTGTTGGTTCGATGAGGTCACTCCACTAAATGGCGAAGAAAGCACATTTCAGGCGAAAAGTGAGAGTAACATTGGATTGCATAAAAATTATGTCATGGAGTGGATTAAAATACTTACCCCCAAAAACGGGTTGAGATTTTTCAAAAATATTTGTCATTAAGAGAAATCGGGGTTTTCTATGATTATCTGAAGTAATAAAAACACTGTCTTAATTTCTTCAAGAGAGTAATTTTGTCAAGTCATTATGGATCAAGGAATTAAAAAAAAATTAATCTCATTTTTTTTATTTATCGAAAATCCAACAATACACGAAAAGAAATAAATCGTAACATAAGTGAAAAGTGTGCCAAATCCCACGCTATTATCTTTTTTTTTTGGTAGCTTCCCACCGACTTTTCCTAATTTGCAAATCCTTGCATAACACTATCACATCCGCCTAAGAGAAAATTCGATCACTTTAGCGGGAATTAATATTGAATAATTTGACCCAAAAACTCATGAAAAAAAAAACCAGAACCTAAATAATAAAACAAGCATAAAAATAATTAGTAAACAAGCCATGAAGTGTTTGCTTCCGCGGATTAATTATCAAAATTTGGGCATGTTTTTAATTTTTAGTTAGTAGGGGAGCATGGGGTAAGTGAGACACTTGAATTTAACACCCTTTTATTAAATTATTTCTTGTAGTAGCTATAGTAGCTGTAACAGCCGGGTCTGTACATGCCCATACAGTTGGAGCCATAGCCGCCATAGTAGTTCCCATAGCCGGAAAGTCCACTTCCATAAAGTCCCCCGTAGTACCCATATGGCCTGTAGCTCATATAACTGCTGTAATATGGCCTGTACATGCTCCCCGAGTAGCCATAGTATGGCCAGTAAGAGCTGCCATATCCAAACCCGTTGTACCCGAAATTGCCCATTGGACGGTAGTAGCCATATCCCCCGGAATACCCGGGATAAAGGGATGAATACCCGGCAGTGTACCCTTGACTGTATGACCCATAAGAGGAGGAAGTTTCCGAACTTATGAGATCCGAGTACCCGAGAGCATAAGCATTGATTTTAAGGACGGCAATAGCAAGAATCAGGAGGATGATCTATTGGAAAAATGGTCACGTCGTGGTAATATTGATGGTACTGGTACTTACAGCACCTCGCATGACGTCACACTGGTGGTACTGTGGCACTATTGGAGGAAGTTAATCGTGCAGGATTATCGGGATTGTGGTTATATAGACTCTTGGAATGATTTAACCTTGTCTTCTCCCACCTGTCGAGTCCTTTAAGTCGTTGACTTGACCAATGAAATTGGTACTTTTTTTGTAAATATTATAGAATTTTACGGCAATGTAATATTCCGATATGATCGGACATGTGTTATGGATAAATATTTACGTGGTCATATACACAAACGTAATATTTTTACTATGAAGGAAATAGTAAGAAATGATCTTTTCAAAATTGGAGCAGGAGTGGTAGTGTTGTCATTGAGATGGTGTTTATTACATGCGATAATAATTATATTGTTAAGTGACTCAATGGTAATTATTGCAAGAGATCAGGAAAATTGATACGCAATATTGTTTCAAGAGAGTTTTCTCGATAAATATTCTAATAGGTTCGTTCGCAACTTTTTTTTAATAAAAAATAAGAATAATTGCTTTTACTTAAAAATATTTATTGAAATATTGAAAACACCCTTAATTTGACATTTTGAGTGAATAATAACAAGGCGTAAACGTATTTTTTTATAATATATTTTTAAATTCAAAGGATGAAATACACATTTTTTAAGTCTTCTCTCTGGAATATAAAATACAGTCATTAAAAGGATAGCACAGAATGATGATTGAAATAATAACAAACAGCAAGCACGTCAAAGAAAATCCTTGAAACTGCAGTGCATAAATGCAAGTCGGAAAAAATATCAATCATTTTTATATTTTTTAATTAGTTTCGACTAATTAAAGAGAAAAAAGCATTGGTTATAAATTAAATTTCACGGGTTGCAAATCAGAGACACCAACTCCAGTGCTAATATTTTTAAAACCTATCAAACTTTAAATGAAAAATAGTTCTCATTCGCATAATTTAAAAAATTATTTTTTTTTTCAGAGAAAATTGATTTGACAATAACTTTTATTTTTATGATTTGCCAATTTGAAATTTACTTTATATAATTTACTTTTTTAAGGGTGTCATCCTGCATGACCGCTGACTTGATATTATTGTTGTGATCGATTGTAATTGATTTTATTCCCGTTACTGGATAGCAGATACCAAAGTGCAAATTATTGTTAAATATTCAGTTATTATTATATTTCTAGTGCATAATGAACATTACACTTGTTCTTTCTTGGATTTATCATTGGTAAGTTTGTCCTTCTATTATTTATTAAAAAATTTTCACATGCACCGTGGTAAAATAATACGTCAATGAATACTTTATGAAAATATTTACTGCTTATATTCCTGCACAACAAACAACAGTTACTTCCCAAAAGTGGTGCAGAAATAAGGAAAAATAACGAAAATTGAAAAAAACAAAGCCATTTAGTCCTATTATTTTGTACTTACTCAATACTTACTTCAGTAGATAAAGTAGTCTTTTATTGTCTAGTGAAGTAAAGTAATTTTTATCTACTGTTCATATTCAAGAAATTCTGGTAGGTGAGTACAAAATAAAACGAAATATTATACACGACGATAAAGATTGTTTTTCTATTTCGGTGTTAGAATAGGTCTATTCCAGCACCCAAATGACGTCATTTGCGTGCTGGAATAAGTCGTTCGCGGTAATTTAATTTTAGTGACGGAATTTCTTCACAATTCATTTTCAAATGTGAAAATAAGAATTTTTATTTTTTACAGCCGCCTAAAATTATTCCACACATAAATGTCGCCAACCGTCGCACAATTCTCTAGAAAAAAAAATAATTTTCGGTTTTTAATTTATAAAATAATATAAAGCGGCGAAATAGAAAAAATAGTATAAAGCACTTGTTGCAGAAGTTTCTTCAAGCACTCATTTGTTCCTCAACTCGCCGCTTCGCGGCTCGTTTTTGAATTTCAAATTTGTGCTTGAATGCAACTTGTACTTTAATATACTATTATCGTCTTGTAGAAAGACTGAGTCTGTTGTTGTTGAAAGTATTTTTGTTAATAATTTGAAACACTGCGACTGGATACGGTTTTCCTTGACAAATACTTACAACCCCACAAGATTGTTGAATTGTTTTTAATCAAAATCGTACTCTAATAGTAAGCTTTAAAAATTAGGGATTGCCAACATATTCAGTCATTGTGGATCACTTTGTATAATAAATAACTATTTTTTATCAGTCTAAGTGGGCAGTTTTAATTTTTTCACTTGTGTCAACCCTGAACCAAGCCATATATTACAAAAATTCAAATGAACTGTCATATTTGTTGTTAATTTTTATCAGTCAAATGTAAGTGAATTTAATGCAGTTTTAACACTAATTTTGACAACCGAGAAAGTCGCCAGTTACAGTCGATTTTAAGGTGCCTTATTGTCATTCAAAATAAATCAAATTTAATTGTATTATTAAATATTATGCGAATGCAGTTTTTTTGACGATTTTATCCTCTTTTTAACTACTTGTGTAAACGCCTATCATTGTAATTACCTAAGTATTACAACTTCCTGTCCGTTCCACAAACAATACCAAATGTAATTACCAAAAATCAGATTACATTATAATACTAGATTTGTAGTGCTTTCACTCGTTTTATTATAGTTACATCTCGATATACAAGAAAAAGCAAAAATTAAAACTCTCTCATTACTCATTACAAATATCAAGTAGCCCATGACTTTGAAATTAAGTTGGCAACATTGGCTATCAAAATTCAAACGTCACACTTTTTAGTTAAATGTCATTCATATTCATTTCAGAGTGGTTGTTGCTGAGTTGCTGACATGGCTGTCACTTGTCACAATCTAGTATCAACAATAATTCAGTATTGACAACTTAATTTCAAAGTCACAGGTTAATGTGTCAATACCTATGTGAAGTTTAATGAAAAACGTACAAACATCATTGGTTTGTGATCAAAACAAAATGATTCATCACCTGCTTGCCCGAACTGCTTCCAAATACTGTTTTTGCAAACAAATGGACAAATTAAATTACGTAACAAAGAAGTAACTATCTACTAATTTGCTAATTTAATTTAGAAAATAACAATACTCTGACATTGATCTTTTTTTTTTCTTTCAAACAATGGGAGGTTCTTTTCAAAACATTATTTTTCTTTTGATACGGAAACGGATTATCTCATTACTGTTATAACCGCTTGATAACAAAATAACTTAATTTATTTTTAATACTGTCAACAAAAAATAATAATTGTTAGGCCAAAACCGCACACGCGCGAATGGTGTGTTGCCTACCAATCTGGCGTATCCACCACCAGCAGGCCACCTGTCAATTTCTTGAACATAACCTAAATAAACAAACCTTCAAAATAACGACCGACGATGTTGCTAAAGGTGCTCGAAACGTTCATAGTATATGTATTAGTGTGCGCTTTGGCCTTTGATGACATTTTCGTCGATGGAAACGACTCGCAAGAAATGATCGAACAGGGCCGGGCCCATTACCAACTTCTCAGGGAAAAAGGCAATCTACCTCGATACGGAACTTGCTGGAAAGGGGCTCTCGAACACGTCGAAGACGGTTGCAAGAACCTCTCCGAAGACACCCAAAGTGATATGGCGCTCCACATCACCAACTGTTTTCTCGAAATGTCGGGCCACGAAACGTACAATTGTGAATTGGACAAAAAACCGAACTTGCGAAGTATTTGTATAAACAGTATGTCGGATAGGGCGTTTAACGTTTATACGGAGTTTTACACGCACGTTCAGAATATTTGTTGGTTTTTAAGGGGTCAAATTTGGTATGAAACGATCAGTGAGAATAGTTTTAAAGTCGGGAAACGGTTAGAAGAGTCGGCAAAAAATCAAGAAGAGTTGTTAGAGGCCCAGAAGGAGAGTCTTGAGATTCAGAGGAAGGTTTTAAAACATGAGAAAATGCTAGAGGAGGTTTTGGGCGATTTGTACGTTTCTACGAAAGCGCATCAGGAAATTTTAGGTGTCTTGACCCGGAGTATCGCGAAATTTCAAACATGGGTTATTGGAGAGGTTTCATGGTTTGATTCGATTTTATTTTATGTGATTTCAGGGTTATTTATTATTATTTTTACGACGATTAAGCGGACGGCAAGTGCGAGATTGCCACTTTTGTTGATTTTATGCACGAATTTAGTTATCGAACGTTTTATTTGTTATATTTTAATATCTGATGATTCGTTGGTTGATACGAGAATTTTATATGACGATATTTATTCGTACGTTTGGTATTGTCGCTACTTTTTTATTTTTGTATTAGTTTTTTATTTACTTTACCATTCTTATAATTACAAGGATATGATGCTTGAAAATATTAAGTTCCTACAGATGATTAGCAAACAAAATGCAAAAATTATAGAGATGCTACAAAGTTTTAATAATAATTTTAGAGAGCGCACTCCAAAGAGTGACATTAATTTTATTAATGAAAGTCTGCATTGCAACGGTTTTTTAAAGAAAAGTAATGTTGATTTAGATGAGAGTAGCAGTTCCACCTATTCGGAAAGGATTAGAGGTCGAAAAACGTATCTCAAAAATCATTTAAACGTGACTGAAACTCATAGTCGATATAATTTACGTAGCAGTAAGCAAAATACGCCTGATTTAAATTAGAATCAAGTGCCTGATTTGTAAATATGTATGTAATTGTTGACGCTTCAATGTATATACCAAAGTTTATTTTAACGCAACCATGCTCAAAAAATTAATTTTACTTAACTGTATTTATGTGAATAAAAAATAATTACAACATTGATTTGTTTGAAAATATAAAAATTAGGCTCGCAACTTCGCCAATTGTGCTTCTATTTCTTCATCAGTAAGGCCACTGTTCGCTTTGGAGGTTTCCCCGATTTTTCCCTTTTCGGGTAAAGGAGCCCCTGCCATTTTCCCGCTGATTTCAATACCGATTTCGTCCAAAACTTGGCTGATGATGTTATCACTCTCCTCTTCATCGCCAGATTCAGCCAAAATATCATCCAGGGATTCATTTACTGCACAAATAATTGACAATAATGAAAATTTCAAATGGGGAAAACTCACTCATTTCATCAGTCATTTCCATTTTCGTGGACTCTCTAGTGAAAGCGTTCACATTAGCTGCAATTTGTTCAGGTTTCATAATACGGTTCATGTCTGACATGGTTTTTCCCGCTACACCCATGGCATTTGCCAGTTTGACATTAGCCCCCATGGCCTTATTTTGGGCGGAAATTCCACGTACTTTACTACTAGCTGAATAAGATCTGTTTTTTTGTTTGCGTAATTGCACAAGTTGTTTTGCTAACAATTTGCAACCTTCATTGTTGCCTTCTTTTGCTAATTTTTTTATCTCTGCTTCCTGTAATCACACCTAAAGTCGATTTTATTAAAATTGGACATCTTTCATACCAATTTTTTCTCCTCTCTATCGAGCTCTCGACGGTCCCTTTCTAAATCGCGCCCCACTTTCCTCAACTGACGATCGGCTTGACGTTGTTCCTCTACAACATTTTTCATAAATTTTGACAAAAAGTGATCATTTTGGTTACCTTTAGGGTCAGGTTTTGACCAAAAGTTAAACATTTTGCTCTCTTATTATTGATTGTGACTCATAACTAAATTTGACGTTTGTTTAAATTTTGACATTGACAAGTGACCAAAGTGACGTTATCTAAAGAAAATTGTCGATAACGACGAAACCTGTAATAAAGTGTTTGAAAGAAACCTGTATTAGATTTCATACATTTTATGAAGGTGGCAGAGAAGCTGCTACATCGCTGGGTATTTCAAATATTAAAGAATCTTTTTTGTATACGCTCTCGAAAACGGCTGTTTTAGAGACTCATTTGAATTTTTTTTTAATTAAGAAGAGGTGTAAATTCGTTTTTTGTGAGCTTTATCAAAAAAATGTTATTGTAACACGTACCTAAAACGTTTTTGCGGACTCATCTGCTATTACAGACTCGGCTTGGCCTCGTCCGGAAACAGCAACGATACGTCCGCAAAAACTGTATTATAAGGATTTGTTACAAAAATAACTATTTTCTCCACAAACTAAACATTTCTTAACGATCTTTGAACTTTTTGAAAGAATGTTTGAAAATTTGACAAAAATTGTCAAATTTGAAATGTTTGTGATATTTAAGTTGTCAGGTAAATGACGCTATTTTTCCTAGTAACCGGACGACTTTTTGAGGTTAGGAGAATTCAATATAAGATTGGCAGTATGGAGCGGAGCGGAAGACAGGTAAAATAGACCAATTTTAACTTAGTTTTTTTACAACTTACCATATGAAAGGTTTTTTTTTTAATATGCTAATTTCATAAATGCTATTGTATTTACACTTTTGTGCAATAAAATAAAGCACAAGTTTTATTACTATTTTTCAAAATGTTTTAGTTACCTACATAATTTGAGGCTATTTTAATTAACAAGCAACCGTTTCTTTCAATAAAAATGATGAAACACTATAAAATCGTTCTGAAACACAGAACTTTTTTTAATTCTAAAGACGGCATTTTGACATTAACAAAAAATTACATTACATATTTTTGTTACTATAGGCACATTTTATTAAGTCCAATATTGTGGGGTTAATTTTATTGCACAGAAGTGTACAATTTTATAATTATGTACAGTTGCGGAATTAAAATTTCGGGCAGTATTGTCATCTTCATAATGTAAACTCTAAAACAACCTTTGCATTAATAACTTTATTTTTTACTCTTGTCATGTTTATGTCGTTTAGACTTATTTACTTTCAAAAATAGTGATTTGTGGCATAATAACGGATAGATAACAGATCAAAGCGATGATTTAATTACATTTAGTTCAATTAATAAATTTCCTAAGACAGACAAATTGTTTAATTAACAATTTTAACAACAAAAAAAAACGTTTAATTGTCAAATGTCTGTCACGATGACAGTAAGAGGAAGTTTACAGTGAATTTTTAACGTGACAGAAAAATACTGCCCGAAATTTTAATTCCGCAACTGTACATACATAATGACTTAATTTCTCAAGCTCAGTTTTATTTTTATAACACAATAATGAGGTTTCGTCTGTGAATTCAATATTCTTTGTTTCTTATTTATTTAAAAAATATCCATTTTATCTGTGTAATAGTCTGCAATTTTCGTTTATCTAATTTTCAAAATTAATGAGACGTAAAAATCCGTCAGAATTTATTCCTTCGTTTTTAATTCTCGATTCGTCATGAGAAGTTGTTTTAAAAACTTGTCTTTTTTGCACCATCTTTATGAGAATTAATAACGCGTTGAGGACGTGCCAACATTCTCCTTCCTAAGAAATAATCCGAAGCATCTTGCGTAAAGTAATAAAACTCGTATAAAACTAGGGTTTGCTTTTTGAAACTCATCAACGATCTCATAGGGAGGCAGGGATTTATACGTGTCCCGGGGGGTGTGGGGCCATTAACTAACCGCCAAGATTCCGTTCATAAGTCATCGTAGGGGGTGTGACAGGGCACGTTTCGTTTGTATTATAAAAGAAAAACGGTCCGAGAAAAGTCTTTGAATTAAATGTTTTCCGATTTTTTATTCTATTAGGATCGTGCACTGGATCCATACAAAGTCACCCTAGACTTATAAATCAAGAAAAAGTGTTACGAAATTTGCAGTAGCCTCTAGTTACGCCCCACAAAAAGTCATCAATATTCCACAATGGTCTTGACTGATTCTAAGAGGATACGCAAACATCTGCTGAGAATTTATAAGGTTGAACGTCTGAATGGCCGTTTTGCCCTTCATTTGTGGTCATTATTATTTTGTAATTTTACCGCAAGATTTGTTTTTTTCACATGAAAAATTGCACGATATGAAAAAAGATGAAAGGAAACAATTTCGTGTTGTGAGGGAGGAAATTCCTTTGGGAGAATTTGTCCAATTTAAATTTCCTTTGAACTTGGTTCAAACTTCTAGAGACGCTTTTATTTTTACTTTCCTTATCCTATAATCCTAATATCCTGGGCATTGATTAACCATATACAGGGTGTTCCGTTTTTATTGTTACAAATTTAAACAGGTGATAGGATATTCAATTCTAAGACAAAAGTTTCCTATAAACATGTATCGAAAAATGCTTGGTAAGGGAGCTACACCCCCTGGAAGAGGGCTAATAGGTTTTTGCTAATATTTTAGAAACCATTTAAGATAAAATTACAAAATTTGGTACAGATGATAACCTTTATACACCTAAACGAATTCAAATATCAAATATCGAAATTTTTAATCAGGGGCGTCCGAAACTGGTGGGGTTTAGGGTAAAAAAATACCCTATCTATTTTGGCTTTAGTTTCTTTTGTTATGCAAAATGGTGGTCACTTTGAACAACTCCTTTAGATTTAGGCAAATTCATTTAATTAATGTTATTATTGTTACTGTAATGTAATGTTAATTAGTTGGGGTTGATTAAAAATATGAATTTCTTGCTTTTATTATTCTGTAAATTCTGATTTACTTGAATGTTGTATTGGTGTGTAACATAAATTTTAAATTAATTTTATTCAAAAACAATAAGTCGTATCGACACAAGAGACTTTTCTGTGATAAACTATCGAACTTAAGATTTTGTTGCTGAAAGTACCGAGAAACTAAGGCCAAAATAAATAAAGTATTTTTTTACCTTAAGCTCCCCCAGTTTCGTACACCCCTGATTAAAAATTTCGACATTTGATGTTTGAATTCGTTTAGGTGTATAAAGATTATCATCTGTACCAAATTTTGTAATTTTATCTTAAATAGTTTCTGAAATATTAGCAAAAACATATTAGTCCCCTTCCACGGGGTGTAGCTCTCTTACCAAGAATTTTTGATACATGTTTATAGGAAACTTTTGTCTTAGAATTGAATATCCTATCACCTGTTTAAATTTGTAATAATAAAAACGGAACAGCCTGTATTTGGTTAATCAATGGTTTGGGCCATTGGGTCGTGTGTGTGTGTGTCTGTCTGTAAACAGCATATCTCGAGAACGATAATAGCTAGAAACTTGAAATTTGGTATGTAAGTTACTGGAGGTAGGGGACGCAGCACGAAACAATTGGTAAAAATCGGTCGCACCGTTCGGCTTCAAAGACCAAAAAGCGGCCGCAAAATTATACGTTTGAAGATGGGGATAAAAATTATTTAGAATCATGAAATATACTTTATTAAACAGTAAAATGTGATAAAATAAAAATAATAATGGGTACCAAACTAAAAAAAATTGCACCCCAGACTCAAACCCGCGGCAACTATGCTATTGCTACTCGGATTTCCAACACCGTAAGGATGTTTTCCAAATAAGTTGGTTAAGGAAAGTCGTGTGATGTTCACACCAGATTTTTTTAGCAAGATAATTCCGATTTGTTTCTTCGTTTTAGCGTCATCTGTCACAATTTGGTCTTCTCGGACATCGGCAAGAAGCGTAAAATTATGTCTTTTGCCACATTTAAAGAATCGTTCTAAAAATTCAATAACAATTCTAGAGGAACGAAAGAATTTTAATGCCAACCACACGCGAGTCTTTGTGATTTTAATCATCCGGAGTTGAGTGATGACCGTCATTCCGATTTTATGGTGTCCGGTGAAGCGACATACAAAAAGAAGTCGTCTTTTTAACATGAAGTTTCACCGATAAATCACCATCAAAAATTCTAAAGACTGCGTTCTACATTTATTACCATTTTTATTTCAGGGCATTAAGTTGGATTAGTTGCATTACAAAGCGACTTTTCATTAGAGAAGCACTACGTGTGGGCGTTCAAATTACACAAAGTGCACCATCGAAGTGGTTCTGTCTAACCTCTTGAACTCGAAGATGTTACCGAAGGGCACGTCTACATACTCACAACCTATTGTAACGTCAATTGTCGCCATGTTTGTTTAAAACGGCAGAATCATGAATGTTGAATCGAAGTAGGCGGGAAATTTCGATGATATCGACACGTTAATGCGTTTATTAATGGTTCGGTTGCACGACGATGAGGAGGCAAATCGGTGAAAAGAAGTCAAAATCTGGTTCGAAGAACTCGTCTCTAATGAAACTATTCATCCTGGTGGCTCGTTCCTTTGCTATTAGGACAAAGCAACCCCTAACACATGCCCTTCATTTGTAACAAAGTTCCATAACTAAAGAATTGATCTTCGGTTATTGTCTGCGATTTCCAAGGTTTCGGACACACAAAGCAGCCGCAAAGCAAAGTCACCGACCGATACATCTTACTCCCGTCATTCCCACTATTGTCAAAAAATAACTTGTACTAGACCACAGATGGTATATAATTTTTAATTCGGCCCGGTAGGAAATGATAGAAGGCTGCAACAATCACGTTTGCTCTGAGCGGAAGATGCTCCGATTTAAAATCATCACGAAGTGCACGATTTTATATGCAGACGTGGAGATATTTAAAAAGCAACGATTTGAATTTCTAATTCTCAACACTTCAGGTGCGAGCAATTTATTAAAAAATCTTATTAAATTTGTGACGTGTGCATTGATCATTGGACCTCCCCTCCGCGCGCCATTAGGCCGGAACCGACCTCCCCTCAACGCGCCATCAGTTTCGTCCCCCTTCTCTCACCTAATTGGCCATTATGTGACGTAATTACAGCAATCATCAAAGTTAGGTTTTGCGCTAATCTCGTCAATTATCCTCGAATGAAATGCATAGAGAAACGAAATAAATTACTCCAAAGCCTAAGGAGTAAATTAATCAAGATTCCATCAAGCGTGAGATACATTTTCGGTGCCTCCAGTGATAAATTCTTTTTCTTTCAATTCTTGAAAGGGTGGTCTACATACAGTACCGAATAATTGTCCTAATGATAAATCGAATTGTAACATGTGTTTTCTTACAGCGAAAGGAGCCCGCTGCGTGGGTAATTTATAGCCAAGTGCTCGTGAACAATCAATTACAAAATAATTTTTACTTTCGTATAAAAATCGCGCGGCTCCGGTTCGATTGAATCATCATTTATCATCAAGGACGCGAATCAAAGTAATTAAAATTTAATTAGTTACATATTTTAGCTTTATTTGGCCGGAACGCGGATCGAATATTTTCTCTAATAAAGTATGAAATGTCAAGGGTTTGTGAACATCATGTGAAAGTTTACTACGTACATACATACAATCAATGTTGATTTTATCGATGCGATTGAAGAAACATGTTTGGTGTCAACATTTGAAAATTTTTTTGTGACAAAACAAATATGCCAATTAATTGAATGTTGTGTCATCGTGTGGGAAAAAAGATGCGCAACACTAATAAAAAACTTTAAAATCGCGAAATATTTTTATTAAGGTGTTGACCTTATTTGTTTTTTTTTTCAACATTGTGGGTCGTAATTACGCCAGCTGATTTATATAATTAATTAATACTTAAAAAGAAAATTATGATATTGGCAGTGAAGATTATAGTGAAAGTGTGTTAGTTAAGAGCTCGTAGGCACATTTTTACGAGAAAACGAGAGTTGCGATTTTCATTTCGACGGGATTGGAGGCGTGTTACCCACTCAAATACTATTTTTTTGTATTTAGTTAAATTAGTTAAATTTAGTAAATTAGAAATTATGTTTTAAGGCATGTTACATATTAGTTAGTTTATTATTATATTTTGCAGTTAATTACAAAGTAATTTAAGTAATTTTCGTACCTACCTAATCATCTACATATTTGGTTTTTAAATATAAAAATATATTTAATTTTTTTCAGATAATCACGTATTTCAAAATTGAGAGTAAATTAAAAAATGGTGTCATTACGAGCTTTGACTCTTTCAGGTACACACTTGTATTTAAAATACCGTACAGGTACAGCTATTTACTGGATTCTAAAAATAATCATTTTTCAAGTTGTTTTAAAAAATAGGTATTAAAATAGCACTAACGAAAGTTTTTTCATCGATCTATGACCAATTATTTTAGAATTCAGATTTTTTTACTTTCTCCGGTAATCTCATTAACTTCAACTTCAAATCTCGTATATTTTTGATAATTTCAAAGCATTTTTAATATGAAGCAGATCAGTCATTGTCTATTACTTATTTAGTGACATAATAGGCATTTAAAAAAATATATTAAGAAAATAAAATAGTATTACAATGAACAAAGAAAAATAACAACAAATAATAAAAACAAAAGCAAATTAAATAATACGTACTAAAAGTGTAAATTAGTCTTTAGGTTATTCCTAACCTTGTTTGAGAACTTTGATGAACATTTATTGACATTGTTAACATTTGTTGACATTGTTGACAAAATGCCCGATATTCCTTACCTACATACTTTTTACCTGTGCTTTGTCTTACATTGCTTGAGATATAGTACAATCCATTTTTAGATTGGAAATCCGGTCCAAAATGAATAAGAATTAAATTAAAGTTGACAGTGTCAGTTATCATTACAATAAAGCACAGGCTACACTGAATTTTTGTAAATTCACAGAAATTGGGTGGACGAAATGCACTGTCCATCACTGTACGTCATCAACTGATCAAATTTATAACAAAGTTCATGTTATTGTTGTAATTTTCCACAACATCAGGACATACCACTCATATCTATAAAAAACTAAGAATAATACGAAATACAGTTAGTAAAAATGCAAAATTTTATCAATGTAATGTTGAACGAAAGTGGTTACCTAAATAGGTTGGAAATGCCCAATGACGTCACAAAGCCTACTAGTCGAAATATGAAAGTATTTGCCTGATAAACCCAAGCATCGAAATTCTAATCCCAATGAAAAATGTTGTTTTTGTTTTGTTTTTTTCTCTTTGTATTTATAATAATCATTATGCATTATGTGTATATTCTCAAAAAACAATTATTTTTTTTTTAGTTAAAATAAGTATCATAAAAATGTAAGTATTTCAAATTAATTAATTAATTGTATAGTTTTCATAATAATTTTAAATTCATTGATTGTAAATAAAAAAATGTGGCAAACTCTACAAGAATAATGTCTGTATTATTAAAAATATTACCAATAATGAGCAAAACTGCTCAAAAATATAAATTAAGGTGACTTAAAAAGGTGGGTTAAATTTTAACCCACCGTCCCTGAAAGAGTTATTAAATCATGTTTTAATCCTGTTGAAACAACGGTATTAGTACCGAAGAGTCTTGATTAAATTTTCGATGCTTTTATCTTGAGCTAATCTCACCAGCATTGTGTTGCCCACACAAGTTGATTCACCGGCATTGTATCGAATTCGACGCTTCAAGACTACTAATTACCCATTGTAGAATTGAGTCGAAACCGCCCTCGTTGTGAATTCAAAGTCACTTCCAACATAAATTCTCTCTCGTCAGACAAAACTCAAAAAAAAGGAATTAAAACCTCATAATTGTTACTACTAGGAAGGCCCCTTCAAAACACTTTGTTTTTTAAGCATTTTGCCCCGGTTTTCAAGGTATATGTAATTTTTATGTTAATTTTTATATATAAAAACAAAGTGTTTTGAAGGGGCCTTCGTAGTAGAATTATTGTATTGGAATCCGGCGTCGTGTTGCGAGTAATATTCTTAAGACAGCAGGACGCTTCGAAATCATAAAAACAATCCGAAGCAATCTAAAATATTGCCACTCGTGGAGGAAGAAGAAGAAAACCAGTTCGAATGTATGGGTGCATCTGCTGAGGATCTCTCGCCATGGGGTACGAAATTACTTATCAACCCTTCGACGTGATTATATGGGTTTTTTATGCCGTGGAGATTTCCGAGAGCGCCATGTGTGCATGTTGAAAATTTGACTAAGTTCCAAGGGCCGGATTATGTGCTTGCGGACAAAAGATGAATTTCTTTAGGGCTATTCTATGCCCATTATAACGATACCTGTATATTCAAAAGACCAGAGCGGATTCTTGAAAGGTTCAATGGGAGGTATTTGCGGACTGTTGGCAGTGAGACGAGAAAATAAACACAGACAGGAGGTTTAGGAAAAAATGAGTTTATTTAAGGTTTTGAAAAGTCCTTGTGATAAGTAGTAATAAAGGTGAAAAAATAAAAAAGTTTTCTTTAGTATTTCCTTTAGCTGTAAAAACAATACAATAAAACTACACAGGGCGACAAAAAAAAGTCATGTCGTGACAACTTGACAAATTTTATATCATTTTGTTCGTCTCATTGAGACAAATCAAATGCACTAAAAAAATTTTTTTAAAGTCCACACACTTTGAACTAAATAATTTTTTTTTCTAATTTAAATGAATTTAAAATATTTTAACTTTAAAAAATCATTACTCAATAACTATTATGCCGATTTCCTTCAAATAAAGACCATTATAAAGGGATGGCCTTGCCATTTAGAATGATATAAAATTTGTTAAATTGAATATTGGCAAACAGTGTTCGAAGAAGTTCGAAGTAAATCGAAATAATCTAAGAAAAACCCTACGAGTAATTTTTTTTATTATTACCATCGTGTAGAGCATCTTTTTATTAGTTGTAATCCAAATTTTCAAAAAAATATACGGAGTATTTTTCAAGATATGATTTTTTGAAGTTATGGTTTGCTAATCAAGCATTGCTCCATATAGGAGAAATGCATGTTAATCTTACCTAAAATTGCATTTTTATAAAAGTATTTGTTTTAAGACTCTTCTTTTGCGTAAAAATGGTCAATTGCACCTTCTTTGTCCTAATTACAATAAACAAAAACTGTTTGTTTACTTAAAACAAATAAAGAGTACATGCGTACTAATTAAAGCAAATAAAGAGTTTTTTTCTTGTAAAAATGACCACTGATTATTGAGCAAAGAGGATATAGAAGTTTAAGGCACGAGCCTTAAATATAAGGGCAAATCTTTTTCAAATCAAATCACTTTCCTTCCATTCAGATTTCGACTTGTTCTGGCTTTCTGAACTTTTTTTGAAAATGTTTTCAGTAAATGCTTTTTCATCACTTTCGAGTGATGTTAAATGCAATAAGTCACCTGATTTATTTTGTTGGTACATTCTACGATTAGTTTCAGTTAGCTTGTAGATAGTAGTTGTTGTGATAAGAGTTGCACACGAAGCAACTGACTTATTGCATTCAACATCAGTAGAAAGTGATGAAAAAGCATTTGCTGAGAACATTTTCAAAAAAAAAGTTCAGAAAGCTAGAACAAAGTGAACAGGTTGGAATCTGAATGGAAAGTGATTTAATTTGAAAAAGATTTGTTCTTATATTTAAAGCTACTGCTTTAAACTTCTAGATCCTTTTTGCTCAATGATCAGTGATCATTTTTAGAACAAAAAAAACTCTTTATTTGCTTTAATTAGTACGCAGGTACTCTTTGTTTGTTTTAAGTAAAGAAACAATTTTTTGTTTATTCTAATTAGAACAAAGAAGGTGTAATTGACCATTTTTAAGCAAAAGAAGAATCTTAAAACAAATACTTTTATAAAAATGCAATTTTAAGTAAGATTAACATGCATTTCTCCAATTTGGCGCAATACCTGAATAGCAAACCTAAACTTCAAAAAATCATATCTTAAAAACTACTCGGTATATTATTTGAAAAATTTGGCTTCTTATTAATAAAAAGATGCTCTACACGATGGTGACGAAGAAAAAAAAATTACTCCTAGGGTTTTTCTTAGATTACTTCGATTTACTTCGAACTTCTTCGAACACTATTCGAAGAAAAGTTTGCCAATATTCAATTTCAAATTGCATATCATTCTATAAAGGGCAAGTTCATCCCTTTAGAATGGTCTTTATTTGAAGGAAATCGGCCTAATAGCTATTGAGTCATGATTTTTTAAAGTTAAAGTATTTTAAATTCATTTAAATTAGAAAAAAAATATTTAGTTCAAAGTGTGTGGACTTTTTAAATTTTTTTTTAGTGCATTTGATTTGTCTTACTGAGACGAACAAAATGATATAAAATTTGTCAAGTTGACTTTTTTTGTCGCCCTGTGTAATTACGTTAGTTATTTAAAAGTTCTTTTTTATTAATTCGCCCACAGTTGTAAATCTGAAAGCTCGTCTCGCATCTGTCCAAGCTCGAACCCGATTAAAATTTAGATCATCCACCGTAAAAGTCCGTTTTTCAGGCAGCACATGTTATCTGGACGTGGTAAAAGCTTGGCGACTAAAAAAGGTGAAAAAACCTTTTATGTCCCTGAATCCTTTCATCACGTTCATATCAAACAAGAATAAAAAATGTTAAAGAATAGCAGCATCTTTTAAACCTCTTAGAGACGGTCTGATAGAAATAATAGCAAGGCTTTGATACCTCGGTCTAGTTGAAAAGAGCGCTTAGCAAAACGTCTGGAGATTTCATCCGGCCATTCATTGACCGGAATGCAACAGAAAGACCTTATTATACGTGTATGTAGAACCCTTTCTCAATCATAAAAAAGTAATAACTGCCATACGTGTGAAAACTGGTGATAAGATAACGAAACGAATCGTTATATGGCAAATATTGGCAAAAGCTGCATGCAAAAATCGATTTTCTTTTTCAATTATCGAGAGTAATGTGCGGAAAAAATCCTCTTCCGCCTTGGTGAAGAAGGATAAATGGGCTAACCATCCTATTGTTGGGACGGTAGTATTAAAACTGTACTGAATAGATTTTTTACGTTTGTGTACAAAACGCACGGATGATACCTTTTGATAGAGAATTTTAAAAAATCCGATTTTAGGCAAGACGTTTGTTTAGATTTGTCAAAATATTTCACCAAAGTTTTTATGAACGGTTTCCTGCCTTTTATTTTCGTCAACAAATAAAACTATATCAGTTTGAAACAAGTTATTTTCTCGTAGAATTCTGAGATCAGTGGAACCACAATTTGGCTTAATTATAGACCAATTATTTAATCGAGATGAAATCTTGTGGTTCCACTGGCCACTAAATGTTTATTAACTTTAAAAAACAATAAACGAAATAAAATTTTCGAAAATTTTGGCTCGCGATCGCAAATTGTTCATATGAAAAGAATTTAAATAGAATTATCATCGGAAATGAGTTATGGTGAATTAATGGACCCATAAAAATCAAACCACAATGACTTGTAAGAACGTGCTATAAAGATCGACATTGCTTGATTTTATTACGTCTCGGCTATTCCTAGAAGGGTTGCAATTAAAACAAACTATTAAATCACGTCGGAAATGACTCGGCTATAACCGAAATCCCTCTAAACAAAAGGGGTTGTAAAACACACATGTTCCAAGATTAAAAAAAAAACACACCAATCCGGACCTGAATTCTCTACCAACTATGTAATTATAATCCGGCCGAAATCTATCCGAAATTGTAGTGTACGTGATATATTTTGTTTGGACACGGTACGTTTGATGGACAATGGCGGCCATATTCGAGTCATGGTCACATTGAATCGGTACCATATAATACACTTCGGGTGGTCTCCCTCTTGCGCTCAATCAAAGAACGTTCTTTTATAAAACATCATCCTATTTAATTATCTACGGCCTCTTTAAGTTAATTGCGAAGATCTTTAACATGGATGCCAATCAAAGACGAAACTGTTTGAAGCTAAAGGAAATTGAACTGTGAAGAGAGCATCAAAAATAACAAAATTGGAATTGTTATAACACAAGGCGACAAAAAAAAGTCATGTCGTGACAACTTGACAAATTTTATATCATTTTATTCGTCTCAATAAGACAAATCAAATGCACTAAAAAAAATTCAAAAAGTTCACACACTTTGAACTAAATAATTTTTTTCTAATTTAAATGAATTTAAAATACTTTAACTTTAAAAAACCATTACTCAATAACTATTAGGCCGATTTCCTTCAAATAACGACCATTCTAAAGGGATGGACTTGCCCTTTAGAATTATATGCAATTTGAAATTAAATATTGGCAAACTTTTCTTCGAATAGTGTTCGAAGAAGTTCGAAGTAATCTAAGAAAAACCCTACGAGTATTTTTTTTCTTTGTCACCATCGTGTAGAATATGTTTTTATTAGTAAGGATCCAAATTTTTAAAATAATATACCGAGTAGTTTTTAAGATATGATTTTTTGAATTTAAGGTTTGCTACTTAGGTATTGCGCCATATAGGAGAAATGCATGTTAATCTTACTTAAAATTGCATTTTTATAAAAGTATTTGTTTTAAGGCTCGTTTTTTGCTTAGAAATGGTCAATTGCACCTTCTTTGTTCTAATTATAATAAACAAAAACTGTTTCTTTACTTAAAACAAACAAAGAGTACCTGCGTACTAATTAAAGCAAATAAAGAGTTTTTTTGTTCTAAAAATGACCACTGATCATTGAGCAAAAAGGATCTAGAAGTTTAAAGCAGTAGCTTTAAATATAAGAACAAATCTTTTTCAAATTAAATGACTTTCCATTCAGATTCCAACTTGTTCACTTTGTTCTAGCTTTCTGAACTTTTTTTTTGAAAATGTTTTCAGCAAATGCTTTTTCATCACTTTCTACTGATGTTGAATGCAATAAGTCAGTTGCTTCGTGTGCAACTGTTATCACAACAACTACTACCTACAAGCTAACTGAAGCTAATCGTAGAATGTACCAACAAAATAAATCAGGTGACTTACTGCATTCAACATCAGTAGAAAATGATAAAAAAGCATTTGCTAAAAACATTTTCAAAAAAAAGTTCAGAAAGCTAGAACAAAGTGAACAAGTTGGAATCTGAATGGAAAGTCATTTAATTTGAAAAAGATTTGTTCTTATATTTAAAGCTACTGCTTTAAACTTCTAGATCCTTTTTGCTCAATGATCAGTGATCATTTTTAGAACAAAAAAACTCTTTATTTGCTTTAATTAGTACGCATATACTCTATATTTTTTTTAAGTAAACAAACAATTTTTGTTTATTGTAATTAGAACAAAGAAGGTGCAATTGACCATTTTTAGGCAAAAGAAGAGTTTTAAAACAAATACTTTTATAAAAATGGAATTTTAAGTAAGATTAACATGCATTTCTCCTATATGGAGCAATGCTTGATTAGCAAACCTTAACTTCGAAAAATCATATCTTGAAAACTACTCGGTATATTTTTTTAAAAAATTGGATTACAACTAATAAAAAGATGCCCTACACGATGGTAATAATAAAAAAAATTACTCGTAGGGTTTTTCTTAGATTATTTCGATTTACTTCGAACTTCTTCGAACACTGTTTGCCAATATTCAATTTAACAAATTTTATATCATTCTAAATGGCAAGGCCATCCCTTTAGAATTTTCAAAAAAAGTTCAGAAAGCCAGAACAAGTCGAAATCTGAATGGAAAGTGATTTGATTTGAAAAAGATTTGCCCTTATATTTAAGGCTCGTGCCTTAAACTTCTATATCCTCTTTGCTCAATGATCAGTGGTCATTTTTACAAGAAAAAAACTCTTTATTTGCTTTAATTAGTACGCATGTACTCTTTATTTGTTTTAAGTAAACAAACAGTTTTTGTTTATTGTAATTAGGACAAAGAAGGTGCAATTGACCATTTTTAAGCAAAAGAAGAGTCTTAAAACAAATACTTTTATAAAAATGCAATTTTAGGTAAGATTAACATGCATTTCTCCTATATGGAGCAATGCTTGATTAGCAAACCATAACTTCAAAAAATCATATCTCGAAAAATACTCCGTATATTTTTTTGAAAATTTGGATTACAACTAATAAAAAGATGCTCTAGACGATGGTAATGAAGAAAAAATTACTCGTAGGGTATTTCTTAGATTATTTCGATTTACTTCGAAGTTTGCCAATATTCAATTTCAAATTTTATATCATTCTAAATGGCAAGGCCATCCCTTTAGAATGGTCTTTATTTGAAGGAAATCGGCATAATAGTTATTGAGTAATGATTTTTTTAAAGTTAAAGTATTTTAAATTCATTTAAATTAGAAAAAAAAATATTTTGTTCAAAGTGTGTGGACTTTTTAATTTTTTTTTGGTGCATTTGATTTGTCTCACTGAAACAAACAAAATGATATAAAATTTGTCAAGTTGTCACATGACTTTTTTTTGTCGCCCAGTGTTATTTCATGTTTCGTAGTTTGAAATAAATTACATCTTAAATCTATTTTTAATTTTCAAAATAAATAGAATCGTGTTTTTATAATTTTCTTGTTTCCAAAATCTTACAAAAAACCGAATGTGCGACCCTAAAATATGAGTATTCGGCTCAGTCACGTTGCGTAAAATACTCTAAACGTTATTATAAAAAAAAGTAACAAGAGCCTTCAACCGAAATTACAAAGTGGCTCTTTTGGCACCTGAACCGTTTTGCACCTGTTACCATTGGTAGCAAATGTGGTTGGCTAATTTCCTTGTTTCCCTGACGAATCAAACAAATTTCTGAAACTTTTTCTGGGAAAAGTTATCTCTTGTTATATCTTGTAAGCGTGTAAATTTTAAAATAAAATTCTTGTCGAAGCATTCCTGTGTCGTCTTTATCAGATAAAGCCCTTTGCTAATTGCAGGGGAGACACAAGTGTCGCGTCGGTCATCCCCTGGGTACCGGAAACTCCCTTTTGTTGAACTGAGGGACTCGGAAAACGGCGCCGTAGTGGCGATGTCGTGATTTATCCTCGCATTTTACTGCACGACGTTAAAAATTACAACTAGCACTCGTTGATGGGTTTGTATAAACAAAACATGTTTGTTATAGAAGAGTGGAATGTCCTTGCATGGTGTAACAACCAGTCGGGATAATCCGATTAAAATAAAGTAGCTTTTGGGTCGTCTCTCCGATTCTGATCTATGCTTCTGAAGAGACGAATCGAAATTTTTTAGGATTACTACCGTCTGATTTTTATCGTTTATCATAATATTAAGAGACAGGTTTTGTTCTTATTCGATACTTTGTCTTTAAGGAGCTTAAAATTCTTGAGGATTTTGGAATGGCGACGGCAGTGTAAATAATAAATTGGATTTTGTTAAAAAAAGGACCTTGAGGGTCGGAAGTTTGCCAATTAGAAGGGGGCTCAGGTAGGGCAATTTGACAATTTCGACGAGGTGACGCTTTTAGTGATGTTGTAAATGAGAAAGGATTGGCGCCATACCTGTGCTAATTTTAGGGGTGGTACTGTGTTGGTGGTCACACTTTTCAGAAATTTTCAACAAATTTAAACAAATTATCCGGGTTACTGACTTTTTTATCTTCGAAGTGTACCAACTGCTATTTACTTTTTTTGTTTATATGCTGTTTTTTTCCTTGTTTTCATTTAAAGCTGCATTTAGATAAATAACATTTATTAGTAAAAATGTCGTTTCTACTCGAATTTATTTTTTACACAGTCACTATTTTATAAATAACAAAAATACAAGCTACTACAACAAAAACTCTATAAACTTTTAAAAATCGAGGTCGTAGTTTAAATTTGGGTGACCGTTAAGGAGCAAAAATTTAATAGACCGAAATTTTTAAACAATAAAACTTGTATTGTCTAAAAATTTTTTCGACACTAATACAGAAAAATGCCATCCATGTAAGGTCAGATACCAGGAACATGGAAAAAAATATTTATATATAATATATAATAAACTATAGAAACTGCGAAGTTATGAGAGTTTAAATTTTGCACTTTGATTCTATTTCTGTTAGAAAATTAATTTTCCAAGTTTTTTTACTACAGGCTATTAGAAGAGGAAACAAGAAAGCTGTATCTTAAATTGTAACTCTGTTATTTTTGGCTTTCATCGTCAAAATATTTGTACCTTTATTATAAAAAACATATGCAGGGTGTTTCGTTTTTTTTGTACCTTTACTATAAAAAACATACAGGTGCGCCAGAATTCGCGCCCCAGAGAAAAATTTCTAGTAAGATAAGATACCAGGAACATGAAAAAGATGTTTAAAAAATTCTATCTGTCAAAAAATTTTGACATTTATTTTTTGACATTTGACATTTTTTATGTCTATTTAATGATATTGATGATCTTGTATATGTTTTTTTTACAATTATTTAGTAAAGGTACAAAAATTTTGCCAATAAAAGCCACAAATAAAATTGAACAGAGTTACAATTTAGGATACAGCTTCTTTGTTTCCTCTTCTAACAGACTGTAGCAAAAAAACTTGGAAAATTATTTTTCTAACAGAAATAAAAAAGAGTCAAAGTGCAAATTTTAAACTCTCATAACTTCGAAATTTTTATAGATAAAATTTTTTTAATATTTTTTTCATGTTCCTGGCATCTTACCTTATACCGCATTTTTCTCTGGGGTTTCGTTTTTATTGTTACAAATTTAAACAGGTGACTAATGGGATTTTTCCACTATTGCAGAATAGATAAAATTACAAAAGTTGGTACAGCTGATAACCTTTAAACACCAGAACGAATCAAAGATCAGTTATCAAAATTTTGAATCACATCTTAAACGGTAAGACGAAATTAATTTTTAATTTTTATCCTCTTTATGTTCTGTAACACATATTCATATTGTAAACTGATTTTATTCAAACGGTAAGTTGTATCGTAAAAACGCAAGAGACCTATTTTTTGTGAAAAACTATGAAATTTAGAATTGTGTGGCTGAAAGTGACAAGAACCAACAGCCAAAATAGTTAGGGTGCTTATACTCTAACCCCCCAGTTTAGGACGCCCCTGAGTAAAAATTTCGACATTTTATCTTTGAATTAGTTTGGGTGTATAGAGGTTATCACTTGTACCAAATTTTGTAATTTTATTTACAATGATTGCTGAAATATTGGAAAAAACTATTAAAAGATGTACCCCTTTTAGGGGATGTAACTCCTTTATTTAATATTTTTCAATACATGTTCATAAGAAACTTTTATCTTAAATTTGAATATTCTATCACCTGCTTAAATTTGTAACAATAAAAACGGAACACCCTGTATATTGTATTTCGCAAGTATTTGTTAAAAAAAACGACAAATTGAAAAAAAAAATAACTTAAAATTATGGTGTTTTTTGTATTAATTTTGCAGGCAATTGGTGACCTTTTATCAAGTCATTGAACTCTGCTAATCTAATCTCCTATCTTTCGCATTTCGCAGAAATTACAATAACTTTGTGTTTGCTCAATTTATTTACACATATTTATTCCCCATATTTTCAGAATTTTATTACAATAAATAAATCATTTCTGGTATTGCGATATTTGATGTTATATTCAAAACTACTCCAATAAATTTTCTAGAATTTCAACCTAGGAACATAATTTCAAATGATAAAGTTATAAAAACTTTCATTAATAATTATGAAAACCCACAGGTGTATATTTATGAGTGTCTCGAGTTGTCCCGTAACTTAAACCGAGATTAAGCCATCCACATTTTGTTTAAATTAATTAAAAGATCGTTTAAAAGAGATAAGGCTGCCACACCTCCACATTATTTTTTTCTTTTCAAGAGTATCCATCGAGTCACAATAGCCTCTCTGTTTACCCTAATCGAGTTTGAAAGTTGAAAAGCAGCACAGAGAGCAACATTGTCAACTAATTACCACGAACAGATGAAGCTTTTTGTCCAAAAACAGAACCTCTTTAGACGAAGTAATAAATAATTATGAGTTTAATGTACAGTGGCTGGCAGTTAACATTTATGCATCATCGTAGTTATCACATCGACTCTTGTTTGATTACACTGAGAAAAATGTTTGTTTAAGTTGGAAGAGTTCACATGGCATCAGAATAAATAAACTGCTACTTATGGGAAACTAAAGATTTTTCGCACAAAAGCTCACAAACTTGTAACTCCACCCCTATGCCGGCCCACATCCGGCTCTCAAAAATCCAGTAGCACAATACCGGATTCCATCCCTTCATCAAATTAATTCTTTGATGGCTCCTTCAGCTTTACAAGCTCGTAAAAAGAATCTAAATCAAAGTTGTGTGTTTACCAACTCGAAATTGGTTTGTTGTGATCGGGAGTTCATTCAACTTGTCGTCGAAATCAAAAGGGTTAGGGAGATTATCATCCGAACGATAAAACAATAATTAATTTTCAAAGAGAGTGACTTTTCAGCTGTTTTATCTATGATCTTGTAACTTCGACTTCCTCTCTTTTGTTATTCCTTTCAATTTTCTCCTTATCTGACCAAAGGAGAAGGCTAAATAACTATTTTAAATATTTTAAAACGATAACTTTGTGAACCATTCTCTTAAAATCATTATTTTAGTTTAGGAATTATTATGTTGATGGGTGAATTCTACAAGTTTTTTTTACTTTTCGGGTTCATCTCAGAAGAATGTTTCAACAATGTTTGTTTTGAAAGTATCAGATTGCAAATGATTGGAGACACAGAAAACAAGAAATATAAAATATTTCCCGATATTTTTCTAGTTTCAGAAAATTGAAACGAAAAGTTTTTAAAAAAGATATTACAACTGGAAATTATTTCAAAAAATCTGGGAAACTGTTCGTCAGAGAACTCATACTTAACAGGGGCGGATCCAAGAATTAATTTTGGGGGAGGGGGGGAGTTATCTAAAAATTTTTAGAATGATGAGGGGTTACAGTGAGCGGCAAAATTATGGAATAATCTTATTTATTAAAACTGAAAATATTTTGTTTTGACAAAAATGTTCGAACAGGTCTTTTTAAAAAATACAAAATTTTTAACTTGATTTAAAATTGTATCTTCGTTTTTTATTGATATTGATACACTTTTTGGATATTATTTTTTTTTTTTAACTTTAAGTAATACATAATAATATTTTGGTGTTGCCATTTCGACAATTATAAAATCTATCAAATTCGCCTAAAAAAATAGGGGTTTCATTAAAAAAAAATGTCGCTGCCATTATTACCCAAAAACCAAAAAGTGTGGAATTTTAAAACAAGTTGAAAATTGTGAATTTTTAAAAAGAGAATTGACCTCTTCGAGCATTTTTACCAAAACAAAATATTTTGCCGCTCACTCGATAATGTGTTCTAGCGAGTTGGTAAAGTTCATTATTCAAACAGATATAAATTTAATTTAATTAGATAGATGTGGTCCAAAGAAAATTACAATTGATGATTTCTTTTTAAATCAGTAAAAACTAAGTAAGTATTGAGAAATCAAGATAATTTGTAATCGACTCGTCCTTGTGTACGAAAACGTATGTCCTGTGCGTATGTCTGTGAAACGTCAAATAAAATGACAAGTGGAAAGGTAAAATCCCATGATCAAAAAGATGATGCTTTTAATAACTAAATTTATGATTTACGTTTAAAAAAGAACGGTCTTAATAATAATACGTCGGCGACTAATTCCAGCCCATTTTGCCGTTTTAGACTTGTCATTTTATTTGACGTTTCACGTGCAGTTAGTTCAAAAACAGATATACGTACAGTTGCTGAATTAAAAATTTGGGCAGTATTTTTCTGTCACTTTAAAAAGTTCACTGTAAACTACCTTTTACTGTCATCATGATTGACATTTGACAATTATACTTATTTTTATTTGTTGTTAAAATTGTTAATTAAACAATTTGTCTGTTTTAGGAAATTTATTAATTGAACTAAGTGTAGTTAAATCATCGCTTTGATCTGCTGCCTACCCGTTATTATGCCACAAATCACTATTTTTTAAAGTAAATAAGTCAAAATGACATAAATATGACAAGAGTAAAAATGAGGTTATTAATATAAAAGTTGTTTTAGAGTTTACATTATGCAAATGACAGTACTGCCCGAAATTTTAATTCCGCAACTGTACGTTTTCGGATCCAAAAATGACTCGATTACAAATTATTTTGATCTCTCCGTATATGTATGATTTGTATTAATAAGTGTGATTTAAAAAGAATTCTAATGTTTTTATTTAACACATTAGAAAAAACTTTAGGTCATAATGTTTTTATATTAAAATTTAAACATAAAAAATTTAAGCTTTCGATGGCAAGTTTAGGGGAGGGGAACTGCTGAAATATCTAGAAAGTTAGATGGTTCAAGTGAAATTCAGTATTTTGTCACATGAAAAAAAAATAATTTTCGCAGCTGCCCTGTAAAATTTTCGATTCATTTGGAATCTAGCTCTGTCTTGAAAGTTCCAGGTTTGCAGAAACGAAAAAATCAAAAAAAATGTTATTGTTTTATGGTGTTGGTAAACGATGGTTCCGCACAAGAAACCAAGTATAAAACAATCGCACATACTGTTAACCATTGTTTTGGGGTTTAACGAATGCCTCATATATCTCCCTAATTGGCAATATCATCGATTTAGTATTTCTTTTTCGCTTTGTGCATCTAACACCTGCTCTATTTCCTTTGAAATTTTTTCATCGTCTGTTCCGAGTGATCGATTTTCATCAGTTTTTCAAGTTTCGGCCGCCAACGCCGCTAACTAGAAGAAATAAGAGTATTTTTGCCGGTAAAATGTAGGCACGCGTTGTTGGTCTCTTTAATGGCATTAACGGTAGTGGGTTTTTTCCATGAAAGTGTTGTAATGATAATTGAATCGCTTCATCAACTCTTAATCGAGGTGACGCGAAAAAAAGTTGCTTTTTCTGGAATAGTCGGTGCGTTTGACGGAAGATCGCTGACCCTTGAGAAGTTGAACTTTTCGAAAATTTTATCGTTTACCACATCCGAGAGGAACTTGTTGACATCATCATTATTAATCAAGAAATACACAGCAGTGCGTCATTTCATTAGATAACCATCATCGTATTAAATGCACTAATAGGATTTTATTCTGAATCGAATAGTACAAAGCAGACGACCAGTCATTCTTTCATTAAGGGATTAAGAGACTGAAAAAACTAATTAGGATGTTTGTGTCCTGTGTGAATTTTTCGGAAAAAAATCTCGATAAAAATCTTAATGTGTCTTAAATACACCTAAGGCGCGTCACGGACAAATGACCAATCGAAGTCAATGTGGCCGTCTTTATCTGACATTTTGAAGAAATCAACAAGTCCCTTGTCGACCCTCCAGAGATTTGAACACAAGATTGGTGAATTATGGAGTGTAAGGTGTACCAGAAAATGTGGACAGAAGATCGGTATTTTAGATAAAAACCGTCTTAATGCTACAATAACATACGTTGAAACAGCAGGACTTGAAACCTGTTGATTTGAATTTTTATTTCGGTGATTAATTCTGATCATTACATGTCGTTGCTTGTTTTTCGGTGACTTTTACGAGAGCTGGTCGTCGTTCAAACTTGTTGAAATGAATTTTTTATCTAGAATTTTTCTACCACTATTCTTTTCTCTCTATTTCAACCCACATGGAAATATAATAGTCATTACTGTCCCTTCCTTAAACAGATTGCGTATTTGCTGACAGCGGTCATCTTACAGTTCCAATTAGTATAATTGCGAAATTATGCAACGTTTCCACGAAACTGTTTAAATTTCTGCACTATTTTTTCGAAAAATTGTACATTTCTAATGTGTATAATTTTTGATTCTACGGTATGGCACGATTTCATTACAGAGCCACGAATTTAACGGTTTACTTCTTCGTCGTCCTTCTTTTCACCCGAGTTTTATCACGTTATTAGTCTACTACCGGTAGCATACCATCATGTCCTCGAATTGGCGTAATTTGTTGTTTTCACACACATTCGGGTTTATTGGTGGTGCTAATCCGAGTTAGCTGCCTCAAGCTCAAAAATAAAATTCCAAAAAAATAATTGTTATTATTGCCAACACGAAAGCTCTGATTGTCAAGGCTTAATTTGGAGCACCTGTTATTATTTACTTTTCAAGGAAGAGCCACTAATAGAGTCGTGGATTGGCCTTCCCAACAATCAGAACCATTATGGTTATTACGCCGCGTCCATATTTAATATTTATCGAGAATGAATAAGCACACAGTTGCAAAAATTCTCACCCTTTACGAGAAAAGACAACATATCTGCACCTGTACGACCCTAAAACGTTCGTTCCCATGACATTCAAATAAATAACAAAGAATATTTTTTCTATATGGTTCACCCAGTAACATAACACTCGGACTTGAATCCTTTCCAAATAAATAATTCCAAGGGTTGGTTGGTGTATCAGGTAAAAATTCAGCGAAAGTGACACCTTTTGTGTTGGTGTTTTTCGTGAAATTTTTATCGTAAGGCGACATCTCGCTCAACATTAAATTCGTATATAAAACCGGTTGCTGTCAACATTTTATAGAATTGTGCAAAATTGATGTCTTCACAGTTCATAAAATAACCGACATAGATTTTTCAGATAATATTAGCGGGTTCTAATGTGTTCATTTAGAATCGTTTACAATGGGCAAGGTGTTTGGTGTGCATACAGGACGTTTGTTCGAGTGAAAATAATGATCTGTGGAGTCACAATAGTCAATAGAAAAGCGGACAAGGTTTAGGCTTGTTTCTTTATATTTGCGTTTCCTATTGCGGCAATTCCACTAAATATGCGCCATCCGTCTCTTGGCAGAAATTTCAGGTTTCTGAGTCATTTTCCTTCGACTATTTCATTCATTTACATTTCGGCCAATACCATCTCGTCATTCAAAAATAAGTAAAAAATTTCAATCGATAAAATTCATGAAAGCAAAATTTTATCGCCTTCACTTGATATTTAGAGCCAATGAGTGAAGGATATTTACGAACAAAATCGAAACCAAGCCAGTTTTTAAGTGATCAAATTTTACCTCCAGTCTAAAGAACTTCTGTCGTTTTAAATATTTTGACAGTTATTTCATTTAATTTGAAAAATGAATGAAAACACGCGATTTGGAAATGTATCAATTCCTGACATTACACTTGCAAGTTCACTAAGTGTTCCCCAAAACACGATCAAGACGAAGCAATTCTCTCAGTTAAATGGAAGCAATTCTCTCAGTTCTGCGAAGAAAGAAATTATGAACTGACTGCCGATACTCCAATAAATCGTCTAGCAGAAATTTTATAAGACTGGGCGTTTAGAGAGCTTACGAGGCGTCATTTTCATTTTGTTCGACTGTACCTCATCAACAATACAGTCAGAAACTCATGAAACGTCTGTCAAAAGTGAAAATAACGACATTTCCAGCAAAATTGTTTACAATAATTGTACATTTAATATTTATATAATAAACAGTTGTAGACTTGAATGTATAGTTTTATTCATGAAATAGTCCTCCGAATACCATTCGTAGTAAAATTTGGTCTGGCAAAATTTTTCGATTGATTTACTCGAGTTTTTGTTGCCAATTTAGCTCGTGACATTGTTCAAAAAAAATTGTTCTAACAATGTCACTCGATAAATTGCTATGCAACAAACTCTCGTACAATCTGAAAATTTTGTATACTATTCATTCATTTACATTTCGGCCAATAGCATCTCGTCATTCAACAATGAGTCAAAAATTTCAATCGGTAAAATTGCTGAAAGCAAAATTTTATCGCCTTCACCTCATATTTAGAGCCAATGAGTGAAGGATATTTACGAACAAAATCGAAACCAAGCCAGTTTTTAAGTGATAAAATTTTACCTCCAGTCTAAACAACTTCTGTCGTTTTAAATATTTTGACAGTTATTTCATTTAATTTGAAAAATGAATGAAAACACGCGATTTGGGACATTACACTTGCAAGTTCAATAAGTGTTCCCCAAAACAGATCAAGACGAAGACTTGTATGTGGAAGCAATTCTCTCAGTTCTGCGAAGAAATAAATTATGAGCTGACTGCCGATACTCCAATAAATCGTCTAGCAGAAATTTTACAAGACTGGGCGTTTAGAGAGCTTACGAGGCGTCATTTTCATTTTGTTCGACTGTACCTCATCAACAATACAATCAGAAACTCATGAAACGTCTATCAGAAGTGAAAATATCGACATTTCCAGCAAAATTGTTACAATAATTGTACATTTAATATTTAATAATTATAATAAATAGACTTGAATGTGTAGTTTTATTCATGAAATAGTCCTCCGAATACCATTCGTAGTAAAATTTGGTCTGGCAAAATTTTTCGATTGATTTAGGTACTCGACTTTTTGTTACCAATTTAGCTCGTGACATTGTTCAAAAACCTCTCGTCTGCGACTCGAGGTTTTTCTAACAATGTCACTCGATAAATAGCTATGCAACAAATTCTCGTAAAGTCTGAAAATTTTGCCGAGAAAATTTTACCACTTATGATATTACTACAGACAAAACACCATTGTATTGTACTTTATCATTCACAAATTTGTTAAAAAATAAATAATTAGATTAAGCAAAAAACGTTTGGTTTCATGCTCTTTGTTCACCCTGCAAACATTATCTGAATGGTTTTTTTAGTCAAACAAAACAAAGATTTGCATACTTTTAAATACACTGTTTACTTGAATATTTTGATAAATACCTAGTAGATATATTAAAGCACGCGTTTCGTAAGGCAAGTTTTGTGGAACAAGTTCAGGTTTATGAAACGAGCAGCGAAGAGCGAGTTTTATGAAGAACGAGTTTTCACCATAAAAGTTAATTATTCAAAAATTTAGGAATTTTTGCCTTAATAATAAGGTGTTGGTTGGTAATAAATGTTACAAAATTTGAATAATTTGTTATTCGAAGTGTTAAGTCTCAAGTATTTTGTTGGATTAACAATGAATAGTGCAAATATTTTATGCACATTACCTGAAAAAAGAGAAATCGCTCAAAACACCGCTGGAAATTTACTAAATTGTACTAGTCAGCATCCGAATTGGTGTTGAAATGGCTCATTAAAGCATCGGTTTTGGTATCGAAATAAAATTTCTTTCAGACGCACAATAGAAAAATAATGTTTTTGTTTAAAGTTTTTTTTGGTACATTTTTAACCAATGCTTTGTTATGAATAAAAGTTGATTAAAAAAAAAGGTTTTTTGGCTTGATTATATTGATTGTACCTGATGACACAAAATCTATTACCGAATGGACACAATAATGTGGGCGACGGTTCAATAAATAACAAGACAAAATAGATCATAGAGAACAAAACATTGATTATGCCCGAAACCTAATAATAGGGGTTCATGATCATTATAATCGGCGTACCCTTTTTTATATTTTTACCTGTGTCAGAACGATCTAAATTTTCACCTTTTTGTATCACTGACAGCTGAAGTATACTCGTAAAATCCTCAAAATCTAGCCAAGAAAAGAATTCAAAAATGGATGTTCTCTAGCGTTACGCAACTTAATTATTACGATAAGTTGTCTAAAAGCTCTCGAAGCTGAAATCCTCTTAAAAACCTCTCAACATAATCGCATTACGCTATTCATCATGTTTACCACACCAAGTAAATGTTATAGACGATGAGAATGTAGTAGCATTTTCTCGAAGCTTATTTTCGGTTTTTGCGGCAAAAGGTGTTTTTCTGCATCGACGAACAAAGCTATTCATGGTCGAAGACTGGACCACGAAACTCGTCTCGTACCAACGAACAACGACTATTTATGACCATTGCATGTTACATATTGAATCGGAACCATCAATCTGAGGACGAGTGATTGACTGATCAATGGAAGAAACGGAATCTAACGACGACTCTCATTATTAAAGCGAAAAAAGAACGCCATTGTCTCCATGTGAAATGATACTGTTGTGTTTTTTTTGGGGTGATTACGGGAAAATCCCTCGGTAACAACCACGCGATAGTCTTAGCTTTAATGCTGCCACGCGTCCCTTTGATAGCTCACTAATCTCTCTCTAGTGAGCTAAGGATACAGGACCGGGTTTGTAACAAAAGAAATTAGTTTTCAAGTACTTGCTGGTCCTGATTGAAAAGTTTAGGGGGATATTATACTAACCCCAAGGGCTTAAATCTTGAATTTGTTATAAAGGAGGACTGGAAAAAATTTCATTTTTACTTTCCTTATCCTCTAAGGATGAAATTTGACCTACCCAGATTTTTACATTTCTGGACGAATTATAGCTTCAAGACACCAAAAAAGTTGGTCTGTAAACAGTATATCTCGAGAACGATAAGAGCTAGAAATTTAAAATTTGGTATGTAAGTTACTTGTAGCAAGGGGACGTAGCACGAAACAATTGGTAAAAATTGGTTGCACCGTTCGGCCACAAAGACCAAAACTCGGAATTATACGGTTGAAGAATCAGATACAATAAATTCATGGGGATACAAATTATTTAGAATCATGAAATATACCTTATTAAACAGTAAAAGGTGATCAAATAATAATAATAATAATGGGTACCGAACTAAAAAAAACCTGGTGTGAACATCACACAACTTTCCTTATCCAACTTATTTGGAAAACATCCTCACGACAATAATTTAGGGTTAGAAATCCGAGTAGCAAACCTAACGTTTGCTTTAGTGCCCCCTGCCGGATTATATGCGAAATAGTTGTCCCGGGTTCGCAACTTTTTTTAGTTCGGTACCCATTATTATTTTTACTTGATCACATTTTACTGTTTAATAAGGTATATTTCATGATTCTAAGTAATTTTTATCCCCATGAATTCAACCGTATAATTTTGCGGATGTTTTATCGCCGATTTTTGGTCTTTGGGACCGAACGGTGGGACCAATTTTTACCAATTGTTTCGTACTGCGACCCCTTCCTACAAGTAACTTACATACCAAATTTTAAGTTTCTAGCTCTTATCGTTCTCAAGATATTCTGTTTAAACACACACACTGGGTAGCTCAAATTTCAGCCGATTACAATACTTTCCTTATAGGTTAAGGAAAGTAAAAAAAACTGCACCCCAAACTCGAACCTGCGACGTCTATGATCCATTTCGCGTGTAATCCAGCAGGTGGCACTAACACAAATGTTACACTAAATTATTGTCGTTATTAGGATGATTTCCAAATAAGTAGGATAAGGAAAGTCGTGTGATGTTCACACCAGATTTTTGTTAACATACGGTCCTGTCGTATCTACTCGCTAATTGTCATTGCCTTGACGACTGTTTCCCTCCGAAATAAATTGGAAAAACCCCATCCTTCGGCGACTTTGATCTGGAAGAATCGAAGGGTTCCGCCACGCTCCACGAGTCTTCCAAAAAAACCATCTCTCCTTCCTTTTATTACTGGTAAAATCGCGTCATCGTTCCACGTGATTAAACCGAAATTTACCCATCTGTAACTCGTCCAAGTCACACGGGTACCATTGTAAGGAGCGTGCCATCGTGCCTTCTGTGATGTCATGAAAATTTTTTCGATTATTATCCGGATTATCAGCGAAGTAAACAGTGTAATGGTGACCCCTCGAGGGTCGTCGCAGTCGATACAAAACCTATAATCTAGTAGGATGGGCATAAGTATGGCCTTGATCATTCAAGGCTCCCACGAGGATAGCCCGTATAAGACGCGTTCGATTGAATTGACATGTGTTATAGGAGAGGGTGGAAAAATTACAAGGGATTAGAGGGAATAATGGCAACGACAGGGTGATTTTCTAGTCGGATGGTGGCGGATAAATATTGAATTTTGAATGTTTTGCATGGTGAGAGGGAGATAAGGCACGTGCTTTGTGGGGTGGGAGGAAAGTGGACATTTACTGCACTCCGCAGGCTATTTATTTGTAAATTTGTTTAATAAAATAAATGCAATTTGGTTGCAAAACGTCTTCCTACATGAAACCATTTATATCACGCAATGGTTTGCTGGCCTGACCCATGATGGTACTCTGGTTAGTCATTGAAATATCGTGAGAATCAATCAGATGCGGTTAAAGTCAATCCCAACATTTACCGCATTTACATGTCCATTAATAAAATTTGTACAATATGAGTTTTGTGGTCTTGCTAACGTGTGAAGAAATTACAGGAAACGGTTTGAGGTTAAACCACTTTTCCAGTGTCGTAGTAAAACTCAACCGTTTGCTGGTAAATAAATCATCAAACGGAGCAAACATTGTATCATAATTAATAAAAATTACTGACCCACGTCAATGTCAGGAGGAAATTTCGCTTTTAACTACCATTAAAAAGTATATATCAAATCGTTTGTGTCTAAACTACTTATAATTTACAGAAAAACTTGACGAGATAATGACAGGTTCGAGATGGAGGAACTCTAGGAATATTTATTATCGCAATTAGACAATTATAAGTGATCATTATCGATCGCTTTGGGTAAAGAATTATCGATATCTGATGAATTATTGAAAATTTTGGTAGTTTGTGGTGGTTTAGATGTGAACACGTGCGCCATTTTGTTTTTTGTGAAACGTCCAAATCTACCTGTAATGACTGTTATCGAAGATCTCGGCTTATACAAAAGCAACGCTGACAGATAAATTATATCACTATCACATGATTGATGTTTGGTGGTAATTACAAAGCAGCAAAACGACCAACACCCTCCGATTCGGCATAGTAATTAAAAAATGCTCTCCCTTTTTTGATTGACGCGAGCTGCAGGCGAGCCGAGCATATGGTCAAAAAAATTAAGGGGTTGCTCGTAAAGATGTAAGATTCGCAGGTGTACGCTTTTGTCGGGATAATTCACGTTCTTGTTGGATATGCGAGGCACAAGCAAGAAGTGGAAGATGTCGAGCGACGATTAGAAAGACCAGTCGTGTCGAATATATATTAGAATTCTTCGTAAATAGCTCGGATGGTCTTTGTTGAGTCTTTGCAGTTGCCGCTCATAGCCCTCCACAAAGAATTTTTAATATGTTGAAGAAAAAAGCCGAGTCGAGATTTAGCGCGTTTATATATGAAATGTTGTTTCTTTCAAAGTTGTATCTATAAATCTAGACGTGTCGCGTTTCCGGATTCAGACAGCTGGATCTCGGAGACAGATACTGGTTGTGTGGTGGATGGCCGAATGGAAACAATAGCTGGATTTTTGCACGGGTGGTATGTTGGGTATTTTAGATCGACGGTGATTTGAATATTTATCGAGAAAGAATCAAATCCGAAATGGCATTGTTTGGATGGTTGCTTGATGCAAATGGGGTTCTCGGAAGGTAAATCGCGAATGCGGGGAATTTAGATGGGAGGTTATTGGGGGTCGGCTCCAATTTGCTTCACTCTGCAAAGACCGAAGTAAATAGTATTAAAATTAGGCACACAAAGGGCAAAAGCAGACTCTTTGTCTTGTGATATATTATATCTATTATTTCTGTTTAGGCAAATTTGATTTTTTCCGGAATAAAACAAAATATAGTAAAAAATCGAACTTACAAGGAATAAAGTGGTGATTTAAAAGTCCTATCCTCTCATCATTTCACAAGTTCGGAAGTAACGTTTTCGCCACTCAAAATACATCATGAGAGATTATCTTCAGACAGCCAATGTCTGTCAGACTTTTCAGCAGTTTATCACATCTGATTATTTCCTATCGTCAGGGCAAGTTTTTGCCAAAATCTGAACATTTTTATAAAATAGTTAGCATTGGCTTTAGGTATGCTCCATTTTCCCTCAACAACTTAAACGTATGTATTTTTAGACCATTTTTTGTGACGAAACAAGTCTTTAATTTCTCTGAGGTTTTTACTTTTATTCGATTTTTTTTGTGCAACCAGAAACGTTTGCAAGTTTTTAACGTGTTTTTCTTTTTGTTTTTGTTTTTTTTTCTTTGTTGCTTCTTTATTGTTTCTTACTTTCGAACAATGTGAGGTTTGTGGTTGTCTTTTTGAATTAAGAAGAAAAGAAAATTCCTCAAGATGTTTTTTGTTAAACTTAACAAATTAGTTGTAAAATAGTTTATTATTTTAATGTTTTCTAAGTTAATACATACCGGCTGTCCCAGCGAGTCGAAAAAGTCCATTAGTGACCTTTAAATGGTAAGATTAAAAAAATATATAAAGGACATACATAAATACTAATCTAGTCCATCGCCTAAAATTATTTTCAACTGAAAAATAAGTTACAAACTTGTGTTTTTTTAAATGGAACACCATATGTTTCTTAGCGTTTTTGGATGTAGATTTTTATAACAATGTTTTTAAGCTAAACTTTTATTGGTCGATTTTGCTTAGTTTTAAAAATAAGACGATTTTTTTGACAACATGCACTTTTTAAAAATTTATTACATAAAAACTAAGACATCAAGAAATGTTTTCTTACTACCGCAAAGAAGAAAGTACATGCTTTAAGGCTGTAACATTTTTTTAGTGTATTGCATTTGCAAAGATAAAAAAATGAAGGTGGTTGAAAAGTTCAATAACTTAAAAAATTTAAATAAAACACCCTATTTATTGTTTTTGAATTTAAAAGATTATTAAATTGTCTTTCTAAAATTATTTACTTTTAGGTTTATAATCAATAACTAAAAAGATATTTAACGTTAAATATTAAAAAAAAAAATAATTAGTATTGTTTCAGTAGCCAAAAAGTGCACTATTGCACAAGAGATAGAATAAATATCACTTAATAATCACATTTGTGTTAAACTGAATCCATTATTCTTTATTTTTACAATAAAATAATTCAAATTTCAGTATTTATAACGACTTTTACAATCTCTGGATAAATCAACGGATAAATGATCCGTGGTGGAATTACTATAGTTGCCATAATATCAACAATACTCAGATATTGATAGGCATTGTTGCTACAATTAATATTGAATGTTAAATATCTTTTCATTTATCAATTCTAGACATTAAAAGTTAACTTTTTTAGATAGACAAACTATCAATCTATTAGATGCAAAAATAAAAAATTGGGTGTTTCATTAAAAGATTTTAAGTTATTTAACTTTTCACAAACTTCATAATTTATTAAACTTATCAAATGCAAAACACCAAATAATTGCTACAGTTTTAAATTCAGTACTTTCTTCTTTGCAAAAGTAAGAAAAAATTTGTTCTAGCTGTCTTAGTTTTTGTGTAATGATTTTTTAAAAAGTGCATGTTTTCGTCAAAAAAATCGTCTTATTTCTAAAACTAAGCAAAATCGACCAATAAAAGTTTAGCTTAAAAAAACATTGTCATAAAGATCTACATCCAAAAACGCTAAGAAACATATGGAGTTCCATTTAAAAAAACACAAGTTTGTGTTGTAACTTATTTTTGAGACACACTGTATAGTTGAAAATAACTGTAGGCGCTAGACTAGATTAGTATTTATCAATGTCCTATACAATGTTTTTTAAATTTTACCATTTAAAGGTCATTAATAGACTTTTTCAAATCGCTGGGACAGCCTGTATGTAAGTTAACATTAAGTAAGCATCTTCTTAGAAAATTACAAAAATTTACAAAGATACAGGCACTTGTTCAGAGTGGCAACAACGTTCGCATTTAGACATTTTTCGGCTGTGAATCTTTTAACAACTCCCATGAATATTGCTTTTAAGATTTTACTACCCTCTCAATGACATATGGCTACCAACCCATCATTATCTTATAGTCTACTCATTTTACGACAAACGAGAACTAATATTCAAAGTATGGGTCAAGCCTGTCAACTCATTTATTTCTGATGCACAAATGTTTGACCCATCGTAAATTATCTTGCAACCTCCCTTGTTATTAGATCCTTTGTTGCTGCTTTACTGCTCCATAAACGGTACAACAAAAGTCAAAAATTTTAAATTCCGTGTCTACCATAAAGTCACATTTCTCAGAAGATGGATCTGTAAAGTGAGAAATGAATCACCGCATTTTTGTTGTTGTTTTATCATTTTTTTTATTTTTTGATCAAGTCCTCGCGTGCGTGATTGAAACTATATACCGGGTGTCCCAGGCAGGCTTGGATATTGGAAATTAAAATGGAAAATTAGTTTTTATTTTTTTCCGGGTGCAGGAGTAACAGAAATCAAAATCTGACCGATGGAGTTTGGTTGAAGAGGGCTTTCTTATCGATATTTTTGTCGATTCTCCAATTAACTCCATATGGGCGAAAACGACCGTCGAAAAATCGAAATTTGAATTTGGCGGGTTAGCGTTACTAAGAAACGAACTATCAAGTCATTGTTGCCAAAGGAGAATTTGTCACAATTTGACTTGATAGTTCGTTTCTTAGTAACGCTAACCCGGCAAATTCAAATTTCAATTTTTTAAGAGCCGTTTTCGCCGAAATGGAGTTAATTGGAGAATCGACAAAAATGTCGCTAAGATTGTCCTTTTCGAGCACTACAAGCTCCATTAATAAGATTTTAATTTTTGTTACTCCTGCAGCCGGAAAAAAATAAAAACTAATTTCCCATGTTAATCTCCTATATCCAAGCCTGCCTGGGACACCCGGTATATACGAAATCTATGCTTGGTTACTTTCATCGCACTATTACCAAGAGTGAACCTCGGCATCTTCAGGATGGTCCACACGAACACGACTGTTCACTTTCCCACGACTAGCACCCCCTTCCTTGTCCCCCCTCGCCCACACCATGTAATCGCGGCAATTTACGGGGACCCAAGCTACCTCCGCGTTATATAATTAACGCACTCTATGGAAATCGCTCATCGACACTTTCCATAAGCGACCCTTCACCGATAAGAACAAGACTTTTGACGTGTCAAGTTCAGGGTTAACCACTATATGTCCCCTTCTTTTTACGAAACTAATCTCTTGAACATGAAACACCAACGTTTACGATCGATCCCTGATTGGACTTTAATGTGTTTAATGGCTCAGAACCGAGTTATTGGTAATGCACATCTTAAACGATCATCCGAGTGGCTTTTTATTGTTCGGTTTTATCTCCCCGATATAATGGGATGATGGGTTTTAGAAAGAGAAATCGCTGGATGTGACACGGGGAAAAATCGTGGTTTATTGAAGGTACGCGAAGACGTACCACGACAATGCGAACAATGGAACAACCCAGCGTGGGCATCTCCATTTGAATAAAATGAGATAATTACCGCAGCCGAACTAACCACAAATGCTATTAAGTTAAATCAAATTGAAATTGAAAGAGACGATGGGTGGCATTTATTTCTATTACTAGAATTGATTTGTACCTTTATACCTTAGCTGAAAGTTATAATTTCTTATAGATATAGAGTTAAAAAAAACTATTTAAAAAAATCCACCACGTTACGTTTAAGAAATATGTAATTAACAAAAAAATACAAAAACCGCCAAAAAACAAATTAAAAATGAGTTATTTTACTTTGTTTTATTATACTTTTTTGGATCAGTTTTCTTTATGACAACCCAACAGTAATCTACTAACATATTTTTATTCCAAAAACCTTCGTGTCGATCTTTGAAAACCGTTCAGATCTTGATGAAAATGCTCGTCTTGTTTGTCACTCATGCTTCCTAAATTTTTAGAAAAGTCCAAATGCGAGTGAAATATTTTTAAGACCTATTTAGACCCATATGGTAATAATTTTGCAATAATTCAGCAACAATTTGAATTTAAATAAATTTTAAATCGGAAGCATTTGTGCAGAAAGCAGAAAAACTATCACGTGATAGAAAAATTTAACAATTATTTTTGTTTAATTAAAGGTAAGTTAACATAAAAATAATAATTCGACTAAAGGTATATTAAACATGTTATTGTTTGTAGACTATAGTGTTATTAGTTATTATTACAAGCTCAAAATCAAGAGAAAAATTAAATTTGCTATCCACTGATTGAAAATAATGAATTTTTAAAACTACAGACTTACTGGTTTCAGATGAAACAAAAATGTTTTGTGTTAGCTTAAAATCAAAAATAATAATAAATAACAAGCTTATAATATAAGTTATTATTATTATGGCATTAAATTTACCACTTTGGGTTTTTTGCTTTGTTTAGAAGTAATAAAAATAAATATAAAAAACTTAAAAAACTAGCTGATTGTTAATAAAATTAAAAGTATGTACCTAAATCACAAAAACTTTGTTAAGGTAATGAAATACATGGGCATGCATTTTTTTCTCTAAAATTTGCTTAGTATCAATTTGCAAATTATTATAATCACCATTTAATATAATCTAGACCCGTTGAAAAAATTTCAGAAAAAGACCGTTTTGTGTGTCCCTGAGTCCGGACCAACTTCCTAAATAAGGGTCTTTCTACATATTACTTGCTTCCGAACTAGTTAGTCGGAAACAATATTGCAACAAAGCGTAGTGTGAGCAGAAAGACTGGTGAATAGTTTTTTCCCCGACGTACGTCGAGGCAAAGCCGAGCTGCAAAACCAAAAATTTCTTCCTTTCCCTTAAACAATAGTCAAATAACAATTGTATGGCCGCACCTGATTCCCCCACGCGTTCAAATTAAATCACCTAGCAATTATGCAAACATTGTTGGATGATTGCGTCCCCTCCGAAATCGTATGACCTTGATTTAACAATATTATCATTGAAAAAATATGCAGAATAATTCCTCGTACTATTATTGTGCACCCACACGCGTTGATTGGACCTAACCCTCTTCCATTGTTTCGTCACATTTCTGTATCATCCTTTGCATATCGATGTGAGAGGAAAAAAGGCCAATTAAAACGGGTCGTTTGAAAAAAAATCAAGTGGCTTTGTGTGATGACAGTTGAATGCAGCTGTCAAAGACGCGGCAGACATGATTGGATTATCTCTGAAGAGATTTTTCTTTGGACAAAAACTCTGATTGCATCAAAGCGACAAAAGGGAATAGTTTTTTTTTTCTTTAAATTTGATGTTAATCTTGGAATTTGTGTTTAATAAATATGCTCGGTGTGTCTTTCTGGATAATTCTAGTTGTAGTGTGTAAGTTATGACAAATGGTTAAGCGATTTCCGGCAAGTTATCCTTAGTGAATTACAATGGGAGGATTACAGTAAGGAGACAATGGCACGCACCATGTGGTTACGAAGACAGGAAACGAGGATTTTATTGGCTGGGATTAAAAGCCAGGTTTCGGGTTTCCCGATTTATTTCAGTGGCGTAACGCAAAATCAGAATGCCCTTTCGCAAGGCTTTTTGCTGTAGGTTATATTAAAAAAAAAAACACCAAAATCAGATATGTTTGAGATATTTTTGGCATATTCATGTGTTAGAACTCGCCCTCCAGAGAAAAATTTTAAATAAGATGAGATACCAGGAACATGGAAAAAATGTTTAAAAAGTCTATTAGTCAAAAAATTTTGACATTTATTCTTTGACATTTGACTTTTTTTATGTCTATTTAATGATACTGATGATCTTGTATATGTTTTTTTATAATTATTTAGCAAAGGTACAAAAATTTTGCCAATAAAAGCCACAAATAACATTGAAAAGAGTTTTTTTAGGCTACAGCTTCCTTGTTTCCTCTTTTAATAGCCTGTAGCAAAAAAAACTTGGAAAATTATTTTTGAAACAGAAATAAAGTCAAAGTGCAAAATTTAAACTCTCATAATTTCGAAATTTTTATAGATAGAATTTTTTAACATTTTTTCCATGTCCTTGGTATTTTACCTTACATGATATTTTTCTATGGGGCGCGAGTTGTGGCGCACCCTGTATACAGATGTCCCCGGATTGCAAGAGGAAAAATCTTATTATCTTTGATTTTACGCTAAAATTGCAAAGGAATAACATTTTTTGCTTCACCTAAAACGAACAAATATGTAATTAAATCTTCATCAGTCTGAATCAGTGAAAAGGAAAGCTAATTTTTCTTTGAGTTGAGTTTATTAAAGTTATATTTTTCACAAACATTTTTGTTATTTATCTTGCGTAAACTCATTTGTCAAAGTGACATCTTTGTCAAAATAATAAAACCGCCAATGTGATAGGACTTCAAAAGCAGAGAAAAATTAATCTAAGTTCAAAACCAAAGAAAAATGAATTTTCCTTTCTACTGAGTTAGAATAATAAAGTTTTAATTACAGATTTGCTCGTTTTAGGTAAAGCAAAAGATAAAAAAAATTTCCTCTTGTAAACTCAATCCGGGGACATACCAGGTGAATAAAAAGTATAGAACCAAACGTTTTTTGCTTAAACTATTTATTTTTTGAAAAAACTAATTGATGAGTGATAAAGTACTATAAAAATGTGATGATTTACAAGAATAAAATTTTTCGAAATTTCCTTTTGTTTTTGAGTTCTACAAAAAAAATATTTTTTTAAATGGCAACCCACTATAAAATCATTTTTCTCATAAAAGCTATACTCTAAGGATTGCAACTATCTGCTTTATATTTAATTTTTTCAAAAAATTTTTTCACATAAATTGCAATTTTGACAAAAAAAATCGCATAATTCAAAAACAAAACAAAATTTCGTTCTGAAAATACGATCACATATTTTATATTACTTTAATTTATATTAATTATTATTTTTTGGAAGCAAATGATTAAAAATAAAACCGCTTGGTTCCATATATTCACCCTGTATATATGGTATACATAATAATGATACTTATTCATAATATGAGAACCATCAATTTGTTACCATTAGAAGTTTTCAAAAGAAAAACGTTTCAATAATTTTAAATACGTATATGATAAATGTAATTTAAAAAATGTACATTTATTTTCATCGATCTCTTTAATCTATTTTTTCTTACAATAAGACAACTTTTTTGAGGATTAAAATTTTGACCTTTGTACTTGTAAGAGAATGCTTCAAGCTTCAAAAAGGTAGATGATGCTGTTTGCACATTGAGTTTAGGCAATAAACAAATATCTAAAAGGGACCCACAGTGGTGTATGTATACTATTTTTTGTACGATTTTAGATAAAGAACCCAAGAAATTGGCTGTAATTCTTTAACAAAATTTAAAAATAAAGCTAGTATTCTTTTAAATTATACCATGGCAACAATAAAAATATTTATTAACCATGAGCCAGTCAATAAATGGGAATAATTTAGTAACGGGAGCAAATATTTGCCTTCATTGCCTCATACGACGTTTACTGAAGATTTACAATAAAGATAAAAAAATAATGATGAAGTAACAAAGTTGCAATCTTTGATATAAGTTTCAAATTGAAACTTATATCAAAAAAAAAACCTCATGTTTGGGTATCCAGTAACGGATAGCGATAATAATTTTCTGTGAAAACTAACTTCATATATTTCTTTTCTTCATATATATTGCTTAATTTTTGGGTTCAGTACGTCACTGCGATTTATGCTAAATAAATCCCCAAAATTGATGGTTATACTAGTACCAAATTGTGCAAAAAGTGTCTTGGGGTAGTTTCCGGTATCGGAAAAGTATCAGGTTGCTGAAAACCTGCACCGTTATCTCTCAAAAGAACATGTGTTGGCGTCATGTGAAAGACTCAACAACAGGTCAAAGTTTGCAAAAGAAGACAATTTCCGGTTCTGGCACCTGGAATATATTTTTTAAAAAACGTCGCTCGTGTCTCTCATTCATGCTCTGGTTCGTCGTCTTACAATTTGTTTAAAAACGACGTAATTATAAACGTTTTATGTTAAATTACACGTTTAGTAACCAGTACCGCAATATTAATTCTGGTTGACATGGTACGAGTCGTACGGGATTTGTACAAGAAATGGGAGGGGCACGAGGATGAGCACTGAAATATAAATTGTATAAACGACTGAGCGATTTATTATTCCAGTGAAAGGATTACAAAATTGCTGATATTTTTCAAGATGATACTAGAGCGACCTCGAACAAGTTCTTCGTTTTGCAATCAAGGCACACACGAGTCACAAATTACCAAGAACGTTCAGCTTTTATTAAACGTGTCTTCGCGGTTTGGAATTTATAGTATTGCAACTATGAAATATATGAAGCAAAAGAAGCAGACTCTCTGCCAACTAATGGAGATTTTTGCTTATTTTCTTGCAGAGAACACCTGAGAGGAGATTTTCTCGTTTCAAATATTTATGTCGCCGATGAAATTCATTCGGTATGTCTCCGGTTTCTATAATTATGAGATTCATACTGCCATATTTCCAGGCGTTTCCGCTTCCTTTTGTAAAAAAATAAAAACGTCACCCTCTTTTTTAAATCAATTCTTCACAAACAGGTGGGTGTTTTAAAATTTTCAAGGGGAGCACCATAACTACCGAGATTTCTAGCTTGTTAATTAGCATTTATCAAATTATCGTAGCGAGTTATGTAAATTATTACAAAAATTTTACTCTATCTTGGGCATTTTAATGTTCGGGGTCATAGTGCACGGAAAGTTGTTGCTGTTTGGTTAATTAATCACCAAATATGCAAAAATATACACCGAAATCCCGTTAGAAAAAACTAGAGAAAAAAGCGCCGTAACCAAAACCGTCTTCCTAGTTTCATATTCGTCTCACCCTCACAGGAAACGCAAAGACCCGATTTTTTATTCTTTGGGAGTCTTTTTTACATACACCCACCTCATTGAAAAAAATTAAAATCTAGGTTACGTGCATTTCCTGTTCTTTTTTTACACGATTTTGTCGAAAAAACATCTGCATTTCCTGTTTACAACCCTCCCTCGATCTTATTTTTTTCATCTCCCGCGGCAACGCAAGGGATGCAACCCTCTTCGTATTAATATTTAGTCGAAACAAATACGAGTCCGATTGATTCGTTAATTTTTCATGAATTTATAGCCGCCGTCGAACAGAAACGTGATTACACGAGGGGTGAAAGTTTGACTTTTCTACCTGTCGAGGGGGCAGGTGTCTATAAGGGTTGTTATGGGAATGCGAGTCAGGTATTTATGGCGAATTCCTCAACCTTGTTAACAGTTAAAGAAACACGGTTTTTGCACAATTTGCATTTACAACAAGGCGAAGAATCGCTTTGAATATGAATCGGTTGGATCCTCGCCTAAATCAGAGACGTGAGGTCATGAATCACGGATTCATGGGGGGATTTTTTATGGGCAGTGATGGGATTGCGTGCAGAGGATGCTTCGTAATGGCTAGGTGGCAATTAGAAATGTGCATACGAGTAATTATTTAAATTATCGGATGCATGTTTGTACAAGGTTTGGTCATCGTGTGCACATGCAGGAAAATTAATGCTCGTAAGCGAGCAGAAATATGTCATTTATGGATTGTATATTGTATAAAAGATGAACCATAACTGTTGAAAAGAGAAGTTGTCAAATGACTTGTTAATATTTTTGTTTACCTTTGGAATAAATAATAAACAAAGTAAGTATAAAATTTTTATTGTAACCTGTTAAACATCCATGTCGCTTAATACAGCAGCGTGACTAATAAAAAACCACTGCTTATTATGTAAAAATGTATTGTTATTTATATTTGACCAATATGTTTCTTTTACAATAAACAATTGAGGCTAAAATGAATAATAATTTGTTATTTTCTGCTAATATTGCGCGAGTAAATGCAAATTTAAAATGAGTAATAAAATTCCCCCTTGACTGTCGCCAATTATCGCACAACCACAAGTGTGTGACCAAACGTCCGATAAGAGCGTTCTTGCGATTAACCATGAATCGTAAAACTTGTACTCAACATCACTTTACACTTTTGCAATGGTTTCGTATATTATATAAAACCTAATGAAAATGATCCCGAATAACACAAGGCGACAAAAAAAAGCCATGTCGTGACAACTTGACAAATTTCATTCATCATTTTGTTCGTTTCAGTAAGACAAATCAAATGCACTAAAAAAAAATTCAAAAAGTTTGAACTAAATAATTTTTTTTCTAATTTAAATGAATTTAAAATACTTTAATTTTAAAAAATCATTACTCAATAACTATTATGCCGATTTCCTTCAAATAAAAAAAAAAAAAATCGAAGTTATCTAAGAAAAACCCTACGAGTAAATTTTTTTTTCTTCGTCACCATCGTGTAGAGCATCTTTTTATTAGTAAGGATCCAACTTTTTAAAATAATATACCGAGTAGTTTTTAAGATATGATTTTTTGAATTTAAGGTTTGCTATTCAGGTATAGGAGAAATGCATGTTAATCTTACTTAAAATTGCATTTTTATAAAAGTATTTGTTTTAAGGCTCTTCTTTTGCTTAAAAATGGTCAATTCCACCTTCTTTTTTCTAATTATAATAAACAAAAACTGTTTCTTTACTTAGAACAAACAAAGAGTACCTGCGTACTAATTAAAGCAAATAAAGAGTTTTTTGTTCTAAAAATGATCCCTGATCATTGAGCAAAAAGGATCTAGAAGTTTAAAGCAGTAGCTTTAAATATAAGAACAAATCTTTTTCAAATTAAATCACTTTTCATTCAGATTCCAACTTGTTCACTTTGTTCTAGCTTTCTGAACTTTTTTTTTGAAAATGTTTTCAGCAAATGCTTTTTCATCACTTTCTACTGATGTTGAATGCAATAAGTCAGTTGCTTCGTGTGCAACTGTTATCACAACAACTATTACCTACAAGCTAACTGAAGCTAATCGTAGAATGTACCAACAAAATAAATCAGGTGACTTATTGCATTTAACATCACTCGAAAATAATAAAAAAGCATTTGCTGAAAACATTTTTTTAAAAGTTCAGAAAGCTAGAACAAAGTGAACAAGTCGAAATCTGCATGGAAAGTGATTTGATTTGAAAAAGATTTGCCCTTATATTTAAGACTCGTGCCTTAAACTTCTAGATCCTTTTTGCTCAATGATCAGTGGTCATTTTTACAACAAAAAAGCTCATTATTTGCTTTAATTAGTACGCAGACACTCTTTGTTTGTTTTAAGTAAACAAACAGTTTTTGTTTATTCTAATTAGATCAAAGTAGGTGCAATTGACCATTTTTAAGCAAAAGAAGAGTCTTAAAACAAATACTTTTATAAAAATGCAATTTTAAGTAAAATTAACATGCATTTCTCCTATATGGTGCAATACCTGAACAGCAAACCTTAACTTCAAAAAATCATATCTTAAAAACTACTCGGTATATTATTTTAAAAATTAGGATTCTTACTAATAAAAAGATGCTCTACACGATGGTAACGAAGACAAAAAATTTACTCTTAGAGTTTTTCTTAGATTACTTCGATTTACTTCGAACTTCTTCGAACACTGTTCGAAGAAAAATTTGCCAATCTTCAATTTCAAATTGCGTATCATTCTAAAGAGCAAGTCGATCCCTTTAGAATGGCCTTTATTTGAAGGAAATAGGCCTAATATTATTGAGAAATGATTTTTTAAAGTTAAAGTATTTTAAATTCATTTAAATTAGAAAAAAATTATTTAGTTCAAAGTGTGTGGACTTTTTGAAATGTCTTTTAGTGCATTTGATTTGTCTCACTGAGACGAACAAAATAATATAAAATTTGTCAAGTTGTCACGACATGACATTTTATTTGTCGTCCTGTGTAATGGTTGTTACGGTGCGCACTTTGCATGTAAACCCCATCAGACATAAAATTGTTAGTTTATTATTAGTACGGACCATAGGAACAAGGAAGAAGCTCTTGAACAAATCACAGGAATCACAGATATGAAACTTTCCATATTCACACAAAACTAGTCCTCATGCAGGTATCCGGTCGAAAGCGGAAATACTGACCGGATATAGGTGCTTTAAAGGGACTGTCACCCATGCGATATGAGTTTGTTCACTCGTGTTTACCCGACCTTTTCGACCAAATTCATAAATCGAAATTTAATTCGAGCAGCGGCAGCAACGCTCAGGTAAATATTTGAGGAGCATTTCCTCTTCCGAGTTATCTCCGAAACAGTTTTTCTTTAATTACAAAATCTGTTTTAGTCTATTTACTCTTTTATCTCGGTTTTACATAAGGAATTAACGTCGTTTGCAATTCGGAAAGACTATTTACATATGCGGAAACACTGATGTTACGTAAATTTTCATGAAACTGCTCATTGCAACGCATTTGATTGCGCTAACGGGAGCTTTTGTCGTGTGTGTTATTTACTGCCACTCCAACATGCAATTTTGTTAAAAATAAAAGTAAACTAAATTTTGTTGAAATGGTATCCATATGAAATTTGTTAAATTTGGAGATAATAAGGTCAAAACCCACTTAAAATTTTATCACAGTTTAGGGATTTTTACGTATCATATGTTAAAATTTTTCACACCTCGCCAGGATTGTTCCAGCTTCACTGGACATTTCCTTTTTAATTTTTTATTTTGCTATGTTTAATTTGTTGTAATATCACAATAATAATGTGATATTCTAAATATTGGTTGTTTTATTTATTTTTTTTAATTTGTGGTAATTCTTATTGCACTGAAAATGGGTTTTTGCTGATTCCTCATGTAATAAACTGTGATCAAATTTTAAGTGGGTTTTGACTTTATTATCCCCAAATTTAAAAGTAAACTAACTTGAAAAAATAATGAATGAATAAAGAAATGACATGGAATGTAGTGCTTTTAAGCAAGCTTAAATATTTACCCCTTTAAAAAAGGATTATGGAGCACATTTTTAACGTATTCTTAGATATAAAAAATATTGTTCTTTCTGTCTTTGTTGATTCATTAGTTATTGTTTGTTCCGTACAATAGATTTTTTAAAGAATTGGACATAACTTTACATATCTGGTTATTGATTTGAAAGGTTTCTGGGAATTTTTGACTCATGGTTTGTTTTGTGCTAAAATAAGTTGATTTTTTTTGTTAGTGTGATTTAACTATGAAATTTGCTGTAAACGAGTTGTAAAGTTTCTTTTTTACGAATAAAGAGGTTAGGTTAGAATTGAAGAAATCCGGACTTTTTTTAACAATTTTATTTCAAGTCGACGTTTCGAGTATGGATTTACTTCTTAATCATGACGGTAAAGGCAGACACCAGTTACTAATTATTGTGAATTACAAAAACGTACCTCAAAAAAAGTTATTTTTATTAAAATTTAAATTATTAGGCATGGATATGTGAAAAATTGAGTTTTTCTGTTACTAAAAGTTTACTGGAATGAATTATTAGTTTATAAATGGATTAACTAATACTTACAATGACAAATTGATGAACCACGCGTTGTACAAAAGACCGCCATTTAAGAGGTGTTTTTTATACAAGTTGGAATTCTAGAAAATGGAAATTATTAAATGTTTAGTGTATGCAACTAAAAATTTACTCACTTTTTTTACCTATAAATTACATTAAATAAATCCTATTCTTTACAATTGACTTCAAAATAGTTTATTATTGTGTTATAGCGCAACACTAAATGAATTTTTTTATGAAAATGCAGGTGAGATTATAGTTAGGCATTAGAAAAAGTATTCGAGTATTTTAGAGTTGTGCATAACAATCTGATGAAGTCACTGATTAATTACTCATTAAAAAGCTTTTCGTTGAGTCAACCCTCGAGCTAATCCAACATCTCTATTGGCTGCTATTCGAGTAATTCGATTTATTGTACACATGTGCCTTCGTTATCTACAATTCCACAGAGAACAGACATTTCGAATAGTTTGGGGAATTCTCCTATCAAGAAATAAAATCAATGCTGAACAAGCAAAGGGAGAAGCCGTCTCGATGTCATAATTTGTGTTCTTCATATTGTAGTTTTATTTGATTTGCACGATTGTCAATAAAAGTCCAAAGTTATAAGAGAAAATTTGTGACAAGTAAAAATCGTTTTGTTTTCTTTTACACTACGTTTCTCATTGCGACTGTTTAAAAGATTAATGGGTACCTCACTTGAGCCTAATCTGAACAAAGCTCAGAAATTCGAAAACGTGTCTTTCCCCTGACACATCTAGTCAATTTCATCCCTTATTTTATCACGATGTCACGTTCGCGCTCTCGACAAGAAACTACTCGATTTACGGGTATACACCTGACGCAGTTTCTGCGTGATTGATTCGGAAACTTTTCACATTTCCTGCCACTTAACATAACAAGAGGACCGTCTCGCCGTCAGAATTAAGTAATTTTATTCACGTCGCTATGTTATAATTTACGTTTGTTACTAATAGAGCAGGTAACAACAACACAAAAGACCGCTGAGTTCCGGTAGTATAGGCACCGAAACCGGATGTGATTATCATTCACGGGACCCTCACGATCCTATCAGCATCAACTTCAATGCCACTTACCAGTCTGTTATAAAACAAGAGTGCCAACGAAGGGATTTAATTCGGTTTCATTTAGGACATATTGAAAACGTCACCCTGGTTTAGACACTTTAATTGGGTGGGAGGTAGCGAGACCGGCTGACGGTTTAATAAATTTTAAATGCGAGCTTGATTAGGTTCACTGTTTACTTTGCATGGTACAAAAGATAGGTGAGGTGGAATACACTTCATTTCCCCAAGGATTTAAAGGACTAAAAGGGAGCGAACGCCCTTCCTACCACCAATGATGGGAATTTTTACTTCCTGGTGTTGTTTAGTAAAACAAATTTTTCTGTTTATTTTAAAATTTGATAGAAGGGGAATCGCCATGCGGGTGATAAAAGCGTGCCGTTGACATGTGCCAAATCCATAATCGTAACGTATTTTCTCCCCCAACGCGATCAAATTCGTAATTTCATACAAGATGAGTAATTAGGTAGTGAAAATGTACGTAATGATAATAAATAACTGTGTAGAATCCAATTTGGGATTCGTCAAGCATCGGTTGCGTTCTTATTTGGAATTAGTGACATCGTTTGACCTGGAATTAGTCGAGCGTATTTGCACCGACATGGATCGGTTTTATTGGGAATGAAGTCGCAGAAGTGATTTCCAATTAGGTTGGACTTTGTTTGGAACGGAATTTAATGGAAGTCAATTGGTTGTCGACGTTTTTTGCCCGATAAAATGAGAAAACAATGTAATTTTCGATTTAACGGCTTGACGACGATTCGTAATACTCTCTTTTATTGAGTAATAGGGAAATGGCAAACAAATGCAAATTATTATTCAAAAAGTAACAAGTAGAAACAAAGTAACCTACAATTTTTTTTAATGAATTTTTTTTACTTATTTTGTATTATTTTCATGCTTACATTCATTTAAATACTCAGTCATTATTTGTTTAAAATTAATAAACACAATTGTTTTGTCAAAAACAGTAAGTACAGCGCAAAAGTCCTTTTCCCAGTGTAAAACAAGTATCTACAAAATACCCCAGAAACGGTCGCTTGTACTCCATTGTTTAGTAGAAATAACTGAAATAAGTGTGAATAATTAAATAATAACAACGTGTTTTACATAAACAAGAACTCTTAATCGAACTTTTAGTTGTTAGTCTATATCTCAAACATTTCTATTCTTAAATCTGCAGAATGGTCGTTTTCTTTTAGAATTGAAAGAGTTGAAGGTAACAAAGTTCCTTTTCCAATTGTGAAAAATTTATAATTTACCGCAAGCATAAATTGAAATTAGGTACATTAAAAAATTGTCACAAAAATTATTTAAAGTTCATTTGGAATCAAATTACTTAAAATTACTTGAGGAATAGAATTAACTCGTAATTCCTGTGTTTTTTTTAATTGCGAAAGTAAAACGTGAAGGGCGATGAAGTCGACACCTTCCCAAAATGCTTAAGACATTTTGTCTTTTTTTATCTTTTGTTCTTTGTAAAAATGTCCAAAAAAAATCAGACGCGAACATTTGACAGATATTGCGCTCCATGTTTAATGACAATGATCGAACTTTATTTTGAAATAAAATACAATCTTTAATTAAAAAACAATTGAGTTTATTTTTGAAAAATTGAAATTACACTTCCAATTGGGACACCTTTATCTATACTATTATTATTTAATTACTTTTGTACCGAAAACTGCTTGAAACTGTATTTACTTTATTTTAATTTTAGTATTTGTAAAAATTAAACTAATAAAAAACACAGTTTCTGACCCTATAAATTTTTCATTATGTTTTAGAGACTTTTACACCCACGTCTTAAATTGCATTTAAAAACGATATTTTTAAGTTAAATAATATGTGTGGAGAGCAAGTGATTCGGGAGTTGAAGTAAATCATTTTTGGCTCCAGTAAGACATACGCAGATTCTATGTTTTAGCCTAGCTTGGAACAGCCGACTTACGTCTTATTTTTTACACAGTATGTCTCCGGATTAAGATTACAAAAGAAAAAAATATATTTTTGATTTTACGCCAAAACTGCAAAGGAAAAACATTTTTTGCTTCACCTGAAACGAGCAAAGCTGTAATTAAAACTTCATTAGCAACTCAAAGAAACAGCTTTAAGATAAAAACCAAAGTCATTTTTAACAAGAATTATCATTATTTAATTAATAAATTAATTGTCCAAGTGACATATAGTTGTCAAATAAATAAAACCGACAATGTGATAGGACTTAAAAAGCAGAGAAAAATTATTCTATAGTCGAAAATCAAGAGAAAAAGCAACTTTTCTTTTCACTGAATCTGAATAATGAAGTTTTAAGTAGAGATTTGCACGTTTTAGGTGAAAGAAGAAATGTATTTCTTTTGAGTTTTGACGTAAAATCGAAAATATTTTTTTTTCCTCTTGTAAACACAATCCGGGGACATATATACAGGATGCGCCAGAACTCGCGCCCCAGAAAAAAATGCCATATGAAGTAAGATACCAGGAACATGGAAAAAATGTTAAAAAAATTTTATCTATAAAAATTTTGAAGTTATGAGAGTTTAAATTTTGTGCTTTGACTCTATTTATTTTTGTTTAAAAAACAATTTTCCAAGTTTTTTTGCTACAGCTATTAAAAGAGGAAACAAGGAAGCTGTATCCTAAATTGTAACTCTGTTCAATGTTATTTGTGACTTTTATTGTCAAAATTTTTGTACCTTTACTAAATAATTAGAAAAAACATATATGTACATACAAGATCATCTGTATTATTAAATAGACATAAAAAATGTCAAAAGTCAAAAATGTCAATTTTTTTTGACAGATAGAATTTTTTAAATATTTTTTCCATGTTTCTGGTATCTTATCTTACTTGAAATTTATCGCTGGGGCGCGAGTTCTGGCGCACCCCGTATTAATCTAATCGTTCTGGAAAAGTAGCAATTCAATGAGGAAAGGTAAATTTCGGATTATTTTGATAAGCAATTAGGAGATTGAGCATATTTTTGAATGGTAATAACTGATAAATCACGAAATTGTAATAAACATTGCCACGCATAATTTTTTAATTTATTTATTTTATTTCTTATATAAAGTTTTTAAAAACCAGTTATTCATTTTTTCTTGGGCACCAAACTCTGTTTTAAAATTTCAGTAGCTTGCATCTAGTTAAAAAAAAAATGCGACGAAACTAAACATTTTTCTTTTTTAATTTGTTTACTCATTTTTTTCTGGAAACTAAACGTCACAAAACCAGAACTAATTTAGTAGATGTAAAAAAATACTTGGAGTTCCTCTCGCAACAAACTAAGTGCTCCGAATCAGCTGGAATTCCTAAAATTTCAAAATAACGAAACGAAATAATCAACATTTAAATTTGAGCCGGAGCTGCACGCATTTTAACAGATTCTCTACAAAGTGAAACAGTGTATTTGAGCTCGAATTTCTCGATTTCCATGGACAGCTCAGTGTGCTTCACCTTCGTTATACGAAACCATAAAAAATCCCATAAAAGCATTCGTAAACAGCAATTATGTAACATAATCTTAAAAACAAAGTGCTCTGTCGTTCATAAATCAATCGCAACAGCGAGTCATCTTCGGCATACCTTCCCGGAGCAGACGCATAAACTGTCTCTATTTCGCATCACAAAGCCATGTCAAATTGCGGCTGGAGGAAAATTTGAATAGGTGTCAAGACGATCTTTGCATTAATTCAACGTAAATAGGAGAAATTAATGCGTGGAAACGTTCCGACCAGGTGCTCCCGTCATGAATTATGGTGTTAAAAGCTGCTAATAGTGTTAAAAAATCCGAATAATCAAAGCGTGTACAATTTAATGTTCTCGGCTAAAAATAAGGCGATTAGTATATGATGCCATCCACCCTAATTACCAACACGTGTGCTGAAAAAATTCAAGACGAAATTAACCCCTTGATATAAAGCAGCAAAGACGGCTTTTGTAATATATATTCAACTGTCAAATGCACTACTTAGGAAACGTCTAAGATACCGCCAGAAAGTTATTTAGATCTGGCGGCTTGATTCGGGGATGCTCGCCTAATTCACTTATGTAGATATTTGTAAACAGTTTTATGGCAAGCACTGTCGATTCCGGAATTTCGGGATGGAAATAAATCAGGGATCTCGGAAGGAACGTGCCTTTTCCATGAAAAATATCATTCAAGAAAGAAATTGCAATAGGGTGGTTTTTCTTATTTTTTCTTTTCGTAATATTGAAAAAGGGGATTTGGATTTACAGCAGACTTTGATTAACTTCTGGGAGGAAATGGCGTGTCGTTTTGTCGTGCATTGATGCTATAAGTTGATTAAATTGGAGATAAAAAATATAAGAGAATGAGTATCGAACCAACAGTTAAAACAATAATAATTGATTTGGCCTTATTTCGACTTTCTTCCATTGAAATGGATATTTAAACGTCGATGATTTTACTTTCTTGCTGGCATACTTTGTAAATTGTTGTTTCATCATTTTTCCAACAAAAATGATTTTAAATCGAGTTGACCCGAATTTGACGAGTAGTTGAGCGGATTTTATTGTTTATGAAAATTAGAAATAATTTTGAGTTTGCAACATCCCAAATTGCAACTACGAATCTATACTCTAATCATTAAAGAGAGTCTCAATGTTGCATCCCCATTGGTGAACGCTGATCGCGTTCTTCATTGAGTGGTAAAAGTACAGGGTGCGTCAGAACTCGCGACCCAGAGAAAATTTTCAAGTAAGATACTAAGAACATGAAAAAAATGTTTAAAAAATTCTATCTGTCAAAGAATTTTGACATTTATTTTTTGACATTTGACATTTTTTTATGTCTATTTAATGATACTGATGATCTTGTATATGTTTTTTTACAAGTATTTAGTAAAGGTACAAAAATTTTGCCAATAAAAGCCACAAATAACATTGAACAGAGTTACAATTTAGAATACAGCTTCCTTGTTTCCTCTTTTAATAGCCTATAGCAAAAAAAATTGAAAAATTTTTTTTCCAACAGAAATAAATAGAGTCAAAGTGCAAAATTTAAACCCTGATATTTACGAAATTTTTATAAATAAAATTTTTTCCATGTTCCTGGTATCTTACCTTATATGGCATTTTTCCATGGGGCGCGAGTTCTGACGCACCCTGTATAGCAGTCGCTATTCTAAATGTATATTATGTAGGGGAAGAAAAAAAAACTGTTACATTCTAACGGTGATAATAGTGACATAAAACAAACATCCGTATTTTTATCGAATCATTATTATTCAACGAATTCTTGTATATTTTTGCATAGTTTTAAACAATTTCTATTTAGAAGGTGCGCCCACACATTATGGTTTTTTTGGATGTAGACCTTGACCACGAATTGGCAGTGAATGATATCAAACATGCATTGCCAAAATCGAGCGGAAATCAAGTGATTAACTTTTACAAAGATGATAAAAAATTGTGTTAGTAATGTTGGAATAATTTTGTCAATTTCTCCGACTTTCGTGGCTACCGTTTCATTGTCCTCGATTATCTTGTCATAAAATTAGGTAAACAATGTTGTAGGTAGGTAGCTAAACCTCTAGGCGATGTGAAACGAATTTTAAATGTTGGATATAACGTTAAAGCTGATTGCTTTAAACAATAGTCAATAAAAGATGTCTTTGTGAAAGTCCCAATTATTTAATTTTAAAACTAAATAATTATTTTGGTCGTAAAATTTTTACGTAAAGGGTATCAATGTCACGACTAACTGTTCCATATCTTATTTAAACTTTAGGAATTTATGGTCGAAAAAAGATTCCATATTGACCTTATCAATCATACGTATGGCATTTTTATGAGAGTGAAACTATTAAAGAAGGGTTGGGAAGCGTTTAAATTTTATAGTTCCGCAGGTGGATATTTATAAATGTAGGTATAGAAAAAGGGAGATGAAAAGTTTGTTCAACGTTTGTTTAAAATTTATTTAGTGCAAAAACCGTTGTTTCCGGTCTTTAAGCTTGATCAAACATTTCAACGTAATTTCTACAGTCAATAAATTTGCGTGCACAAAGTTTAACTAAAGAGTTATCCTCACTAATGACAGTGCAATTGTCGCATATTAGCCTTTCATGAATCTTTTTCAAGGCGTGAGAGTAATGAGGGTTATTATGATTCGTGTAAATGCCGTTGTATGCATCTTTCACTTTAATGTGCATCAGGTGATGCACTCGGAGATAAATCTGTAGAAACTCTGTAAATATGTAAATAATTGATAGAATTTCGGAGCTTATTTAAACCTTTTGTGTTTTTATTAAGCTTTTCTGCTGGTTTATTTCATCGACACTAGGGGAAAGCAAAATAAAAGGAGAGGTTGTTAATGGGAATTTGGGGGAAAATAAGCAAGGATTTTATACATACTTAGGTTTGTTTTTCCCAAGTTTCAAAAATAGACAATAACATCAAAACTTGCTACATATATTATATAATTCGAAAATCCATTGTTTTCTTAATCTTCTGCTCATAATTATTTTCTTTTTTATATTCTTATGGGTATTGGATTCTGTTACACATGTTGTTTTGTCAGTTTTATAATTCAAATTAAGTGTAGTGCAGTTTTTGTTATTAGAATTAGTTGTTTTATTTAATTTTTGAAAAAGTACAGTGATGATTTTACCATTCTTGTTTTTTTTTAATAAAAAAAATGAGAAATGTGAATTTAATACAAAATAGTTATTAATTTTGCTAAGCTTAGCTTAGTGTTTTGGTTGGAATAAAATCTGAATAATTTATTTGCTGCCATTCTTCACGGCCCAGTCGTATGTTTTATAATGTTTTTTGGGATTTCAACCACTTAACAAAGGGTTGGAAGTAGTTTTGAAAAAAAAATGGTTATTTATGGTTATTGTTAGAAAATGTTTTCGTGTATTTATTTATTTTTTTCAAACACTAATGTCAGTAATATCTTACATACTCTTTTTCATATTAATGTGCATCAAGTAGGTTGTAAAATTGTAAATGCATTTAAAGGCCAATTCACACAAATAGTGTCATTAATGTCATTCAGAACAAATTTAATCACATCAATAATGACAAAAAAATTGTATGCTTGCCACCCGACGTTAATTAGCTTTAATTATTTTTTGCTTTCTCATAATCTGGGGTACACATTTTTAGAGAGGATTGAGTTTTGGATTGTTTGAATTTTCGCATGATTCCTTTCAACGACTACTTCGATGCACATTAATATGAAAAGACTATACTGTTTTTTATGGTGCATTTAAGCTTACCTCTTTATGTTAATACATACTACGCTCTTCTATATAAAATACGTCGTCAATTGCAACGTATTTTATAAGTTCATACAACACTCTTATCTTGGCATTTTGTCAATTTTAACATTATTTTGACAAATTTCTTGATAACAGTTTCTCTATTTATGAAAATTTCTGTTACAATATTAGTGTTGGAAAAAATTTTGAAGACAACACAAATCTTATAGTCTTTAACTCTTGTTGTCTATCTATAAAAAGTGTCTTTGCTTTTCTTGAATTACTTATAAATACATATGTGAATAAATGTGTATTCTCTAGGTATAAAAATATAGTACCTAATCCTCGACCTAATCTAAAAATGTCAAAAAATATATGTCAAAATTTTATAAACATTTTTTTCATGTTCTTGGTATCTTATCTTACTTGAAAAATTTTTCTCTGGGGCCCGAGTTCTGGTGCACCCTGTAAATATATAGTTGGATTCCAAGCCTATTTTGTTAGATAAAGTAAGCTGAATACAATTTTATATTTGATAAAGAAAGAGATAAAATAACAGACCATTTAAAAATTGCAATACGTGGCTCACTTTTTTTCTATGATTTTCAAATATTTGAATATTGCGTATTTTACTTTGTGTACGGTTGTCTCAGTAAAGCCTACCTCAGTTAATTAATAATACTGTTTTATAATTGTAATTTAAGAACGTTAAAGATTCCAAAAGTGAATATAAAAATCACCTGCAATTAAAACAGGTGTTGATTTACTGTAGGTACTCACCTAAATACATAATGTGGGCCAAACTGATAATTAAAGTAAAAACTGTTTTTATTGCACGTGATAATAACAACAAATGAGGTCAAAATTTATTGCAAAAAGCCACAAAAGGATTTTTGTTTCTTTATTTATGATGGTCATAACATAATACATCCATAGGGGATATGTGAGAGCATTGGCAGAAATTGCAAATTTCCATTTAAGAAATGATTAATTCCCTCCTTTGTTATTATTCGCATTTCCAATTAGATTATTACATCAGTATCATCTTCATTGCCCACCGTGCAAGATCCCATCTGATTACATCCATTAGTTCCTCAAAATTCATCTCCAACCGCGAGAATAATGAAACTCGTCTTTGATTATTCCAATTTTCTTAATCTCGCGATCGAATGCACTCTATGCAACCCGAAGACCCGCTCTAAAGACCTCGTCCACCCTGAGGCACCGGCTACCTCACTTACCCATCCTCGATATCGTGCTATACCGGCCATCGAATGCATCGTAAAATAGTGGGAGTAGAGCTGTTTCGTCGCTCTTTTCTACCTCTGCCAGAGTTTGCCGTCAGTTCGTTACCGACTGTTAGTGAGTTCAGTCGTCCCGATTTCCGGTTACGTACCTCGATTACCGGACCGTAACGCCGACCTCAAAATAACATTTTGTTGTTACCGTCGTATCGTCGTCTAGGTAACGCGCAATCAACAATCGATAGCGTCGAGACGCCACAATTTCTAGTGTGAAAATAAGTGAAAAAATAATGAGTGTTTTATAATTTGTAATAATGGAACGGTTCATTTTTGGATTGTTGTTTGTGGTTTTGGGACAAGGGCTTGAATTGAAAAATGGGGCTTACGAGGACTTTGTGATTAAAATTACGGAAGGTGTCCCGCGGAAGGATTGCAGGATCGTCCTTGATAACCTCGAGGTAAAAAATTCATTTGTGCAATTGGTTTATGTTTCGTTTATTACAAAATGTGCATAGACGTATAATATTTAATTATGAAACAATAACAGTGGGTGGTGATAAAATTCTTGGTCTATTGAAGAAATTGTAAACCGGCTGGAACGTAATCAAAGACATTCTTATCATTATCCTGTGTTTACTCGTGGATTTGCGATAATCGTCTGGGTCCTTCGAGGCTTTTAAATTCTTTTGATAACAAACCACTTTGGTGTCTTAATGGTTTTCAAGAATAAATACCCGAGATTAGCTTTAAACGGTTTTAACGGCCGTAATTTATTTTTTCTTTTGTCACAACAATGTGTAATTTCATGCGTGTTATAATGCATCACATAGCGATGAGGGTCGAATTTTTCAGTGAAATCACTAGGAAATGGATCCATGTAATCAATTGTAAATAGTAAATCCGATTTGAAAGTTGCGGCTGATGGGAGAGTTTTTACACTATTGTTCGATTGGTTATTGACTCTAATTGTTGATGAACAAATTTTCAACTTTTACTTGGTTACTTGAGCGTAAACTCAGTTTTGTGTGACCCTCTTTATATACAAGCGGAAAGCCAAGAAGTTCGAGGTTATGCAAATCAGGAGGCGATAAGGTTTTTCTAATGCGATAATCTGCCGCTTATTCAGATATTCAATCAGCGTTTTAAAATTTTTTGTCGGAGTTCGAGCATTCTTCGAATTGACTGTCAACTTGTCGAAGAAGCTATAAACAAACAAATTACGAATTGGTAATTAGGCGCGTTATTGCCGTCGATTTGTTTAAAATTTCTTGATAAATATAATTTTAATCTGTAAATAAACGATGCTGTAATTTGCGGTTCTTGTTGGTGATTTCGTTGCGCGGTTAAAAATGAATTGAAATTTTAGGTTTTTATAATTATTGTTAAACAATTCTTGTGAAAGATTCTGTTTTCTTGCATGAATAAATAAAGCTATAGTTATTGCAATTCTCAATTTTTATTTTTTCATTTCCTGCAAACCAATCGAAAGTATTATAATTTTTGGCGGGAACTGTAAATTTATTTGTCTGAAACTATTGCAAAAAAAAAACCAAATTATTTTTTGAATTTGTTTGAGTCGTGCAGTTATGTCGTTCATAAAACAATTCCCCTTTTCTTACTCAAAACACTAAAATTTGAATTAATTAGAGCTGAAATGCTTTTTATTGGGCAACTGAATCTAGACGTAAAAATTAAGAACAGTAGTTTCATATTATCATTAAAATTGTTACCTCATTCTTCGTGTTAATTAAAGCGTTTTACGAAGAGGTTTCCGAATTAAATAATTTACAACAACGTAACTGAAACAATGAATGGGTGCAAGAATTATTTAATCTGTTTTCACGCTTGAATTTTTCAAGAATCGACAAATCGCCCGAAAAGGTCACGCACGTGATAATTTGGGAAATTTCTTGCACATGCTTGAGGTTCTTAATTTAAGAATTTAAAAAGCGTTGAATTTTCATTGTCGATTACCTGAGGTGTTTTCAGATGGTCACGTTTTTACCTTGAAGGTCGGTAAAAAATTGCCGTGTGTACATCGCCAGAGATTTAAAAAATAATAATGACGCAATGTTTATGCCTCGTCGTAATTTTAATAACAAATAAGCGCAATGCAATGCAATAATACCGGCAATTTACGATTCGCCTATTAGGAGAATGCAAGTCTGCATAATTATCATCCAAGGATGAGCATTGCAATAATTCATTTTCCAAGATGGCACCGCGCGGTGCCATTCCCTTGACATTCTCTCTTCTTTCACATAAACAAGTACCTATGCGAAAATACCAAACAAAAGAGTTTTAAAGTTCGATTTTAATCGAAGACGCTTCTTCGACTTTCGTGACTCGTCCAAGTCACGTTTCTGGAGCGACGTGATTTATCCTCGATACGATTTAAAAAACGATGCGAGTTGGGAGACTTCGACGATGCGTGAGACGATGAAGAAGAAGAAAAATTCATGGCTACCGTGATAATTTCAACAATTGAAAATAAACATACGGATTGTTTGTCTATCTGTTAACACCTGCAGTCGTGATGGGCGAGGCCCGGCAAGGTTATATTGGATGATTAAACAATCCCACGGCTCTTCGCTGCACCATCATCAACGGAAAAATCGAATCCATTGCTCAAAACTGTCCAAAAACTGAGTTTTCCTGCAGCTTTGGTTTCTTTTTCCTGCTGTTAAAATCTCTCTCCATCAACACGGAAGAAGCGTCTAATGAGTTTTAACCGCAACGGAATTGATGTTCACATAAAATAACCACAGAACCTAATTCAATATCGATGCCGACCGCCTTGGTGTTTTTCTTGTTGCTTCGCCTGCAGAATAATGGTATACACGGTAGCGGCTGCCCGGAGCTCCACAACAAAGATCGGTATTTTCTGGTTTACAATACAACTTGTCATAATTTAATATATGAACCTGCTTTGTGACGGTTAATTAGCCACCGTTGGCCCGATCGTAAATTATGTAAATACCATCATAGATCCTTAGGGTAATTGCATGATTAAAAAAATAGTATCAATTCGTAATTAATTAGTTTCAAATTTTCTATAACCGCCTCATGGGTGGCAGGTGTTCGAGATGCAGTGCAACTGTTGCAGAAATTCGATAAGTTTAGACGGCCGATAGCACGTCTTCAACCTGACGAGGTGACCTCTGTGCTAGATTGAGACAACAATAAATTTTTCGCGATTTTAATCATAAAACGTGTCAACCATTAACCTTCTGGTGGTGAAGTATTATTATAAGTGTCAACGGATCGAATTTCGACGTGTTCACACCGCATAACAAAAACTCTTAATCGCCGGAAAAATCTAAATTAAAAATTTTGATTAGTCATCCCAGGTAATTTTATAGAAAAGTGCTCACTTTAAACTCGACTGTTATTAAGATAAAAGCAAAGGGAAGTCTGACGAACAAAAAGAATCGAAGGATTTGCCCACACACAACACAATTGCACCAATTTACACGAATTATCAAGATTTATACGATTGTGTGGGAACTAGGGGTACCGTGAAATCGATAATGCACGCCACTGGACATCGATTTGGGAAACCTTAGAAAATTGCACCCTCGGCGATAAATGAGTCACATTTGTGACCCTTTATTTTCTATAAAAATGTGAATTTTGATACAAAGGGTCGCAAGGTCGCGATCTTCGATCCCCAAATCTCTTTAATGACCTTAACGGTAAGTTACGCATAAATCCGCCAAATCGCCATTCTTCGCCAATAATAAGCGATAAAAAGCGTTGAGCATGTTTCTGGTTACATCTCCCGTTAGCTCGCGCTGTGTAACCTCTGACCTCAGTGGCGTCCGTAACGGCATTACATACGAATCTCAGAAAAAGTCTTATTTTTAACTACACTTTCGGTTTCGGTCATTTCTCACACACACGTTTTTTATTTATTTTTACAATTTGATTCGGATCGTGATCGCCTCGAGGTGGACTTGTTCACAACTTGATCGAATCACGATTTTTCGACACAAGTGTGAGAAATTTTTTGGTGAGGAATTGTCTGCCTCACAGGATTCTCGTCTTTTAACAGTATTGCTCTAATCCGTCATAAATTTATGGATGAGGGACACGGCAACAATAGTACCGAGGGAATTTAACACGACTAAAAGTAGGTGATTTAAAGAATAAATATTTTTCTCCGATTGGGTGGTCCAGAAAGGTGATTTTCTTCAAGAAAGATGTGACCTCTACCTTAATTTGCATTTTTGTTGTTCTGTCATTGTGTTGATTTGATTCGTGACTTAATTATTGCTAAAGGTCACAAACGAAATTCTTCCTACTTCACACCCATAGGGCACAGAAAATTGGCTCACAAAATATTTCTTTGAAGTGATTTAATGGCCATTTACTTAATATTTGTTTCGAATTGCTGTTTCATGTTCAAGGGAGCAAATAAAACGCACGTTTTTAATTATGTATTTTTATTGCGAAAGTAGCCACAATTAAATTTGAATACCTTGATTACACAATACAATAATTACAGTTACTTCCTAATAAGTTGACCTAAGGTGAGTCATTAGTAAAGAAATGTAAATGAAACATCTTAACTAAAGAATTGCAATAAACCACATATTTTTTGGCGACTAGGTGTTTCCATCGCCGGTGTGGGTGTTTTTATAGCAGTGCAATGAATTATACATTCAAATATTCATAATTATGGTAATCACTAATTACATTCGCGTTGTTATTCGTGGAAAATATTCATTACTTACGTTATTTACTGGTTTTGTTTTAAAGTACAATAATTATTGACTCCGAGTTCGGCAAATGTTCTGATTTATGTACTATGATAATTATTTTTTCGGAAGGTTTTTTGTTAACCTAAATTATTCATGGATTTGAATTGTAAATGAGGCATCGTAATGAACCGATCTTACGTTGTCTTTTGTACGATAATTGCAATATAATAACATGAGAAGATTTGGAGGAACATTAGGTTTTACATTCTTGCGATAATTGTTCTCATTTTGGACATTTGTTCTTAATTGTAATTGTTGGGAAGCTGTTATTATCATCACATTACGAAATTTCGGACGTTTATTCAAATATTTGAAAATTTTTGGTATTTATGGGTGGAAAAGCTCGGCCGAGGTCTTTGAACCGCGTCGCGAATGAGAAGAATTTCTCCTCTTTTCTTGGTATTGTTATTAATATTTTATAATTAATGAGAACTCGTGTTTGCACTAATCACCTGAAATTACGATTTTTTTCAAAATCTTTAAGTGGGTCGTGGCATTGTTACATAACAAATGTTATAATCGGATATCGCGCGCATCATCTCTTAAAGGTAAAAGGGCGACTCAGCATCCAATGTGAAAGTCTTCATACAACACACGGAATTTCTAGGCCATCACGATCACAATACGTAATTATAAAAATCCTTATCATTACATAACGAAATTCGGCTTGGTGTGGGTGTGTCATTTTCCATAAAGGAGACAACGAAACGTTTGTCTAACGGCACTCTTGAAGTATAATAGACGTCATACATTCCGGTAATTAAGGTCTCTTCACACTAATTGAATACATACAGGTATTATAGAATAAAAGAGCCTCTATAATGCACACAGATTTTTATTTCTCTACAGCGAAATTGGAAAGGATGCTTCGACCTTTAATTACAAAGAAAAAAATTAATAACGGCCAAAAGGTTAACCTCGAAGCTGGTTTTCTTCGCCATCGTAATTGCTTCGGTGATGGTATTTATAACTTGTGTGATGATGCGCATGTATGTTTACGTTTTACGTTCTCTTATATGTGTTTAGAGGTTTTTTTTATTTCTATTTCTTACCATCTTCTTAAGTTTAACGTTTGGAGTCACGAAGCGCCTTTCATGTTCTCACGGCTCAGGAGAAGCTAAACTGTTAATTTACATCCGCTTGAATGATAGACGCCGTCTTAACACATCAAAAGAGGATGCTGCATTCACTCCCTTTCTATTCCCGATAACCACTCCCTTTGTTTCTGGCGATAGGGCGAATTCTTTCCCTAAACTATGCCTTTGACATGTAAATCGCTCCAATGCTCTTTTTTATTGCTCTCGAATATGCAAATCCGGAAATGCACCCTCTGGTATTCAATTAAGACCCTCAGGTTTATCACTATGCACTACATAGTCTTGCATTCCTGATTAGCGAGGGGGCACATCAAAGTATCTATTACTCACCAGAATAAACTATTCTGCATTTTCTTTCGAATTGGCCTTTTAGTTTGGTTACAACACCGCCAATGAAGATGCGTTTTCTCGAAATTGAAAGTAGGTTAGAGATACAAGATGATGCAAATAGCATTTCACACGACCTCGCGCGCGCCTTGTTTCCATCGACTTATCTTTTTTTTTTTCATTTTCAGGAAACTCTTACAAGTGCGTCTCAATATCTGTTCTCCGCCCTCGACAGTAGGGCTTTTCTACGCTCGGCAACTGTCTTGCTTCCGCCAACATGGCCGGATTCTTGCGCATCCTCAACTGTCATTTCCGGTTCGGGTGAAACCCCCGATGTGACGGTGTTGCCACGTGGACCGGCCCGAGGAAGGGTTTTCACGCAGCAATCGTTAGGTTGTGGCGAACCGGGTGATCAAATATATCTAGCGTATGAAAGTTTGATGCAAAGAGATGCCTCCGTGGCGAGGTCGTTGGTGAAGGAGTTTGCGAAGTATCGGTATGGGGTCTTCGACGAGCAGGGGTACTACAATGACCCGATTTACCCTATGTGTTTCTACGATGATCAGAATAAACAAGCGAAAGCGACTGGATGTTCGGATTTGCCGATAAGTGATAATGGGTATGTCATTTACTATTTTTTTTTTAATTTTTTACTAATGAAATTGTTACAGAATTTGTACGTCGGGGGCAAATGTTGCCTACAACACGTCTAAAATGGTCGATGAAAAGGCTCGAAGTTCGATCATGTTTGCCGCCGAAGCACCACAAGTGTCGATGTTTTGTGATGATGGTAATCACGATCGTTATGCCCCCACTAAACACAATTCGATGTGTCAAAGACGAAGTGTCTTAGATGTGGTTTTGAAACATTCAGATTTTAGTGCTAATAGTCTCATTAATAACGTCAATAGTAATCAGTTGATTGACACTTCGATTAAAATCACGTACAAGAAACAAAATTTGACGCGTTACGTCTTTGTTTTGGAGAGTACCAAAGATATGATGCAACGAGAATCTTGGAATTACCTAAGACTGGCGTTAAGATATTGGGCCTTGAATATTTTACCCGATAACGCCGAAGTCGGTTTGGTTCTAGCCGAAGAATCATCAAAGAAAGTATTCAATATTGTATCCGTGAAAAATAGCAAGAAAGACGAAACTGATAAATTTTATTCGAAAATTCCGTACACTCCGAGCGATATTTTACGCGCTGGTTGTCTCAACTGTGCGATTAAAGACGCCGTTGAAATGTTAAACGACCAGACGAAAATAAACGGTCCGGCGAATAACGTCATTGTGATAATCGCTGCAGGAATCGACTCGTTTGAAGATGTCAACAAAACGATGGAAAAAGTAAAAAAATCCAAAATCAAAATTGCCACAATCAATTATCCTACAATAATGCGCGCAAATCTTTTAAACCGACTCGCAGAAGAAACGGGTGGAGTGTCTTATACAGTTTTCGAACGCAAACTAAACGTCGAAACCACTCTTCTCTCAACTTATTTCGAACTCCAAAACGTCCTCTACGACATCGTCCAAAACTTTTATTCTGGTAGCCCTTCAGACCTCCCTATGGAAATCCACCGGCGGCAAATCACCGACGACGGTCGCAGCTCCATCACCGGGAGTTTTATGCTCGACTCCACAATGGGCAAACCTTCTCAATTCACCTTTTTCACCCATAATTCCGTTACGCCTCTCATCAAAAGCTTTAAACTCATAAGTCCCTCCCATCAAGTCTTCACCGAGCGCACGGACAAATACATTGATTTCAAAATGATCGGTTTGACTGCAAATATTACCGAAAGCGGTACTTGGACGTATGTCGTCGAGCCATACCCCGGAAACCCTCAACCTCATTTCCTCCAAGTTACTGCGACACCGATCTCCCCCACCGCGCCCGTCGTCAGAGCCAGATTTTGGACGCACAGAAATCAAGATAACGGTCCTTTGATTCTTTTGGTTGAAGTGAAAAAAGGGGAGATTCCCGTACTGGGCGCCAAAGTCGAAGTCACGGTAACCAAACCGGAAATTAACGGCTCGTACCCGCATAAGAAAAGTTTCGAGTTGTTGGACACCGGCTCCGGGGATCCGGACATCACCAAAGGCGATGGAGTCTACACGAGGTATTTTAATGTCGAGGATAGTGGACAAGGGTTGTATAATTTTGAAGTCACGATCAACGATAACGGGAATACGGCGTACACGTGGACGGAATCCGGAGAGTTTGATGGTAAGAAAAAAACAATTAAAGTAAAATCGTTTTCCTAAGACCCACTAAAAATTTTATGACATATTATAAGGGATTAACCAAACAATGGCTTGAATTTGTAACCTTCCATAAATGGCACGTTGCAAGTGTTGCTGCACCCACTGGAATAAAACAGGGCCGTATTTTAAACTAACGTAGTGGTAGAGTTTTCCAAGCTATTAAAAAAAGTCAGCTTTATTTAATAATAGCTTGTTAATAACCACCTAGCTTTTTTAAATTTCTTAAAATACTTGACTTTAATAACAACTATAACAAAACTATTAAAACATTTCAAGTATTTTAGATAAAAGAAAGTAAGTAATCCGGCCCTGTTAAAAACTGACCTGTTTCAGGGTCCGGGTGGGTTCCACTAATTTATTATTTGTTTACCCTCTGGTTTACTCTTAACAATACCGCATTTAACTTAAAACTATAGAATTTTTAGTAGATGTTAGAAAAACGATTTTACTATACTCATTTCTTTTTTATAGTACTGATGCAAAATTTTGCTGCAGATAATAAACCATGTTGTGGATCATCGATTTCCTCCCCTGGGGTCACCCCCGTCTCACCATTCCAACGTGTCCTCCCGAAGAAAACTCTAATGATAACCGCTGAAGACATCTCAGCGGCAGATGCGACCTCTAGTGGCCGAATCGGCGATTTGAAAGCTCAAGTAGTCCCCGAAGACATGAAAGCTCGTCTTATTTGGACCTCACCCGATTTAGGCGGTCAAACAGTATCACGATATGAAATAAAATACGCAAATTCCATCCAAGATATCATTGATGGTTTTGAAACAAAAGCCACAGAATGGGATAATGCTCAACCTTTTCCCCTACCACCTGGGTCTGAAACAACTTACACCCTCGACATGTCCCAAAATCGGGATTTGTTGGATAAACCACTCTATTTTGCAATAAAAGCCTACCCGAAATCTTGGCCCGAAAATAGTAGTCCAGTTTCCAACTGGATCCGTGTTTTAGTCCCATCGCCGCCTCCACCGCCAACTGTACCGCCAACTTATTCGAGCAATGATCATCCGTTTTGGTCGAATAGTAACGCAAATTCGGTGGGAGTCGATCCAGTACGTCCCAGTATCGAAAAAACTATGGGTGTGGGTCTTGAATTGATCCTCCCCATTGTTATAGGTTTCATTCTATTGGTGATTCTCTTGATCGTCTATTGTTACTTTTGCGTGATCAAAAGACGCGATGCGAGAAATTCGCATAAAAAGTCGAATAATTCAATCAAAAATGATAAATTGAGTTCGACCATCACTATAGTACCTAGTAGTCCTCAAAATGTGCCTCAGAATCAACACTATGTCACGGATTTGCCCGATCCACACCAAATCGGTGTCCCGATTCAAGATGAGTATGAGGAGGAGCAGAAAAAACGATACTCTTTGGTGAACCAACAGGAACAACAATTGATCGAAGAATTGAAACAACAACAAATGGTCCATTACCAACAAAGGGATTTAGGGACACCGAATCAAGGTTATCAAGGATTGAGCGTTATTTCTAACAGTACTCTAAACCGGAACGGTCACACTTTGAGTCCTTACAATTCGTGGAGCGCGTCTCAATTGTTACATGAGCACGAACGCCGTCACAGTCCCATGGAAAATATGGACGATCAAGTCAATCCCCATCAGGACCTCATGATGAACCCTCAAGGCGACCACATGTCACTAAACGGTCAAAATGTGGACCATATGAGTTTGAATGGGCATTACCCGAACCAGCACCATATCCCACCACCGGTTCCGCCACTTCCCGCTTTTAATTCAAACGGTTATCCCGCCAATTACACCATATATGGGGTACATCAAGGTAATAACCAAGGACACCACATGTACCAAACACGGAATGAAGCTTTAGGTCCTTTTAACCCCAGTCTTCAAGGATCGCTTTCATCAGTTAACAGTGGTGATAAGAAGAGACGGAATGTGACAATGGTGTAACGGTGCGTGATCACAGAGACTTATACGACCTATTTATGATATGAGGAGGAATAAAATAAGCGTTTTTTTGTTGATTATTTCTTTTTTGTAAATTGATTTTGCTAGTCAGTGTTGATGTACGTTTTTATATACAGCCAGTACTTAGTATTAAGTGATTGTTTGTAGTTTTATACAAATTTCTTTGAGACTGATCTCACGTTATTCGACTTATTGACAAATGTGGGTGGCCGTTCTATTATCGTAATCGTAATGTTAAGGCTTTTTGTACATACTATGTAGCTGGTATGACAAAATCTGTATATATTTTCATATTTTTTGTAATTTGTCGACAAATATAAACATGCAATAAATCCATTTTTTAGTTCACTCTGCTTTTTATTCGATACTAATAAGCGTGCACAGGATCTCCCATTAAGAGGAGGCCAACAAAAATATGAAATAACGTAAAAATTATTTAAAAATCATAAGCATCCTTGGCCCATTAGAGGTTCCCTTGACCCTCTCTGTGTGCACGCCTATGATATTAATATTTGAGATTAATTTGTTGGCACTTTAGCCACATCCACGTGTCTGGGGACTTTCGTTTTGCCAAGTTTACCACAACATGGCTGCTGCTGCTGTCAAACGTCACAATTCGAATTTGTTATTTTCCTGAAAAATGTAAAAAGTATGTTAAATGGGATTTTCATTAATTTCCTCAATATTAAATGTAAGTGCAAGATTCTGTAGTACTAGGACAAGTCCATCAATCATGAGATATCTAAATGTGGCCGAGAAAAACGATGCCGCCAAAAATATCGCCGCGATTCTATCTCGGGGGGCTTCACAGAGGGTACGTAAATGCTCCGTGACGAGTTTCACGTAATGAGAAAATTGCAGCGTGAAGGCTTTTCCCCTTACAACAAAATCTACGAATTCGACACGACTGTAATGGGTCAACAAGCTCACATGGTAATGACTTCAGTTTCAGGACATTTATTGAATTACGAATTCGGGCTCAGTTTTCGTAATTGGAGGTCGTGTAATCCTGTTGCATTATTCGACGCGCCGGTCGTTAAAGTATGTCCGGAAGATTACCAAAAAATTAAGGTTACTGATTCTGCATTTCCAATTTTTTTGTACTAATTTCACTTGTAGAGGACTTTAGAGCGTGAAATTAGGTCCTGTGGAGGGTTAATAATCTGGACTGATTGTGATCGTGAAGGTGAAAATATCGGTTTTGAAATAATCAAGGTTTGTAGTGACATTAAACCAAATTTGAGGATTTATCGCGCAAAGTTTTCTGAAATTACCGCTGCTTCGATATTCAGAGCTTTAAATACGTTAGGACAGCCTAATAAAAATGTAAGTGATGCGGTTGATGTCAGGCAGGAGTTGGATTTAAGAACAGGTCGGTTTTTTAATAGTGAGTAATTAATTGATGAAACGTAATAAAACAGGGGCTGCTTTCACTCGACTACAAACTTTAAGACTACAACGAGTGTTTCCCCAGAAACTTGCCGATAAATTGATAAGTTATGGGTCTTGTCAATTCCCCACGCTGGGATTTGTGGTAGAAAGGTACCAAGCCATTGAGGATTTTATTCCAGAACAGTTTTGGAAAATAAAAAGTTGGTAAAACAATTTTGGGACTTTTTACTGCATTGTCATTTCAGTGAGTCACACTGTCGGGGAAATAACGACCGAATTCACCTGGAAAAGGGACCGCCTTTTCGACAAAAACGCCTGCGAGGCAATTTTAGACATTTGCAAAGAATCTCCAACTGCAACCGTTGAAAAAGTCGAAGGTAAACCCAAAAGTAAGTGGAGACCTCTGCCTCTTGACACCATCGAAATGGAGAAAACTGTCTCAAGAAAACTCAAAATCACGGCTAAAGACACCATGAAAATCGCTGAAAAATTATACACCCAAGGTTTAATCAGTTATCCTCGAACTGAGACAAATATCTTTCCCAAGGAATTAAATTTGGCGAATTTGGTCACATTGCAGCAGGAGGATCAACGTTGGGGCGCCTTCGCACAGCGCGTCATGAACGAAGGGGGGCCCACCCCGCGACAAGGTAAAAAATCCGACCAGGCCCACCCTCCCATACACCCAACAAAATACTCGAATAATTTAACCGGAAACGAGCAACGTGTTTATGAATATATCGTGCGACATTTCTTGGCTTGTGTCCATAAAGACGCTCGAGGTTTTGAAACTGTGGTCACTGCTGACATCGCTGAGGAAAAATTCACAGCAAAAGGACTGATAATCTTGGAAAAAAATTACCTCGATGTGTACATTTACGAAAAATGGAACGCGAAAGAGATATACAGTTACCAAGAAGGCAACACTTTCATTCCCACTGTTTTGGAATTGTACGAAGGCTCAACTGCGCCCCCGAAATTACTGACAGAAGCCGATTTAATTGCGTTGATGGAAAAACACGGAATTGGCACTGATGCCACCCACGCCGAACATATCGACACTATCAAAACTCGCGAATATGTAGGTCTTCATGAAAATATTTATTTTGTGCCAGGAACCCTTGGAATGGGTTTGGTTGAAGGTTATAACAATATCGGTTTAGAGGTGAGTCTGGCTAAACCGATTTTACGAGCCGATTTTGAAAAAGACTTGAAGTTGATTTGCGACGGTTTGAAAGACCCGGAAGTTGTAAGGAGGGAACAAATTGGGAAATATCGTGCAGTTTTTGAAACAGTGGTCGACAGAATGAGACAAATTGACGAATGTTTGGCCAATCGGCTGGCTGATCGGCCCCAAATCGTTGAGGATGAGCAGTATGAAAATGTCCAAGTTAGACCAGTTTTGAAATGTCCCAAATGTGGAAACGATATGATCATCAGGAACAAGAAAAATAATACTGGGAAATTCATCTCGTGTTCGGGCTATCCTGATTGTCGAAATGCCATTTGGTTACCACAAAATGTGGAGACCATTGAGGTTTTAGATGAAAGTTGTCCACAGGTAAGGAAGAAAATCAACAACTCTAACAAAACAACGAAACGTTTTTTTTTTTAGTGTGGACCTAATGTAAAATTAGTAAAAATGAAATTCAAACAAAACATTTTTGTTGGTGAGCCCAACCCCAACACTATTTGTATCGGAGGTTGCGATATCAACGTATTGGAGGCTTTGGACATAAACCTTTCATCAGTTAAAAGAACAAATGGGGTACCACAAAATAACCAAACTGTCATTAACCACCAAGCAAACTCTAATAATAATAGACCTTTAAATAATGGACAAAATAACACAAATCCTCGTCGAGACAGTGGGCCCACAACCGCAACTCCCGGTCCTTCAGGGCTCTCAAATCGTTCAAACACGGATCATGACATTGTGTGTGCTTGTAATTTGGAACCTTTGCAGTTAACCGTACGTAAAGACGGCCCTAACAAAGGTCGCAAATTCTACAAATGCAAAAACCAAACTTGCGATTTTTTCCTGTGGGCTTCAGACGAGCCAAATGCTAATGCAACGTTGAATAATGTTCAAAATGACGTCATTAAATGTAGATGTGATTTACCGGCGACTCGGAGAACGGTGTCGAAAGATGGCCCAAATAAAGGACGCCCCTTTTACTGTTGCCCAAAACCATTGGGGGAAGGGTGTGGGTTTTTCAAATGGGCGGATGAGGTATTGGTAGAATTATTTTTTAGTTTATTTTTTATCGTATTGTGACTAGGGGGATGATGGCGGCGGCGGTGGTGGTGGAGGAGGAGGACCTGGTGATGACGGAGACGGCCCCCGATTTCCAGCTTGGAAGACAAAAGCCCCCAAAACAAACAATCGCAGCGCACCGTACAATAATAAAACACGGGCGAAAAGAAAATGTGGCAAATGTGGTCAAGAAGGCCATACAAGAAATAAGTGCCCTAATTAAATATTTTTATATAAATTTTAAGAATAAAAATTAAATTTATGTTAAAAATTGTTGGTTGAGTCAAGTTACCTAACACAAGATGGCTGGTGAAAATTCTCACTTCTTATTTCTTAACTTTTCTAATTCTTTTTCTTGTAAGTGTCCCTCAGCTGTGCTCTGCGTCAACTAAAACCCACAATTAATCAAATTTAGCAAAATTTCGCAAAAACAACCATATTTAGCATCACTGTATATTTCAATCGAAGCATATTATTCTCTTCTTGCAATTCTTGAATCTTTTTTCGCAGCTTCTGATTCGATTTATGAGCTGTTCCTCTCTCGCCACTTTCTACAAAAACCGAAAATTATATTCATAAATCAATTTCTGTCATAGTTTTACCGGGAATCCAGTCGCCGTTCTCGAAAACCAATTCCTGAGATCCCAGCCGCACTTGAACGATTCTTTGCCCCGACACTAACTCATCCAAATCATCGCTCACATTACTTGCAAATTTGCGCAAAGGGGGCTGTTTTGGGGCGAATTTACTGCCAAAAAGCGGCATCTTTAAACACCAATTCAAAAATGGCAAAACGATTGAATCGCAGTTGCCATGACAACTAGTAGTATTTCACTTTCTTGTAGTGGCCCCGCCGTCATTTTTTGACACAAATCTGACCTGTCAAAGTTTTAAAAAAGTAGTCTTATATGTGTAACTTTTTAACTCAGATTATTATGCTTAGTTTTCTTAGTCATTTTTCTATTTTCTATGCATTTTTTTCAACAAAAACCACAGATTCAGTTGTTACGTCTGGCTTACGTTTTTAAAGAAATCTTTACAAAACAGCAGTTTTCTTTATTTTTAGCATGAAAATCTGGCTCACATTTATAAAAAGGGGATAAGAAATAGTGTAGTTTCCATAAAAAATTGATGTTTCAGTAGCTAAAATGGATTAAAAACAGGTCATTTTCTCAATTTTTGTGGTTTTGAACAGACCTCAATGGGTTGTTTTTCAAACTCAACAAACTTCAACGACTAAAACTTGAAAATCGACTCATTTTCCTAAAAAAATTGATGATTTGGGAAAATCTGAGTTAGAAGTTAGGGGTTAAAAATAAGGGTAAAAAGTCAAATTCAACGTTGTTTTTGATGTTTTGGTAGAAAAACCGGTTTTTGTTGAAAAAAATGCATAGAAAATAGAATAATGTGCGAAAACTAGGCATATAATAATCTGAGTTAAACCACAGTGGTTAAACAGTTATATACACATTTTAGACTACTTAAAAATGTTTTCAGTAAAAAGAAATAAAACAAAAATTGCTAGTGGTCCTAAGCAACAAAATCACGTAAAAATTAAAAAAATAATGGATACCAATTCAAAAATTGTTGCAAAACAATTAAATCAGTTGCTATGACAACTAGTGATATTTCATTTTGTTGTGGTGGCCCCACTATCACTTTCTGAAAACCTAACCTGTGCTCTTGTAAATAATGAAAATAAACGAGAAAAATTTGTGTACTTATGCCATTTCGGCGACCCCCGTCGATCGGGAAGGTTATTTAAACAAAAGGGGTGAAGTGAACCGTAATTTTCAGCGCCGCTATTTCATCCTGAAAGGGAACCTTTTATTTTATTTTGACAAGAAGGGTGACAAGGAGCCCGTGGGGGTGATAATTCTCGAGGGGTGCACGATTGGTACGTAAATTTCGCTCCAAAGTAGTGTAATCGTCGAAGTTTTGTAGAACTGGAAGAAGACGATGAGCAATTCACGTTCAAAATCGTGTTTCACGGGGCTAACAATCGGAGCTACATCCTGGGGGCGGAGTCCCAGGAGTCAATGGAGCAGTGGATGAAAGCCCTCGCGTGTGCTGGATACGACTACATGAAGCTGATGGTGGCGGAATTGCAGCGTCAGCTGGATGACATTGAAGGTATTAATTTTATCTTATCAGAATCAGTGTCAAAATGGATTTTGCCCCAATTGAGAACTACGAGATCGGACAGAGCAAATTCTACGTTGTTTTAGAGACCCCCTTGCCCTTGGCACAAGCGGTGAGTTCGCCGGTGCCCCCGCCGAGGCAGCGACACAATCCATTCAATAAGCCGGAAAGTACCCCCCATCAGAGGTCGCATAGTCTGCGCTCGAGTAACAATTCGGGTGAGTGAGGGAGAAGGTGTGTTTGGAGGGTTCTGAGGGGTGTTTTTAGTTCGGTTGGAGGAGTCTCAGGTCGCAGAGACGATTCCAGCGAGCAAAATCACTATTACGTTTCGGGAGTTGCACAATGCTTACGGAAGGCCGATTTTGCGGGATTTCAATTTCTGGAAAAATGAGCAAAAACAGATGTTGGAGAAGTCACAGACTGTTGATAATTTGATAAGTTTTTGAGCGGATAAATGAAAGTGAGTGGCTATACTCATGGAGCGATTTATTAATAATACCTAATTATATGTATATAATTATTTATAAAGTTATTAACATTTTATGTGTATTTACTATTTCAACTAATGTCAATAAAATATTTACAAATTTATTTAACTATAAATCCCAATTCCCTAAAATTGACATATTCTTATACAACAGTAGCTATTTATGTACAGTACAAATGTTGAACGTCTCTATTTGAACAAGTAACAGTCCTATACCGTTCATAATAAAAATATATTATGTAAAAATTAAATAAGTATAAATAATAAGAAGGTAAGTAAAAGAGTGAATCGCCAGAAAGTTACAAAGATAAAATACTGTTAAAAGTTAGTTGTTTTTGTATCAGATTACCGACTCCACAGAGCAACCAAAATCACAGTATGGTGAAAAAAAGACACTGAAACAAAAAATCATTACCAACATACGGTTGATGAGATCTTTTTTTAAGTACGTTGGTAAGACTCGTCCAATACGCCAGTAAATGCTACAACTAAATAGGTAACGAAATCATGCACAGGCCGTCAAAACACCCGAGTGATAAACCTCTGAGGCAAGTTTTATAAGATACGTTTAAACCATTGGCCCCAGTATTTTTTTAAATACATATTTATTACATTTAATATACGTACATCGGTTATAACATTTTGCTAGGACTATTGTAAAATGTAGCAAATTGACAGAAATTTTTGATTAAGTATTTCTTATGTACAAATTGTCCTAAAATGTTTTTTATGTACATTGACACGATTGTACCCAAAGTCCCATCTTCATCTGTCTTTGGCAAACTTGGTTTGATTATTTACCAACAAATGTCGATTAGTGGTCTACATAAAATTTTGATAGTTAATTTGCCTATTATCAGTCTAAGTATCTCGGTTTCACTTTTTTGTACATGTTTATATACAACAACAGAAAAATAAATTATTTCTTGTACATAATTTACAACTTTACAATATTCAAAAATTTTTAAATCGCAAAATTAACAACAAATAAAACAACAACCTATATAACACACTTTGCAAAACACTGAAGTACCTGGCAGTTAATTAAACTTTCGGCGTTTCTTTTTTTATTATTGGATTACTCTTAAATTAACCTCTAAATATCACAATTTTTCTTGTTTGTACACTTAATTAAAAAGGGATATTGGCATTGTTACACAACAAAAAAGTTAATTCGTAAAATCTACGTCACGATGAGTATTCTATTCAATTACCGCGTCACGATACTAGTAAAAAAAACTTAACAAGGGACAGAATTATAAAAATCGATATTCAGAGACAACAACTTGACGAAAATTAAAGCACCAACTAGTTCAGTGGTTTACAAAAGCGCTGCTGTGGTATGATATAACTGCAGTAAGACCTGCATGTGCACAGGCAAACAAGATAATCGGTCCTTAGTGTTCGAATCCAGCGCTAGCCAAGACAGAGCATTGTAGCCTTCAAGTACGTATCTGAAACAATCAGATAACGGAGGGTGGTAACAGATTGGATTTTTCCACTCACCTTAAAACATCGGTAGTATACTGCGAATCCAGCGGATGCGACGTAACCGCCGCTTGCTGAAACAAATCATCTGAACTCTGCTGTATACTCGGACTGTGCAAATGCAAAGCGTTTTTCAGAAACGCCGGACAGATCCCTTCGAGATGTGGACACGACGCCCAGAACCACTTCGGCATGCGACCCGTCGGCGCCGTCGACACATAATACCCCAACGCCAACGGTTGTTGCAACAACGTCCCCACCTCCTCCAGCTGTTCGTTCCCTTTGGAATTCGTCGCTCCGCAATGAAACGGACTTCCCTGTCTTCCGTTATTCACCCCGCAGTTAGGACTTCCCGGACCCGACTCTTCCCTTCTCGGACTTCCCGTGGGGCTTTGCCCGCCACCGGGACCCGTATCCGTCCAATTGAAAATATCGCTGAAGTCATTCATGCCATCAATACCTTCCGTCATGTCTTCAGCGGTGAAAGCACCGAAAAGCTCGTCATCGCCCAATTCGGGTGTTATGTGTTGTTCCTGGAAAGTTGTTTGCGTCGACTGCGTCGTCGCACTGGTGGGAAACACCAAAATATGCGTACAGCTGACGTCTTGCGGTGTCGAAAGTTGCGAATTCACACTGATTTGACTGAACCTCTCGTCGGGGGTGAATTGATCGGGCATGAGTCTTAGCACCGAATCCGGTTCGAGGCTCACAAGACAAGCACTCAAAATACACGGAACTGAACTCGGATACATCAACGAACATTGATTACAAATCTCTTTGAGATTTTTCGACGCATTTAATAGATTCTTTCTGCTCAACAACCAACTCCAGCCTTTCAATTCGCCATGACCGATCCGTCCGAGTCGGCCTACAACAAGTCTCCAAGGTCGTACACTTTGCGACATTACACCCAAAATAAAATTCATCAATTTTTCAAGGCCGATACGACGTGCTGATGCTTTTTTCCGCCGACTACGATTTGGTATGTCTATATTGATTGTGATAGTTTCGAAAATTTCGCCACGTTCGTCCGTCGCGACGGCCAATAGCCAACTTTGATCTTCAGAGAGACAGTAACTGAGATAGAGGACGGAGGCTTGGTCACCGCTGCCTTTACCGAACGACTCCACCGCTTCGATTTTCTCATGCATGGGGGCTAAAATGTACGGTGGGGTATACAATTTATACGCAGCGCGATTTTTGTCCTAGAAAAAAAAAACATAATTACTAAAACCACAAGCAAAGTAATTTAAAAATTACATCTTTGCTCTTTAAAAATAGGTCGGCCATGGCAGCCGTTCCGAAGCCAGTCAACGACTTGACGTTATTCGTATGGACCAATAGACGTCGACATTGGCTGAAAATGTTCAATGAGAGGGCGCGCATGTGGTCGCTGAGTCGCGTCCGGTCTCTAGCTCGACCCAATTCTACGATACTCTCCAACGATATGATCTGGAAATTGGAATAAATTACGAAAATCGGTTAAATTAGGTCAAGACACCGACCTGTACACTGATGTTATTTCGGATGTTTTCCGGTACGGCTGCGAGAACTGATTGAAAGCAACGAAGAAGTGCTAAACAAGCCAGCCTTTGCAACTCTGGTTGGTCCGAACCTAGCGAGAAGGGTTCGACAAGGTAAACCACGACGGAGGGAACCTCTCGTTCGTCGTCGTCGTACGAACTTTCGGCGTTTGAGCCTCCTTGCGGAGTAGATTCTTTCATGCCGTCTCCATCTACAAAGGTATAAGAATAATGAAACTACCAGTCCAAAGTTTTTATAAACTTATAAAAGGTTTGCGACTCAACTCAAAGTGAAACCCAATGATAAAATAAAAAGGCAGAGCAATTAAACAAACATTAAAGAAATTATCAACGTCTGATACGAGTAGATGTGTAAAATTTTGTAGTGTTGTGTTTAACTTCATTACAAAATAAAACGCTGAATAAACAAACATATCATTTCAATATGTTGATTTGTCCTTAAGATATTTTTTTTTGCTTCGAGGTACAGTCGAACAAAATGAAAATGACGCCTCAATAAATAAGCCCCTGCTGGATGCCGACCCTTCTAACCGCAAGCAGACAGGGTCGTAAATTATCGGATTGCAGTTTCAACATAAATTCCTCTTGGAGCCGGTTTACAGAAAGCCAAATTAAAATTTAGGTAATTCAGAATTAAACTAATTCGAATTTGCCATTTACTTTGCATTGACAAACGTCAAATTAATTAAACGAAAATATTGAATTTTTTTAATGAAAAATTTAACAAACCATTTCTTAAAGAAAATTATGCATTAATAATGACACTGACGAAAAAACAAATCATTATTAACTTAATATTTTTTTTAACTGTCTTTTTTGAATAAAATTAATTAACATAATTTTTGACGAAATAGGTTTTCTCTATTTTAAACTAGATTTTATGTAAAACAACAAATGAATTAAATTATTGTTTATTTGCGAGAAGAAAAATTAATTCCACGTGTGCCTATACCACGAGTGGTGTAATTCTTTGAGTAGAAGCGAAAAAAAATTTAATTCAGAATGAGGTAAACTAATTCGAATTAAGTTGCAATTTATTTTGCATTGACAAATTCCAAGTTTAAAATTTAATTGCGATTAACACGTTCTGTAAACCGGCTCTAAGTTTTCTATTAGTTTTGCAATTGTCATTGAAAACGAATCAAAATTATTTATTTAATTAAACCAGGAAAAAAACGGCAAAATTATTTCAAATATTTTAGTTCTTCTTTTATTTTTTGATAATTGTAATACTTTTTTAAATTAAATAAAAACGTTTAATTTTATAAAAACACAATTTAACAGAAACCAGTTCTTAAAGAAAATTATGCATTAATAATAAAATTAAATTAAGTAACATAATTTTTGTACGAAATAGGCTTTCTCTGTTTTAAACTTGATTTTATGTAAAATAAATATTTTATAAAATAATTTTATTTTGGAACAGTTAAAAAAATATTAAATGATTTGTTTTTCGTCAATGTCATAATTAATGCATAATTTTCTTCAATAAATGGTTTGTTAAATTTATCATTAAAAAAATTACATTTTCATTTAACTTGACTTTTGTCAATGCAAAATAAATGGCGACTTAATTCGAATTAGTTTAATAATTGTGAACTAAATTTTCATTTCGCTTTCTGTAAACCGGCTCCTAGAGGAATTTATCTTGAAACTACGTCAAGTTTGCAATCCGATAATTTACGATGCGGTTAGAAGGGTCGGCATCCACAGCAGGGGCTGGTTTATTGAAGCGTCATTTTCACTTTGTTCGACTGTACTTCATTTTGTTTTATAACATATCTCAAATTACGAAAATTGGCATGGAATTACTCCAAAGTTAAACAAAAAAAGAGCTAAAAATCTACAAAAAAAGTTATCTAAGTTGCAAACCTTGTCGGTAAGAATACTGTAATTTAAATAAAGTATTTTACCTTGTTCGCTTTTCGGCGTACTCGGCGCTTTCTCCGCCGCCTGCCCGCTATCCGGCGTACTTGGGGGCGGCATGGGACTCGGCGCTGGCTTATCGTTACTCTCCTGTGGCGGATCCAGTAGCGTTTTATCCATCGGCACTTGTTGCAAATGCGGCGCTAGATGATGTTTACACACTTGCGCGTACAACTTCAACATATCGGTAATTTCCCCTTCACCCAACAACGTAAACCACTCCTCGACCGGTTCATTTCCCAGCTTCGCTTTGGCCGTCTTCCCCACCCTTAAAATCCCATCTCGCAAAACCTTCGTAATCGGACTGTGTCTCCCCAACTTGCACATTTCGTACGCCGTCGACAACTCCTTGAAGAAAGTCCTCACACGTGGGAGAATCGCATCGTTATCGGGTGCCACAACAATGTAAGCTACGTCACGAGCAAACGAATACGGTTCAAGGAGAAGACTTTCCCAGTGTTGGATCGCATAGGGCGAAACCGAAAGCCAGTCTTTTTCGTGGCCGACCACGACAGAGGGTATGGGTTGGGGTTCGCAGCGATCGTCGGTACCTCGGCCGGCGAGTCGATGGAATTGGCGCCAGGTGAGGGGGCCTTTGACGGCACTGGGGGCTTCCCAGAGACGGGTCTGGCATTTTTTCTGGATGGCTTCCTGGAGGAGTGGTTGGAGGGAACGCATGACCCGGACGATGTCTTGGTTGCATTGCGGACCGTTGGCTCGTAGGAAGGGCCATCGATGGACGGCGTAACCGACCCCCGATTTCGATTTGGAGGAGTCTTCAAGTTTGCATACGGGCAGGTTATCAAAAATGTTTTTGCTTTGTTCGAGAGCTATTATCGTAACTTCGTTACTATCAGAGTATTCAAGGACGTGGATGTTGTTAAAGTTTGGTTTACTACAGACGTATCTCGCAGCCCGACATAACGCATTTGCTGTATTCGGGATTACGACGCATTGTTCCCGGATTAATTCCAGGAGACCATGAGGGAGTACATCGACTTGATCCCGGTCTATACTCGGATCAAGTTTAATTGAATTTGTAGCAACGAGAAATGACAACAATGATGGTTTCTTCTTTTCACCTGGATCTTCCGCAATTCCGGTAATTTCCATCTCATCCTCGTAGAAAAGTCCACTTCCATGTGCCAATCTCCGATTGACAACTGCGGAAAATCCACAACTGCATCTAATCCCATCCTCATCGACTAACAGTTGTTGATGATGTGGAGGTGATAACATACTTCCATAAGGGGGCGGTTGACCCAAACAAGCCCCCGGAAACGGACTACTTGGTTGTTGAACACTACTATGCGTTTTATCACAGGATGAACTTATCAAATACACTCCCGCATCGGCTCCTCGAATATTACCAACAACTCTTCCACCCGCATTGCACACACATAACGTACAACTATCGAAATTATGATCACGGAAAATATTCGATGCAGTATCTGTCAATAGTATATTTAAAGCGAGCGAATTCGCTTCGGGTGTCCGTTGCACTGACGGTGTCGCCACTGGTTCAACCGAATTCAAATTTTTATTAAGATAGGAACTGGCTGTTGACGTTGCCGGACTCGGAAGTTCATACGGAGGCGGCGGTTGACGAAAACCACCATGAAGGGGACTGGGAGGAAACGAGTTTTGGTGGAGGTTATTAGGAATTGAATTCGGGATCGGTTGAGTGGTGGATGGGAGTTGTTGAGGCTTTTCGGCGTGTTGAATCCACGATGGTTTGTAAACACAATACGAAGGTAGCGTCACCACGGGAAGGCTTTGACTCGGGAGGTTCGTCAAGGGGGCGTATTTACTCGAACCCACCATTTTACATATAACAGGAGGCTTGAAAACATAAGTCCAATCATCTATGTGTTCTTCGGGAGGGCTTCCCATATTAGGATAAATTTCTTGTTTGGTCCTGACTATCCCTAAATCCGTATAATCTGGCAGTGCTAAATCCATTTGACCGCAAGGCGACGCAATAGGATTATGTTCGAGACTGGGAGGTGTTGGGAACATTTTACTCAATTCTTCGGGCCTTAAACAACCCATTGTGGGACAACCTCCATGCCCTGAGAGTCTTTTGTTATCCTCGTGGTGGTTCAAAGTTGTCGAACCTGGAGGTGTTTGGACCTGAATCTGCAAAAAATATTATTAAAACTAAAAAAAAAACACCATCAATAGATGACTTACAGCTTCATCGCTGCTTGTATCGTCCGAATTGTTATCAAAAATCTGTTCGAGATCTTTATAACTCGGTTGCAAGCCTTCGCTTGTGAATAAGTTTCCCGTACTGATTTTTTTCGAGTCTTTGGGTTCTTCTTTGACCACAGTTTGACCTCTTTTAAACCCATCGATGCAGGTCGATCCAGCACCTTCTTCGTCAAATTCGTATGGATCTCCAGGTCTTTTAACTCCATGACTTTGAATAGGTCCTAAAGGTGTCGTTGATTCACTTTCAGTCAATTCCTGTTTAATTTCTTGCTTAATAAATTGATTTTTGGTATTGAAATTGTTCGTTACGTCGTTGTTATTTACTGAGACTCCATTATGGTTGTACATTGAGTAAATATCAGACTTTCCTAACTTGTTCCTTTTGTTTTCTTTTCCGTCCGGTTTGAACCGTTTAACCGGATGATTCAACCTACAATTTAGACATTAAACCGATTATTTAAACACTTTTTTAACCCAATTACCAAGCTTCTAACGTCGAATAATCATAAAGCATTTCCAAAGTCTGTTCCTCCTCCCCTAAGGAACTTTCGTATTCTTTCACACTCAAAACCGGTCGTTTCAACACGGGAACACTCGCTACGTTCGTCACTTGTTCGTTTTTCGCATCAATTGGACAACTAGGACTATTCGCCGTACTTTCAACGCTTTTGGGGGGATGATCAGGGGTGTGTGTCTTTTCGGTAGGTGACGGAAGCAACGTGGGCGGATGGGGCGACAACATGGGCATGGTTTGGTCTCCAGGAGGCACCGAAGCCGGTTGCGAGTGAGGATTCGGCAACGGTGAAGGCGCCACCGATGGGGGACTTCCCACCGATGGAATAGCCACCGATTCTTGGGTGCGAGGATACGAAGGTGGACCCCCTTGAGGCGTGTAGGAGCCGGAGCATCTGAAACATTAAAAATCTCGTAGAAAATTCGTTAGGATGGGGGCGATACCGATGAATGAAGCTAGGAATTAATCCGACTACCTTGGGGGGCCTATGAAATGGTGTTATTAACCGATAATTAGTTAAATGAGAGTGAGATTTTATGTCATTAAATAAAAATTAAAATATTAAAAAAAATGACACTGGTGTAAGCCCGTCACCCATGAAGCGAGTGACCAACCTGTCGGGGGAGCGCCTGTGGAAAGGTACCCTTCCCCGTACTGCCTTGGAAGGCCGGGGTGAGTTGGTTGTCTTCGTGTTGCCCCCGGTGCTCCATTTATTGCTCGTCATGCTGCCCATGTACTTTCTACACCTGCAATGTCGCATCGTGCACTAACAACTCTTAACATACACTAATTTACAATACTATAAATACTACAACTGTTTCTCTGCCATGCACCGAAACTGAAAACTATCTATTACATGCATCTCATCACGTGACTCACTTAGAACAGGTACAATTGGCGCGTTTGATTGGATCCACGAAATCCCATTGGCCGGTGAATTCGTGTGGTGGATTGGAAGTCGGCTGAGTGCATCCCGGAGGGCCCCCATGGATGCATTCCTGCCATACCCTCTCGGGCAGTACGGTAGCGGCAGTTTCGTCGCGTGACATGGATAAGGGGTGCTCGACGGAGACCGAGTACGGACCTGGTTGGGGCACCCTACTGTTGATCTGAATCGGTGAGGGAGGCGGCGTTTGGGTCAGTATCGGCGAACCTACACAAAAAATATTTCAATCAAGTGACAAAAACAAGCGTTACGAGTCAACTATTCAAAGATTTAATTAATCTGTCATGCGTAAATAGAGTTTAATTACGTTGTCAAAGGGGCGAAATAGTGGACGAGAGGTTTGACCTATTATACAGGGGATCCCAGCGAGTTGATGATAAAGCCAATGATTTCAAATGTTAAAATTTGTATTTAAAATTTATAAATATTAACTCCTTCTATGTTTTTGTGTAATTTTTTACACAGTATGTTTTTGTCAAAGAAACCAAGATATTTAAAAAAAAAACTAAGCAAAATCGACTAATACAAGTTGGTTTAAAATCATCGCAATTAAAAGCCACCTCAAAAATGCAAAAGCCATACGGTGTTTCATAAAAAAAACGTAAGTTTGTACTGTAACTTATTTTTGAAACACCTTGTATAGTTGGAAATAATTTTAAATGGTGCAGAAAGATAATATTTTAATTGCTTAATTTAATATTTTAATATTTAAAGATCAATAATAGACTTTACCAACTCGCTGGGACATTTCATTTTCAACTACCTTGAAATTACTGAGAAAATAAAAGTTAACACCATGAAAGAAACATTCAAACGCAACCCGTGACCAAATAAAAGAAGATCAATAAAAAATAGTGACAGGTGACATCCATAAGACGTGACTGTCAACATGTACACGTAACCAAAAAATTAATAAACTGTTCCAAGATTTTAAATCAAATTCTGATTTTATTTATGACAGGTGTCATTACAGAACGCAATTACCAACAAAACATTTCATAAACCCCGTCGACATTAATACCACCTAATAAATTAATATTTTTACGACTCATGACATTTCGAGAATGGCACTCCAACAGGTCGGTCTGAAAACCTCCCTTTTGTTATATAAAATTGTCATAAATTTCGACGCAATAAAATGTTTTTTTTTCTGTCTGTGTCCAGACACATCGTATTTCATTGAACAATGCGCGACACCGTTCCACCGTTCGAAATTGTTTACAATTTAACACTACTACAAGATTGTTTGAGAAGAAAAACATTGCTTACTTGTTCCATTCTTGACAACCCCATTAGGGGGATTCACCCCCGTGCAGTTCATCATTGACGCATTGACGGTATCGTCTAGATCGGTGACGAGGACATAACACGAGGGATACTTCATTTTGACCCCTCCGACGATGACTTCCACCACATTGCTATCCGTCAAACTGCTACTCTTATCCAATGGATAAAAGTGGCCCCAGTCTTCCAACAGTCGCGATGTTTGGTCTGAAGACTTGAAACTTTGACCGGTTAGAGTCCCAGCAAGTCCATACGGAGCCAAAATCACTGCAAGAAAAACATCAAAAAACACGCCTTTAGCAAACATTCAATGTACCTTTGAGACCCGACGTCGAGGATTGAGCGTGTTGCAAATGCAACCTGGTAAGCCTCCGGACTGGCGGATGTTGCCGTACGTCAACGCTCGCACATACGGAACTCTCACCGTGCACGAAAAACGCCAAAGAGAACGATAAGTGAGTCATGGTGAAGTCGTTCTTTTTTGGACCTTCGTACGGCTGAACGAACCATTTCCCCAACCTGATGAAGTCGCGAGAGAGGAGACAACGCTCGATCAGGTTGTGCAAGGCTTTGAAGAGGAGAGATCGGCACTCGTAGGACAAGCCGCTCTCCCACGAACCCTGCTCCGAATCTATAAAAAAAATTAAAAAAACATTAAAAAATACTTTAATACAAATATTAATAAAACAGTACAACTTCGATGCACAGTTGTTTCAAATTATTAAATTCTTTATTTTGCTTTGTAAAAAATGTTTGTTCCTAATAAAACACAAATACCTACTCAAAAATCATAGCTAAAAGTACACACTTATATTGCGACAATAAAGCGAATCTACATGCCACTGTTTCCAAAAACTCCCCTCTTTTTTAAAGTAGACTCGTCCAAGATGTTTTTTAGACATCTACGCATACATGCCCACGTGTGTACTTTAAGCTTTTACCCCACTCTACAAAAATATACAACACCCCTATACAGGGTGTGTCAGAACTTACGCCCCAGAGAAAAACTCCAAGTAAGATAAGACACCAAGAACATGGAAAAATGTTTAAAAATTTCAATCTGTACAAAAAAAATTGACATTTGACATTTGTTTATATCTATTTAATGACTGATGATATTGTAAATGTTTTTTTATAATCATTTAATAAAGGTATAAATATTTTGCCAATAAAAGCCACAAATAACATTAAACAGTTACAATTTAGGATACAGCTTCCTTGTTTCCTCTTCGAATAGTCTGTAGCAAATAAACTTGGAAAATCATTTTTCCAACAAAAATAAATAGAGTCAAAGTGCAAAATTTAAACTCTTATAAATTTGAAAATTTTAAACATTTTTTCCATGCTCCTGGTTTCTTACCTAACATGGCATTTTTTTCTTGGGCCAGCCTGTATAGAATAAAATTTAACCTTTTTTGTTTGAAGGGGAATACTCGTAGACTTATTGCGTCGTATTATGTCAACGAAAATTTGAGGATGGTGAGTGAATAAAGGTATTCCAGATTGGCCAAAAAATAAATTTCTAGCAAAATATTCCAAAAATAAAACTAAAAAAAAATAATTAAGAAATCCTGAGTCTGGCAAAAATCTTCCCGTAGGTTCATGGGAGCTCAAATTTAAAAAAAAATATCTTTTTGATTTACCAAGTCATAGATAATAAACTTTCAGTGAAAAACCAAAATAAGAACAATGTTTTTTTAAATCCTCATGTTTTCATATGCTAGTCACATTTGCCTTGATTTAAGTTCATCAAACTGTTTTTTCTTTATTTAATTTTAGTATACAACTTGTTAGTACTCGTAGTACTGAGGTAGAATCATTTTCATAACTAAAAAAACGCATTTGTTTTTTCTAAGACATGTTCTGTATCAACCCATCGGAAAACCTCCATACATTATTAAAATGTTTTACTTAACTGAACAATACTATCGATTGCTGACTGGAAAAATTAGTTCCAAAAAAATTCACTAGTAGACAAAAATATTTTTTGCACTCTTATTAATTTGAAAAAAAAAAAGAGTTCTTTAATAAGACAAATATTGAAAAACCATGTAACATTTATAATTTTGTATTTGCCACATGTGCCTTTATTTTTTAAGAAACAACAAAATCTTTGTCCTAATTGTAGTCATTTAAAAAACAAATTATAACAAAATATCTAATCGCATCTGTTTTTCAACCGACTCGTAGAAGTTGGAGAAAAGATTTCAAATAATATTCCAAGGAATTAAAAAAAAATATATCAAACCATCTCAATTATTTCTGAGACACCTGTATTACTGTATTATATTATTCCAACTGCATCTATTAAATATTAATAAAATTGAGATAAATAAAGTTTTCTAATATAACTTAAAATTCAGACGCTGGAGTGTACGTTTTTGTAAACAATTGTTTTATTTTATGATCTTTTTTCAAAAAATTATTTGCGTTTGTAAGGATACACAAAAAAAATTCTAATCACAAGATCTTTATTAATATAACGTTTTATAATCCAGTTTTTGGTAGTAAAAAACTCATTTTTTATTTCCCTACTCTCCCGTATACAGGTGTCGCCAAGCACTTGCATAAGACCTATTTTCGGTCCGATTTAACGAGCACATGTTCCTCCATGTGTCGCATTTCTTCTTTTTTTCCTCAGATTTGAACTCTTCTATTTCCAATATCGCTGTTTAATCGTCACTATGTGCCTCCTCCGCCTATGGAGAGGCTTCAAATCGTCCACTAACAATAGTGATAGGGTCCAGAAATAACCGTCACGTTGCCAGTTTACCTTGGCCAAATCGGAACAAGTTTACCGTCGCGTCGCCATACCATACCATGGGCGGCGTCATCATCGCAATCATCGATTCTTCGTCCTTTGTTGCATATTTAGCGAGCTAAAATTCCGATATTCGCTCTCATCGCGATTCCTGCCGCGTGCCTACCGCTAATAAAGTACACTCACTGCGAAAAGTCGAACGAGATAAGACACGCGCACGCCTGTTTACAAAACAAATCCGAACGAAACTCTCTCAACGAGTTGGCACCTTCGTCACGACGAGATTAAACGGAGATGGTGCCCACACGAAAACGACGTGAAAAACTATACGCGACGGATTTTTCTTTTCATTCATGAAGCCGACGACAAGGTCAGAGGCGTAGGAGTGTGCCGGGATTAATACTTTGCAGCGAGTGAACTCTATTTTAGATATTTTATCACAATACACCGGGTTTTTATCGCCTGGATAGGCGGCTTTTGTTTCTATTTACAGCTATTTCATACCTCAAATCAAAATTCTTGTTTTCGTGTCGCAATTTTTTTCGTAGCAGCTTCTTGAGATTCACGCTAATTGATTTGACTTCTGAATAGTAATGAAATAATATCTTTAGAAGAAGCTTTGTCAACATTTCAATTAATTAAGTTTCATAAAAAATTAAATTAACCAATTTTATTTTCGAAATGTTGGGGCGTTAGAGCTTAGAATCCTCCAATTAAATTAATTCGCGCAAAGACGCACGTCCTAATTTTGTCGTCGCAAATTCAAATAGGAGCCGGTAAAAGTCCAAATATTGGCTAAAAGTGAAACTTGAGCATTCCAAAACTTGAATACGCAAATACTTGGCTCATTTTAAATCTCGTCGAAAGCAGTTGCGTATAAAATGTAAATGAAACGACTTCAAAGAGGTAAAACAAGAAAATAAACTCCCCCAATGCTGATAATTAAAAATGAATGAACCGGCCGTGCCGTTTAAAATTCGTCAAATAATTAATCAACGATGAATAATTTTAAGTCAAAATCGCTACGTGGTGTCTCAAAAACCGCACTCTCCACGATCCAAATAAGAAAAAAAACGAGGCCAATATTGCGCACAGGTTGATGTCGTCGCCGCATTGCTAAATGAAGAAAGTTGCGCGTTGGCATTCGGGTAGTGTCAAACCTGACGTAACATCAAACAAAAAGGGGTCCAATCGTCCTAAGGGTACTCGCAAAAATTTAATTACGACGTCGATGTCAGATTGAATCGTTCACATCGACGACCTTCAACATTTTACTCTGCGCATTGTAGATCAGTAGGTCGCCTTGCAGCGTTCATGACGGAACCGATTCACAATACTCGGCCATTGTTATTGCCTTTATTTAGCACCTGCAGCTGGATTTTTGCTCTTTTACGGCGCAAAAAATGCGATTGGTGATGTAAAAGTAAAGACGGAAGTGCGTACCGATGAGGTTTTCATTTAAAATGCTGTTGAGACGTTACAGAATCCCAATTTCTGCTTTTTTTTTAAAGCTCTAGTGAATATTTCAGATTTATTTCGAATAAAAGCAAAGATAATTTCAGCAATTCCTAATGCAACTTAACATCAAGTAACTCAAAATTTAAAGATTTCCATTAGTATTAGGCGACTTTCTTTGGCATTTTGCGCAAAAATTAAAAATACAGGAACTAACAGACAAATAAAATAGAAACAAATAAAATGTTTCCTTTGAAAGGAGAAAGCATTGTTGACAAATCCATTAAGCATTGATTTTTTTAACGTATAATTCTGTAGTGTGCTATTTATTTTACTTCATTAATAGTTAGAATTTTTTTTCCAGTATTAGTAAAATATTGGACATTCTTATTTTAGGGAGAAAGCAACTCGACCAACTTTATTGATTTTCATTTCAAATTCATTTCAATAATTTTTTGTTGATAATTTGAGACCCCCACTCTCCTCCAACACTGTTTTGCCCATCGTGGCAACAGTGTAAAATCGTTCGGACACGTGGGTTCGGCTCGTTGATCGTCGACGATGCGGTGCACATGTGCCCGATACCGCTTCCCACGCGACACCCCGCACCAATCGATGCCACTGAGGGTTGCGTGGATGCGTCGATCGTCATCGTCATCGTCGCCACCGACCCTTTTCCTCAACTTTTTAGAAACCGGCGATGGTATCGCGAAATTGCGTCACACTCTCGACGCATTTAAACTAATTTTCTCTGGCACGTGACATGGAGTTTTTTTTTTGGGTTTTGGTCAGTGACAAAAAAAGAAGATGAACTGTCACCTGTTGATTGTAAGCAAAATCTCCTAAATAACATTTGGAAACATTTTTTCTTTCGAGAAAAAAAACACTAAATTCCATAACAAATCAATTGGCCCCGAATCTGGCCAAGGAAATACCGTAACAACGTTTTCTCTGTACTACTTCCTTTTACAATCTCTACTAATATAAAATTAATTAGTTACTGTTTCATTGAAAATATAAATTGTGAGTGTTTAAAAGCCGACAAGACGTCCTGGACCTTACTTAACGTAAAAGAATGTCAGGTTTTTGAGGTCGATGTGTGTTCGTGAAATCCATCAGGACTTTCAGACAACAAGAAAACTTGCTACGGAACACTACCTTATCACATTCCTTTGCTCAGCTGAATCTTTTGTTGTACCAAGCACCGGTTTACAATGACTTCTATTCTAGGATAACAACGACAAAAATGAACTAGACGGCGTTTGATAAACGGCATTTTAGCGGTTTCTTTAAGCAAACAATGGCCAGAAATCCGGCCGCATTTCACAGATTTTATCCAAAAAATTGTATAATTACAAAAAAAAAATATTTTATTAAACAAACAGAAAAAAATCATTAACTGTTTTTGAGAATACAACCGACAAATTCGTGTAGACGACGTCCTAAATAACCGGTGCACCACGTATACGACATGCCGTCGAGAGAGTCCAACCGGTTCGATGAACCTGTATGCATCGTTGCTACCTGGGCTGGCAATCGACTCCACAATCATTAGAGCTTTTTGAATTGCAGATCGTGGAATTAGAAAAAAAAAAAAAAACCTACATATGTTGCTCGTGCGCGCCACTGCTCTACCTCAACTTTTCCCCCGCAAACAACGCGATGCATATTCATAACCCAGAGAGTTTAATCTATAAAAACAGGAAACCTGTGTCAAATCGATCAAAAACCAACTCTCGAAAATCGATAATTGGCTTATCGGTCATGTCGATAAGTAAGGATCAAGACTCCCATTGCAGGTAGCGTGGCAAACGTTTGAAACAAAAGAACAGCCAACTATCTCGATATACAGGATGTTCCAGATGATAAAGTAAATTGTTGACGTTTAAACATTCAGTGTAGAACACCCTTTTTTCGGAGGGTTGAATATGTGACATATCCCCGAAAGAGTATTATCGAAAATTCAACACATTAATTTTCCCGATTGCGACGTTGCCGCGACTTCTCCACCGGCCGGTAAATTCATTGACCTTTCTCTCTTCTTTCGGGACAGATGTGTGCTATAGGGGACTATCATTCTGTGTGTGTTTATATGCGCGCGCTAAACGCGAAGGAGGAGCCCCAACAATTAAGTGACGTACGAGATGACGTCATGTGACGTCATTTGGAGAAAGGGGAAACGCGCCAACTAGATCGTACGGTGCGGGACAACACGTTGGCGTTGTGCCTGCTTCCTTCATTGGATTAATTTTTCCACAAGATGTTGAGAAATTGGAAAATTCGTATTCGGTATTTCCAACCTTGGAACAGTGGCGTGAAAGTATTGTAAACGGAACGCAAATATTTGAGTCGGTAACGAGATGCCGTTATTATCGACATGCAAAAATTAGAAGAAAAAATGCCACACCAGACCACTCGATCGTGAAACTGAACGTTTTTATTACCTACTAACTGTCTGTTTACAACTTCATAAAACGATTAAACTACTTTTAAACTGCCGTAAATGTGAAAACCGATAAATTATATCATTACCTGGACTACAAAATTTTTATAATGTGTAAAAAAGTTACGTTTGTAAACAATGACAGGTGTAATTTTGTATAATACTCTATTAGAAAATTAAATATTTGTAAAGAGAAAGTTGTTTGGTTGCTTGAAACATCGTTAGTTAAAGTGCCAAATATTTAATTTAAGTCTGTCAGACATTGATTGATGGGTCCAATTTTAATCCCTAAATAATTAAATTATTCCATTTCGGTAAAAATATTCAATTTGCAAATATGTACACCCAATGATTTATTGCCACCACATTTTTTTTTTTTGTAATAAAACGAACAATAAAATCTGTGATTTAACAACCTTCCATTACCATCACGATTATGTACTCTCGAATTATGTAAATGAGAATTACGCGAATGACAACATAATTCTAATCTTCGGATGTTTGCTAGAATTACATAAACACTTGAAATAGAAAATCATAAAATTAAAGAAAAAAGGGATGCAAATGGGAAGAAAGGTCGACATTGTTTCTAATTTTATTACCGGTGAAACTAGCTTGATAATACACTTGCGTCGTAATAAGCAACATTATAATATGTATACGTTGTGACCTCATTATCTACTTCTTTGTTAATAAAAACAATTTGCTTCAAGTGGAAAAACTAAATCGCGACGACCACTTATAACTCTAGTAACATTCTAACTTTCTAAAACACATCCAGTGAATCTGAAAATGACAATAATTTTCTAAAAACGTAACTGCAGAGATATATTTTACCATTCAATAATTTCTTAATAATAATTAGTCGTCATGTAAACCGCCGGTTACATTTTTTTTGTAAAATAAACTTTTGATCAAAGTATCTTATGACTATAAAATTAAGTTGGCAACATGAAATTCAAACGTCATATTTTTATAGTCAATTGTCATTCATTTCCGAAGGGCGGCACGGCCGTCACCTTACAGCCTAATAACTCCAATAATTCAGTGTTGCCAACTTATTAATTTTAAAGTTACAGGTCATTTTAATCAGAAATTTATTTCACTTCTGTCATTTCCTTCATGTTCCGCCCCTGTTTTCGATCACTAAACGTGCATACCCGAAGCTGCTCTTTCGTGCAGCCCATCGATAAGAGGTCTTTGTGCCTTCTGCCTCGAGATGAAGTCGTCGTCATGACAACGACGACGACGCCTCTACCTCCACATTTCTCACGGTCGACCACATTTTTCAAAATAAAAGAATAAAGTTTAAAAAAAAAACAAGTCTTCTCGGAACGCCCTTCTACCCTGTAAATACCCGTTGATGTTTTTTGTTTTTTTTGGTGTATCTCGCATGTATATTCACCATCTGCAGCCGATTTGGTCGACGGCCGCGCGTGTATTGATCATGGGAGGGAAAGCAGCGCGACGTCCGCCTCCTCACAGCGTCGGTTTGCCTATCCCGGCGTCGGTGTGTGTTCAACAAACGGGCATCGGGTTGCTCTCCCGGCATCCCGACTCCTACACACGGGAATGTACAGGAACACCGGCGCCACCCATCACCGAACCAATACAATAAGAAAGGTGATGCAGGAGAACCCAAAAACCCTTTATCACTTTACTTTTGGTCTCTAATACTAACTTTATACCCAACCAGTCGAAACTAATTCTTTTGTTATTAGATAAAACATATGCAACCCAATGTGTCTCACTTCCCAACCGTACTCTACATACAAAAACCTCGCCGATTTCGATCGACCCCTCGAGGTTATTTAAGGACACAAAGTCACAAAGACGTAGATAAAGAGGTCAGAATCGATTAGGTTTTCTTCCTCAATTAAACGGATCGGATAAAAACACCGCTTGTACAATTAGTAGTAGTTTTTTTTATAAAAATTCTTCGTGTTTGTAATGACAAGACTAATATACTGTCGTAAATCGACAAAGATCCATCTCGAGTGTGTTTTACAAGTGTTAAAACTTTCTTAATTGTACTTTAAACGTTTGGAAGAATGTTTTTACAATTGTGTTGTAAAGAGGTGTCTTTCGAGTTTTAGGCAAGACCGGAAAGTCAGGTAATTTTAATTTTACATCGGGATTATGCTTGTTTGGCAAAAGGATTGAGGGATTAGGACAGGTAAATTGGGTTCGAACACTTGAAAACGCACCTCTAAACTTAGTCTTCTTTCTCAAAAAAGTTTTCCTTCTCATTCTAAATAACTCAATTTTCATAAATAACAACAAAAACTTTGTTCTTATAGTTTTAATTTTGATATTGTTCCTTGACATACAGTCATTAACAAAAATAGCGTCGCACACAACTAAAATTCTGTTTATTTTTTTAATAAAATAAAAATGTTTTCTATACAAAGATTGTTTTATTTTTTTACAAATAGAAGGTAATATTGAAATTATATGGTTGGCAGCAATGTACGAGGGAAGATCAGTATTTACGGTCCCTAACATAGTAGGGTTTAAGTGACGTTGACATAATTTGACATATTTAAAGGTTGATCTTTTGTCACTTAGTTGGTGCAGTTTCAGATTTCTTGCTTGTTTCATTTTAATTTTATTTGAAAGCCAATTGCAAGTAGTCAGTCGTTTTTGCAAAAAATGGAGAAACCTGAAGTGCACGCTGTTATTAAATACCTGCAAAAGAAAGGATTGTCGCCAACGGAGATTTACGAAGATATGGTGGCTGTACTGGGGGAGAATGCTTCTTCTTACCAAGTGGTAAAAAATATGTCTCGAGAGTTTAAACTGGGAAGGCAGACGTGTGAACAAGCAAAAGGTGCTGGTAAGGTTATGGCCACAATTTTTTGGGATGCGGAAGGATTCCTGTTGGTTGATTATTTAGAGCGTGGACACACGATAACAGGCTACTATTATGCCAATTTAATTTCAAAACTTCGCGAGTGTATTAAGGAAAAAAGACGGGGAAAGCTGAGTAGGTGAATCCTGTTCCATCAGGATAATGCTCCGATTCAAAAAAGTCATGTTGCAATGACTGCTATTTATGAAGCAGGATTCGAGTTCTTGGAACACCCTGCTTATTTATCAGACCTGGCCCCTAGTGACTTCTATTTGTTCCCAAAATTAAAAAAATATCTTCGTGGCAATAAATATGGTGACGATAATGAAGTGATGTCTGCCGTAAACAACTGGTTAGAGGAGCAACCTAAAGAATTTTTTTCTAAGGGTGTCCGTGCATTGGAACATCGTTGGGAAAAATGCATTGCAGTTGCAGGGGACTATGTAGAAAAGTAATCATGTAATTTTTGTTATATCTTGTGTTCTTGTATATCAGGGACCGTAATAACTGATCTTCCCTCGTATTATATCAATGATGCTTATTACAACACCCAAATGAATGCTTTAATAAATAATTTGAACGCATTATGGGTAGTGCCTATTTTAAATCGTTTTAGTTTTAATTTTCCCAACCAACCCTTACACATGCACTCGACATTCCATTTCCCTCGTTCTCTTACCAGGAGTGTTAAGTTCCGGTGCGATAAGAACCCCTAAATCGGGTTCCTCTCCATACCAAAAAATCCATAGTTCTTTCGACGTCGAAAGACTGAGTGGTGGCGGCGGCGGTGGTCCCGGTTCGAACATATCGGTCGACCGTGGCGTCGAAACTCGCCGCCACACACAGAGTATATCGGCGGCGAGACAACGGGCGTAACTTCGTAACACCGGATCTTCGAGGGGTTCGCCGCCTCCGCCACAATGGCCGGAGGCGGCACCGCCACCCCCCAACTCGCAATACACCAGCTTACGCCATTTGATGCCCGAAAGTTCCGTCTGAAACACAAAAAATATACATATTAGTAAAATCGACAGGTCAATGACATCCGGAAGCAATCGCAGTTAGCCAGGCATGGAAGAAAGTCATTGTAAAGAAGCGAATGAAGCACCCTACGATTGTTTTTTAAAAAAATATGAATTTAATATTGTCCACGGCTGGGTTTGATCAGCTGGTGTCGATTAGAAAAGGGAGAGGCCAAGTCGGAGTTGGCTGAGACCAACCTGTTGCTGCTACAGCACAGCCTACTGCCATTATCTCATCCAACATCGAAACGCGAGGTTGCCACACGTTACGAAGCAACCCTTGGAAATTAATTCGATTGTAATACGGGATGTTACGTGTGTGTCAAGGGGATAATACGATTTGCCAAAATGCGGTCGATTTACGACAAGTTAAATGACTGTCATTTTGAAAATCAAGTCGGCAGCTGTCACACTTGTTAATATCAATCACGTGACAAATGTCACAGTAATAAGTAATTTCCTTGGTAACGGTCGCAACAACAATCAAGTGTCACTCCAGTTGTGTATCAATATGACAATAATTTAATTACAGTTCTTTGTAAAATAAAAATAAAAAATAATTTATGTTAGTATAAAACACAGAAAGCTATTAAAGTTTAGGACTAAATTATTACGGTATGGTAAAACGCAACGTTTGTAAACTTCTACGAACGGTTCGGCACGTGTGTAATGTAAACAATATTAATGTTTGTATGTGTACAACTTTGGACACAGTCGATGTCACTTGATCGGAAAACGTGTAAAGTGGCTATTGGCGTGTAGCAATTGTTTCGATTGAACAAACATGTCACAATATTAATACAGTTAAAATAACTACACTAAAGTATAGTAGTATCTAGTATGTCAATTTGACACCATAATTGTTTGGTCAACATAGAGTAAGGTGCGAAATAAATATTTCATTAGAGGGTTCAAGTTATATGTGCAAGTAGCATAGCCTCGAGGTTAGGTAAGTCAAGGGTGACGTAAAAAAACTCAAAACAAATTAACCAAGAGATGCAATGACGTATTTACCAACCTCTGAAAGGTATATTACTATGTATGGTGATTGTGTTAGGTATTCTTCAGTTAACAAATGGTTACTTTAAAGAGATAAGTATTCAATAAAAAAACCTTTCATTCAAAAATGTTAATAAACAGATTAAAAACATGACCTACTTTTCCTTCGCTTCGACTAGTAATAGATAACTTTTTCGTCCATTCACAAACATTTCTTACATAATGTACTTAATAATGTGAAACTTTTCGCCCTTTAAAACCCCATCATTACGATTCAACTCATCCCTATTAAAATCTGTCAAGTGTCGGAAAGCTATCATTGTTATTTTTAACGACGGCAATAAAACGATTAGCGAGATTGCGATAATTTTATTACCGCATTGTAAACCAGCTACCGGTGATAGTGAAAGTGAATACAATCCAAACAAAAGCGTGCTTTTGTCGATTGCAGTACCGTTGAGGTCGCATAGTTTTTTTTTTTCATTCTTCTTTCTTCTTCGTTTTCGTGTTCGTGTTGATCCTCCTCCACTTATTCACGCGACGACGATCTCGTGAATGTGAGAGAAGAAGCTTCGTCATCGTCGAACACGTGCTCAAGAAGGTCGATCGACACGTTTATCTCTCGAGAGGATGCAAAGAGAGCCGGGAATGTACCCACCGTGGCGGCGGGGTTGTGCGGTCGAAGGGGTGCGAGACACCCTTGCGCGATGCCCGGGTATTGATTGACGGCAGCGGTGGTGTGGTCGGATTTCTGCTGAATATGTTTCCTCGTTGTTCTTTTAATGTTTTTATTTTTTTATTTCCGATAAATATGTCATACCTTGTCATTGTACGGAAACGCTGTCTACGAAAAAACTCCGCAAGTTTAGCAACCGAAGTTTGTCTCTTTCGCTATTTGGCGTTTTTTTTGCTCATTTTTTCCATAATTTAGTAAAATTTCAAATATTTTTATTTTAAAGTACGTAGCACTAGCATATTATAATGAGCGTCTAAAGCGGTTACAGAAAATTTTGGCTGAAGTCAGAAGCAACAGGTAATCGCAAGTTTCAAAAGAATTGATTAGAGAAAATCTCGAAGAAAACTAATTCGTACTTTTAAAAAGCAAAGTTTTGATCACTCAAAATTCATCACTTTTGACTGTCTTTTTATACCTAGAGCAACACAAAAATTAGCAGGCTTTTGGCGCGAAAACCGATTTGTAACAGGAAAACACTGAAAACGATAGGGCAAGTTGCGGAGAGATAAACCACTTTTTGACTTTATTTCAATTCAAACCACGGATGTTTTTTCTCATAGTGTGTACTTTAATAATTAGACTACTTATAAACCTAACAAAATAAAAAACACGTCCTTTTAGATTCAGAAAAAATAATATATTCTGAAGTGTAAAAGTTCATTATTATCCTTTTCGCAACAATGTATTCTATTCCTAACAATTTTTGTTAATACATTCACGTTAAACTTGCTGACTTTGGTTTGATAAATGTTGTAGTACCTACCTACGCTCATCATATTTACTCCATTTATTTTTTTTTCTAATGTGAATTGTTACCATGTTTTCTCTGAAATTATAAAAAAAAAATATCCCCTAGAAGTGGGAAAAGAAAGTGGAAAGAGAGATAAATTAGATCTAATCAAGTATGAATGGCAAACTGGTTTTATATTATAATTTTTTGTTGTACAAAAGGTATTAATATGTTTGTGTACAAATAATAAGTTTTATTTTTCGACACTGTCAAAATTTACGGTTTTTCTCCCATGTAAGGAAGTTTTGACAATTGTTTGGCATTTCTCAATACGAAACGTCAAATTATTTTTAACAGATTTAAAGCAAGTTTAAGCCTTGTTGAGTCTAATTCGAAGAATAAAATGTTGTATTCAACTCGTTTGAGTGTAAATCGGACGCTTTATTCCACCTCGTGGATGGTAAACCACTCGTTACACTCGTGGTTTAAAAATCCACTCGGTCAAATAAAGCGTCCGATTTACACTCAAACTCGTCGAATAAATAACTATAAACTTGTTACCGTTAGACACTAAAAAAATTTTAATCAAGTTTTTCTGGAAAATATACAGGTGTGCCAGAACTCGCGCCCCAGAGAAAAATGCCCATGTAAGGTACGATACCAGAAACATAGAAAAAATTTTTAAAAAATTCTATCTATAAAAGCTTCGAAGTTATGACAGTTTGAATTTTGCACTTTGACTCTATTTATTTCTCTTCGAAAAATAATTTTCCAAGTTTTTTTGCACCAGGAAGAGGAAACAAGGAAGTTGTATCCTAAATTGAAACTTTGTTTTATGTTATTTGTGGCTTTTATTGGCAAAATTTTTGTCCCTTTACTAAATAATTATAACAAAACATATACAAAATCATCGGTATCATTAAACAGACATGAAAAAATGTCAAAAGTCAAAAAATAAATGTCAAATTTTTTTGACAGATTCTTTAAGTAGTCTCTTACTCTAGCTGGAAACGTAAAGATTGACATCTAAATGCCAACGTTCATCTCTGCCAGATTTACCCAAATTTAAAATCTCATTTTGAAAGATTATTAGTTTTACTAGAATTACAATTGTGTCTATGTTTTTACACTTTGTCCACAATTAATTAATAAAATATTTGTTTAAAAATGTTAAGGCAATCAAAAACTTGTTATACCTACTACAAGACTACTCTGTTAAATAAAACAATATTCTACTAAATCTATTAAGATAAAATGAAACATCACAAATTGTTTATCTTGATTATGAACGAGAATTAAATTATTATCTTTAAGTTGGTTTGTTTACAAATCATTTATCATAAGAAACGATAAGGTAAGTAAAAAATATCACTATTTATGACAAATTGTCTTATCACTTTCCGAAATCAGTAATTTTATTTCCTTACTAAGTAATATTTCTTATTTGTTTTTAATAAATATGATATTATAACACACTTCTAAATTATTGAGTACTTCCTTGATTTTCCATTAACTTTTTCAACGGAAGCTGGGTAACTGGGTAAAATACAGCAGATACGTAAGTTGTTTGTTTATAATTACTTTATTTTATTTTAAAAAGATCTTTATTTGAAGCATCAGCATCCTGGTAACGGAACCAAAACAAATAACAAAAAAGAAACAGTCGCTGTTTAAAAAAAAAAACAATCTTGAAAAATTAATCAAATTTCGAAATATGTATTTTAAAACGTCCACATGCATTTGTTATTTGTATATAACAGTGGTTACTTTTTGACATTTTTTTAAATTCTTATTAAAACAAACGCTTTTTTCAGATTTCAATTTTTTATCAGATAAATAAATTAAGAATACAATTCATTCACTTATCTCAAGTGCACTTTTGTATACAAATAGCCAAAAACACTACAAACGGTAGAAAAAAAAATATTCTAGAGTGAAAAATAAAAATCTGCGGTGTGTAATAATAAGTGACAAAATGTTCCCCAAACCAAAACAAAATCCCTTTCGTTGGTAGTATCCAAACGCGCGACCGGAAAAAACCTTTAGTTGGAATCACCGAAGGGTCGTTTCAACCCTCCGTTTTGTGACTTTATTGATTGTTGTGCGATTTGTTGGGGGTTCGGCGGTGTGTATTGATGCTGGCCGAATCCGAAGAGCATGTACAAGTGTGGCGGTGGTGTTTGCACGATCGATACACACGCACACACTCCTTGACCTGCAAACTGTGTCACGGTGGACTCAGACCGGTCCTGGTGCATGCGTTCATACAGAAATGATCGAATATGTGCCAAGTGCAGGGGAACCAACCGATTTGGTGACGAGAGAGTTAAATCACACCGTCGTTTTCAAACCACGTGTGAGCCGCCTCTTCGGAATGTTGTCGAGGAAAACAAGACGTTATCGGTGCACACGCGCGAGCCATAGACACAAAAGAGACCACCGATGACGCGAACGAGCGGTTTTACAAGAACAGACGGTGTTGAATGGCGGATTTGGAAGGATTTTGGGGCCGCTAAAAGGGGACGGTTCAGGTAGAATGCTGCACCGGCTTCTTGCACAGACTATTCTACAAGGATAATAAATTTCCACCATTTAGGGCAAATAATTAGAAATTTTCACTGGGTGTTTAAAAGTGGGTCACATTAAGATTTTGCTCTCAATACGGTTTTTTCTAGAAATGAATTTTTGATGATGAATTCAAAATTTTCCATGCTCAAATTGACCCACTTCGATAAGGTGATTATTGTAATGCATATTTTTAAGGTATGCAATCCGACATTAATATACGAAATTTATAGCACATGGGGAGAACATAAAGTTAGCACTCAATGTAGTAAATATTAATTTCTCGAATATGGTAGTAAAAGATTTATGGGACCTCGTGGATATTTTCGAAACGGAGGCGTCTTGTCGGCACTTCCTGTATTTTTTCAGGAATAAAACTGAACGAAAAATTGCCGATAGTAAAATTCGACAAATATTTATCCTACTTAAAATTGTAATAATTCGTCAAGGAAAAATCGTTAAATTTGCTAATATTATAAGCACACGCAACAACAATTCGAAACGGATGTTGCGTTCTTCCACTGATTTTGCCAAATTTTGAATAAATTTAGTGTCAAATTTTGTAATTTGGTGATGTGATGCAACAGGTGGTGTTTTCACATCTAAGAAGAAGAAAAACAGCCTACAAAGCGAAAAATAGTTTATTATTATACATGTTTTATAAGATGGTATATTATTGCACGCATGGGTTTAATAAAGTACAACGAGCGTAGCGAAGAGTGTGCGACAAAACGCCTTAGTGGAATACTTACAGTATTTTTTTCACATTGCTCTGTTAGTTTTATTAAAATTTCTGTTTAAACGAAATTTCATTTCACGTAGTGATTTTTTATCTATGATATTTGGATTCGTACATGTGTTTTAATTGTTATTGTTTTATTTTGGTGAATATTCAAGGTTCAGGAAAAAAATGCCCAAAAATAGCCTTCATTATCACACCGTTTTTGGTGTTTTAACACATAAGAGTCAAAACGTAAAGCAGAAAATTTTCTTTTAAACGTAACAAACCGCGGAAATGTCATGTCTTTAGATAATTTAATCCGAAAAAGTAAACACTCATTCATCACCAGACATTTCTTTACATTTTCTTTCCGGAATCAGCACGACATAATTATATTTGAAACACTTATTTACGTAAATTTCTCCCATTCATCTTCCACCTAAGAATAAAAATAAACTTATCAGTAAAAATTCGCTCTCATCAAGGCTAAAGATGAATCACAAAACGTCTAAAAATACCGAAAAACTGAATTTGTTTTACGACAAAACGTAATTAATTAGTCATACTGCGACCACAATGAATGTGATACAGTTAATTGTCTTATTAAATTTGTCTGGGGATTACTAATAAATTGTGTGGCCTTCCCTCTGGCTATTTGGGCCAAATTTTGTAGCGAACTAAAGCTTAATCAAGGTCATTTTTTTTCCTCCTTATCTCGGCTATTTACCAACAAGTTTAAAAAAGAAAATGTAATATAATTTTATGTACGAGTTATTTATTATAGACCACTTGTGGATTTCTTCCTCCTTCACATCCCAATCTTGAGAATGCACTGCGATAAGATATCAGTATTATCGATGACGTAACGCGGCGGAATCTTTCGCCATTTAAATACCATTGGGAGATATTAAGAGTCAAAGTGATAAACAAACGTGTTGCTTGTTTATACACCTTCAGAAATTGATAAGAAACTCGCTATACAATAAACATTTTTTAGTGGTAATGGAAAATATGTAAAGTGATCGGTTGTTGTTTGGTAGTGACGCAATAATAAGATATTTTGTTTATTTAGTTCACAATATTGCAAAGTACATGTTCACTTCTCAATGTGTTTGAAACAAAGTCTTGCGATAATAACACGATAAGCTCAAGGTCGATGTGTTTAACCTCTTGTCTAACGAGGATATCGACAAGAATCCAGGGGCGTCGTCAAAATTCGAAAACCGTAAATTTCGCGCCAAAAATTAAACGTATAAAAAACAATTAGGTTATGTTAGAATAACGAACTCTAATTAATCTGTGATTTCTTCAGCCATTAAGTAAACTTTCTAAAAGTAAAGCGGAACTGATTGCTGCAAAACAAACACTTTAAGTGGATTATCACCGGAATTCCGAAAAATCCGGGATTTTTTTTCGTGAATTAGAGTGGGCTGTGTAAATAGTCCAGTGTATTATTAAAATGTTGCAAGTAGGCTGGCCTCTTAATCAGCTGCGTTTATACCATAGACTGTACGCCTGTCACTAGCCGCTTCGGCGCGACGTTGCCACATCTCAGCCCACATACGTCAATGTCAAATATCTCGCAGCGAAGGCATGCGGAACATGCCTGGGAGCCGTCTCGGGGATGGCTTGCAGGACTCTAGGCATGTTCAGGTGTGGGCATTGGAGGAAATGTGCGTGATCTAGATAGGCATGAAGGAGAAACAGAAGAGAATCGAGACCGTTACATGAAAGCGCGGCAACAGCGCTTCGCGTTCGTTCACACGAAATCGTCGAACACCCGCAATGTTAAAGAAATTGTCTTTGAGGAATTGGTCGAATTTGCGCAAAATGCTGATGGAAACGCAGGGCATGGCCGAAAAATGTGGCCCCGGGGAGGGGGAACTGTTGATAATTATGTCATTTGCGCCGGGGGAAAGTTTGTCCGTAACGTAAACATTGTCGCAGTGTGAATGGTTTGGGGGCTGTCGGGGACTCACCAGAGCGAAGAAGTTAGTGTGGCAATCCTCTAAACTGGCCCCGTTGGTTTGAAAATTTGGGTGCGTCATGCCTGCTCCATTCTCGGCGATTTTCTGCCCACGACACGAGAACTTATCACAGCACTCACAGGCGCGTTTGGGCCGCACTTAAGCCACCATTTACCTCGATTTTCACCTTTCGATCGCAATGCAAAATGGCGGATAGGAAACAACAAGCCACACTAATTCAGCGCTTCCAATCGGAGGAAAGCAAGAGCCGAGACATTTCACAGTTTCACCGTCCGCTCCAATCCACGACACACGTCGTTGGCGGTGCGCACGCGCTGGAGATGACCGACCGGCGGCGGCACGTCTTAGCGCGCCGACTCGCACCGATCTAGTCGACTACGATGGCGGCGCTGATGAGGCATGGCGGTCTCATGAAGCGGCCCCCAAGCGGGGCTTTCGCGCCCCTGCATCCGCTCCCGTTTGCTACAAAGGCCGAGAAGAAGAAGGGTATCGACAAGAAGCAGCCCCCAAAAATCAACGCTTCGCAACAGTCTCTCGCGGCGAAAGGGTGTGTACCGAGCATACGTTCACGCTGAACTGAGGGGAGCCATGGTGCTTCGCCCCGGGTTCGACAAGGTGGCGCGAGGGCGCGCCACCCGACGGTCAATAAATTCGATACTGCGCGTGAAATACGAATTGTTAATATTTTAAAAACGTTTTTTTAGATTCTTGAGGCCTTACGATCCCTACACACCACCAAATGATGTCAACACGAAGCTTGACACGATTTTCGAGAAAGTTCTGGGGGCCACAGAGGGTGACACCAACATACTAAACCTAGCGCAAAAATTCGACTTGTGCATGGCCTGTGCCAAGGAATTCGATAGAGCTATTCCAAACTCTGTTTTGCATTCAATTCAAACTTTAAACGATGTTAGAAACTTTTACCAAACTCCAGTTGACAATGTTACCCCCTTGGATAAAATGCGGAACATGGACTTGCCGGAAAATTTGCATGTACAATACGAATATCACCGATTCCACCCAGGTACAAACCTACATTCAATTTCGCAAGTTTTTAAACTGTTTTTTTTCCAGAAACTGACAAACTCTTCAAGGGACAAACGGCTTATAACCGAGAATCAACTCTAGTTACAGGCTTAAAATATAAAGATAAATACAAAGGGTTCATAGAACGGCAAGAGTGGCCCTTTACTTCATAAATGTAGTCTTGGTTAATTGAATAAAATATTAGAAAAAAAAATATTCTACACCCCGAAGCATATGCAACCAGTAATTCACAAATTGACATTTCTCAGCGTCCAGTGGCGTAACAACCACAAGGTTCTAAATATTTTATTTTGTAAATAATTAACGAAATGATACAAATTTTATATAACAAACAAAATAAATATATTTGCGAAGCACACTTACGCATAAATAGAATAATTTACATAAAAACTAAAATTTATTCAATTTTCGTCATTTGCCAAACTTGAACACCCCACCAACCCCCTTCCTAATACTTTTATTTTCCGGTGCCTAAAACAACCCAATCAGACACCAAAAACGAACCATTGCCACTTACATGTCTTGCACCAAACAACATCCTTGCTTTGTCTTCTTCTTGGGGCGAGGAACTTTCATCCAATGACCCGGTATTTCGTTTGATTTGCAATTTTTGTTTGATTGCCTAAAAAAAACAGCTACAAACTCGTACAAGTGAAAACAAACGCAAATTACTTGGGAGAATATCACACGTTTCGTGTCGTTTCTAATTGCCATCAGGAAATCTAGCCACGTCCAAGTCATATTATGATACTCCAAAGTGGGAATCACAAGAGACACGTCTCGCAAATCTTCGAGATTCTTCTCTTTATTCCCCTTGTAACTGACTTTAACTGGCACTTCAGGGATTTTGATATACACAAAAAGTTTGTTTTTCTCAGCCCGTTCTTTCATTTTTTCCACATCGTCGATCAACACGTAGAAATTCGAATCCCGGTTACGTTTCTGCGCTTTGGATTTTTTCTTAGGTTCGTTACCGTCGTCGCTCACCCTATCGGAATAATCAGCATTTTCACTCTCGCGTTCAGGGAAGCAAAATTTCATCATTGTGCTGTAAAATTTCTTAGTCATACCGACTGTGAGAGGCACTAAATTAATTTCAAAATGCTCCTTAACGGAAATTCCCCCGACTGGAGGCTTCTCGCGACAAAAAATACGCAAAACTTTCTAAAAAAAAGGCAATGAAATCTTGATACGAAAATTTATTAATCGGACCTTGTATTCAATCGGCATTCCGTGTTGAATTTCACTCGGACACAAAATCTCTTTGTAGATCTCATTCGGTAACAAGTTTGTCATTCTTAAGTAACCCAATTCGAGTAAATGCTCGACTGAATCATCATTTTTCGAGTTTTTGGTGTACAAAAAGTTGCTCAAGACTAAATCCGCAATTCCGATTTGTCCGTCAGCTTCGGTGAGTCGCCACTGCGCATGCTTGAAACAGATTTCATTGGCGCGGACTATAGTCAAAGGCTTGTCACTTCTAGTAGTCGCAAGGCGGCTATTAGTCAACAATTGCGTCTCTTTGTAACACGAGAGCATCATATCCAACTCCTCACTTTGCGCATTTAGTTGATTTTTGCACTCGTAGACTTGTTTCTCCAACCGATTCATCTCTTGCACCAACTCTAAATCGTTGGGGTTTTCGGCCAAAGCCTTACTCACAAGATACGTCTCTTTTTCCAACCTCCGTAATTTACTAAAAGTCGTTCTAACTAAAGTTTGTTGATTTTGAATGGGCCTCCTCTGGTCGTCAAGACTATACAGTTGTTGGAAACGCATTCTGGCCAACTTCTCCAAAGCTTCTTTCCGGTGTGGTTCCACATACAGTAACAAATTATTGACAATATCGAGCAACATTGCGTATTGGAGTGAGTTGGTGCACACATCCAAGTCGTAATGCATCAATGTGAAGGCATTGACGGCGTTTTGGCGCCGATCCCAGGGCCCCACGTCCTCCTGTGGCGGTGGTGGGACTTCAGCCACCGCCTCCGGATCGACACTAATGTCACCATAACCGGCGTAAAAAAACTCACATTTGCACCTCGAAACGATTCTTTGTAATTGACGAGAGGTGCTAGGGCCGACTGTATCACTCACAACAGCCCCCACCGAAACACCACTCCCTACCATATTCGGAACTTCAGATGGTTCGGAAATATTAGTCGATTCCTTCTCTTGGATGTTGTCAACAGTCAACCACATTATATTCTCATTGACGGAGTCATTCTCCCCCGCGTTGACCGTGGCATAATACTGCATACATTCCAGAATTCCAGACCACGTCGTTTTCGAGACTAGAGTCCGGTCCTTCCAAACGGGCCGATGTATCCTTTGGATAATCTCAGCTTTGGCAGCACTCAAAATCACGTAACCTTTCGTTTCGCACCCTTTTAGCAACACTTGAGCGTTCACGAGCGCAATTTGCCAGTTTTTATGCTGGACGTCGTCTTCTTGACACGCTTGTAAGCCCTGGAGGTGTTGTTGACGAGTCACCGATGACAAATCATCGCTATAAACCACAGCTTTGTTATCAGCCTCGGCGATTAACTGCTGTAACATATTCGCAGCGTGCCCTGATTGTAATTTAGTGCTTGGGGAGTGGGCGTCTTGAGTCGCCGCCGCGGCTTGGAGAGTCTGAATGGAGGAGTTTGGGGGTGTTCCAGGGGCGTCTGTGTTGCGTCGTTTCAACGGCGTCGTGTTACCATCCTTCCTGAAAGCTTTGAGCGCTTCCGTTGACAAATTCTTTTTCATTTGCTTATTTTTCATGAATGTGTCGAAAAGTGCAAAAGCTACATTTCGATTACTTTTTGTCCATGCACCTCGTAGGTCGTAAACGACCAAGCGATGGGTTGGTGTGTCTTTGTTGCGTTCACAAGTGTTGTGTTCGCGGGTTGGTATCACTGTTTCACGTCCGTAGGAAACCTTGGCGACTGAGAGACAATAACACTTCTCCACTGGTTGTCTCAAAGACATTGCTTCGAATTCGGAATCTTCCTGAAGGGCACTTTTTAGCCAAATTTCAGAATCGTTCAGTTCTGAATTCATGTAGACGATCGACCATTCGGCTTTCGGACGATGGGTTAGCCCATCATCGATGGGCACTAACGATAACATATGTTCTAAAAGTGTGCTTTTAAACGATTTTTTCAATTGAAAATGGATAAATACCGGAACTGGACGATAATCGTCCCCCAATTAACTCACACCCACGTTGCATGGCAAACGACATCCAATAACAAACCTGGAATTTGTGAAGCCCCATTAAGAGATGAACTTTTTTGTAGTGGCGACTAAGTTGGATTTTTCTCGGACGGATATTATTAAAAATTTTGCCTCTTTTCGTGGGTCTTGTCACTCCGGATAAAATCAATTTTAAATTTTCAATCCACCTCAATGTACTTCCATAAAGTAAAAGCATAGGGAAGTCGAAATTTGATTGGTTTGTGACCGGTTTTGTCTCTAGTACGATACTAAGGTTCACATTTTGCGACCTAAAAGCCCTGAAAGAATCATGGACTTGGTTACTGGAATACTCCGGGATTTTATCAGGAGCGCATTGAATGACATTATGGTGGTCGTTGGGGTCACCCAAACACACCCATTGGATACCCAGGATTAACTTCAAGTTGGGCAAATGGAGTAGTTGACAATCGTCGTATTTCGAAGCCGTCCGGACAAAAATATTTAAGTCGCCTTTATACACAAATTTGGCTTAAAACAAACACTGAATTTTTGGTCCAAACATGATGGGTTTAGTACCATTGGTCCAATCCATCACGACTTGACTCCAAGTCAATTCCATCTCCTCGGTGGTATTGTATGGGTCCAAAGACGCGTGCAATAAAACTGTTAATTGTTGCACAACCATGGTCAAACGCCCATGTAATAAAAGACGCATTTTGTCCCAGAAAGACAGTGGGGGTGAAGGGTCACGCGATGGTGCTAGAATTTTCTCGAAACCTTTTCTTTTCATTATTTTTTTTTACACCACTTTTCATACTTACTCAAGTTACATTGCGCAATAACCGGCTCCCAACAAGGCCCAAAAGCGTAACTATACGACTCAATTTCGCAATTAAAATCATGGTAAAATTTCAATGGTAGCATTCCTCGTTCGACTGTGAACGGTTCGAATGGTTCGCCCAAATTAACCACAACGCTGCGTACAGCTTGAAAAAAAAATCGATGAGTGATAATGATAACAAATTATATTAAAAAATAATTAGCCTTCCGGAATAAAACATTCGTATCCTGTTTTCGGATTTAAAAGGACTGAACAGCATTAATGTGCATTTTAACGATGGTGGACAAAGCGAAAATTGTGTATTTTGTTGCATTTTTAGTCGTGTTGGTGGGTGTGACTGAGGGGCAGTTTTGGTTGCCCCCACCGGAAGTAAGTATTTTTTTTAACAAAATATATCCTTTAATCAATATTTTTTTATAGATTAAGTATCCGACACGTCTAGCAGGAGCTAAATCTGCAGACGAAATTATGGAAAAAGTCAACTCGAAGCTTGGAAAAGCCGAATCAAAGGTCGCGCAAGCCGCTGAAAAAGTGTCTGAAAAAGTTTCACCGTTTTTGCAATAACGTTTGTACAATAAAAAACTGATGCAATGACTTTTATGTGCTTCATTGGGGATAAAACAACAAAATTCAAAAGAAAAACTGTTTTATAAAATCACAAAAAAAAATTTTTTCAATAAAATTTTGACTATTAGCAAAAGTATTTTTACAAAAAAAAAATTTTACTGTTGGGAAAAGTATTTTTCAATAAAATTTTGAATATTAGCAAAAGTATTTTTATAAAAAAAAATTTTGACTATTGGGAAAAGTATTTTTATAAAAAAATTCGGCTATTTTGCTTGTACCCAACGGGTGTGGCAAAAGCATAAAACCAAGCAATTTCTATTTAAAAACTGTTTATTTTCCGACAAAAAAAGTTTAATTTTAAAAAAATTCTTTTTGTTTTCGAGTTGTGTATTTTTTATGAATTTAAAAACCAGAACATATCATAATGTTTTATTTTGTATTATATTAAATTCTCCGATGTGTTTTATTTTATGTAATTTTACAATTTTTTATGTGTTATTTGATTAAAAAATGTATCAAGTTTTTATTACCAAAAATCACGCAGTATTTCAGCCGAGAAACGTGGCATTAAATAATTTAAAATTATTGTACAAAAACTTAACAAAACATACAAAGCTATTTTGACGCGTTATTATTTCAAACAAAATAAAACAATTAGGTAATGACCATTATCATTACCAACCATCAAAAAAATTGTATCAGATCAAAACAATAATGACATCCTGAATGAATGAGCATCAAGGCCAGAACTAAAGATTTTAAAAGTGAAAACCTGAAAAAAACTGCAGTTGAGATCGGACAACAAAATGGCAAGAATCAAAATAATAATATGTCTCGCTTTTTTTTTAATGATCCATAATTTTGCCGAAGCCCAAAATAATAAAAATCCAAACCAAAAAGTAAGTACTTAAAACAAAATTGTAGTAAAACTGGAATCGATATTTTCTACAAGACTGGAGCTTCATTCGTGACAAATAAAGACCAACTGGTCGAAACCCTCATGACAAAAGCCTCCCGCATCCAAGAACGCTTCCCAGCCATCACCGAATTAATCACCGGAATCTTATCAACCATTATGCAACAAAAAAAATAAACAAAACACAAAAATTAAACGTTTTTTAATTCCATCCTTTGTTTCAAGGCGAAGATAAAACCCATGCAAAAGCTGAGCTTTACCGACGACCTCCTGGACATGATTCTCGGCTTAATATTCGACTTGGTGGACAGCTTTCAAGGCGTAATGGACATGTTCGGTGCAATCGGTCGCAAAAAACGCTCGATTTTGTCACAAATTCTAATCAAATAAATTCTACTCACCCCGTCTTGGTGCCACTTGTTCAGCCCCCACCAACTGACCACAAATGTAACACTGTCTAATATCGAGCAACGGCTGGGGGAAATCCCTAAGCTGGAATTTCCACTCTTTGCAACGCAAGGAAACGACTCGACACCAAAGAGTGGTAAAATCGAGCTGCTCCTCAGGCCAGGGACTATCAGCGTCAATCTCTTTCATAATTTTTATCACGTTTTCAGTGCCGTGAATCGACGGATCGGCTAAAATCTTCAAAAAAATTATTGTTTTCGACTCGGCCTCCTACATGGATAAAGAATTTAGTTTTTATACAGCCGGTCTTAATCGCTGTTTAATACAAGAGTTAATTATAATATTTTTCCGTTGATCTACATTAATTAATAAAAAAAAACTCAATTTCATGAGTAAAATTTCCTAAAGTGTATATTTGGTTGCCTAGTCTAATTTTTGTTTGGTTACCATAGATACCTTGTATGTTTAACTGCCTATACTAGAGTTCCCATATTAGAAAATAATAGGGTGTTTCACATAATTTTACGAGGCCTGCGCCTGTAAGATTCAATCAATAATACATATTTTGATACGAACTCGATCACAAATTTTGAAAAATTGGATAATCTTCTCTAGTTTGTTCAACCTTTCAAAAATTACAACGTTTTTAGTTAGTTAGTTATTAAGGTAGATAAACTAGAATCATATTCATACCGTCTCTTGATAGAAAAAATGATAATTGTTTCTGAAAAACTGCAGTTTATGACTATTAATGAAACAGTGATTAGTTTGACAACTACTGTCAGGTTTCCAAAAATTAAATAATTAAATCTGTATTTTTTGTATGGAGTGTTTTGTGACTATTGTATATTTGGGTGCGTACATTAGGCGCAAGCCTCGTAAAGTTGTGTGAAACACTCTGTATATTCAAATATAGGAACTCTAGCCTGTACTAAAACCGTTCATTAATTATTATTAAGTTAAAATTGTGGTCAATTAAAAATAAAAAACGGCCGTATAAAAACGCTTTTGGTTTGAACATCAATTACCATAATCTCAACATTGGTCATGTTCCAGGCGAAAAGCCGGGTTCTAGGGGGCGCTGCTCGCAGCATTTGTTTCGAGCGTTGAATGTAAATTTCAGCGTTCTTCTTCTTCAAATTATTGTACAATTCTTCGACTTTACCGGCCGGTAAATGCAGATGAGTTTTACACAATTCGGCTACTTTCTCCTTTAACATTTTTTGCCGTTTCAAACTCTCGTTGTATTCATCTTCCAGTAATTCAAAATTGTCTCTTAATTTGACCTCAAATGGATCATCGCTCATTTCAAATAAAAACTCTTTCACGTTGATTAATAAATCGCTAGGAAGTGGACTATGAATCGTGAATGGCACCTTCTTGTGATTATGCACAATTTTGAGCCATTTAAACACCGAAATAAACTCGTTTTGTACAGCATCGGCGTAATTGTGTTCGTAGGGAAAGACAGCTTTGAATAAATCAATCGACAAACTCCAGGTTTTGTTCCAAGCGACTTTGAAATTTTCATTATCTAAGCGTTCCTCTCGTATTAATTGACTGTCTTTGATTCGATGCAAATGAAGTCCTTTGATCGTGAAAATGTCACAGCCGTCGATTGAAATCACAGCGGTGGTGTTCTTCACCGTTAAATCGCAACGCGTTTTCGACACGTTGAGCGAATCAATTGAGACTTTTCCCGAATATTTTTCCGAAATTTCCACATGAAACGAAAAAACGCCCATCACGGCACAATTATAAACATTATCACTGCTTGAATTCGCCAATTTCAATCCAAACTCGTCGCGAAGCTCACCCAGAAACTCGCTAATGTCCCTTATCAGAAGCAGAGCTTTCAAGTGGAAATTCGTGGACCAATAAACAGTGATTTCATCAAGTAGACTAATCGTGTTTTTGTTATTTTTCGAATCGACCTGTGCCTGCTTTACAAAAACTTTAAAATTTGAAATATCCTCAGTCCTGATGCAACAATAATAAGCACCGGTGTTGTGAATCGTGAAAATTTTAAACTCCTCAAATTGGATGTTTAACGAGTCCAGATTTTTGATAACATCAACTGAGTTAAGCTGAACGACAAAATACTCTAAAACGCGATTCAAATTCAAGTTTTTTTCTACTACCAACTACAACTCACCTGTGTTTTGCGATTGGAAGAAACAATTGAAGTGGTTGATACCAACATTGACGTAGATTTGGGGTCTGGAGTCTTTACAAATCGCTTTGTGTGATTTTTTTTTATCCAAACCGTACTGTTTCAGGCATTTTATGGCTAACAACACACAATCGGCCAATTCCAAAGACCACTCCAACTGTACCATGTCCAGAAACGAGACAACTTCCATTTCGCAGTTCTCATGTGTCCACACGCGTACCAACACTTTAACAAAATAAACCGGAGTGCCCCAAATGTGCATCTTTTTCGACACGTTGGTGTCCTGATTCCACTCCTTGAAACTCCACCAGAACGACTCAATCAGACATTCGGTCTGCCAATGTCGATCGAGTAGCAATAAATTGAAAAAATACGAGTTGTAGGAAGGCCCACGATGTTTCTGTGCTTGCTCCAACATGAGTTTGACATGATTAAAACCCATCGACGACGTGTGACCGCTCAATTTAATCGTCGCGGAGACTTGTGAAAACTCTGCACAAATATTTATCACCAATTTCTTGACGATATTCTCGATAAAACTGTTTTGGGGTGACAGCTCCAAATCGGTGATTTTTTCTGAACTGAATTGTCGGTTCTTGAGAAAATTCGTATAGACCCAACGATGAATCACGTCGTGGTTGTACGTGAGCAAAAAACTGCTCATTTGGAAGTAAATATTGACAATATCGTTTCGTAATTTAGCATCAATTGTGAGCGACTTTAACGAGAGGAGTTTTTCTCGACTGTTTTGCAATTGGAGGTCGGACATGGCGAAATTAAAAGAGACGAGATTTGAAGTGTCCGATTTTGAGGACTTGTAAGTCAAGGAGAGTTTTTTCAAAGATGAGTTATACTCAATTTGGCTATTTTCTTTGACTCCTTTTAGAGAAGTATCATCGATTTGTATGTAGCACACCTTTGGGATTAATGGTAGAATTCTGTGCAAAAAATCGTCCTCAATTTGGTTGTGTTTTCTAGTTTTGTTACTATGAGCCAGACTGTAAAAACTATCGTTGATAATTGAACTTGTTTGAGACATTTTAAAGTTAAGTTTCTGAAAGTTGTAATTAATTTTTTGTCACACTTGTAGTTTGTTTTACCTCGACTGATAAGGGGCCTTGAGCGATTAAAATGAGGTCCATTGAAACACCAAATCTAAATTCTGCAAGACAAGTCTCCTTTGATTGATTTTCTTGATGTCTTAAGACTTTAGCAGAGGCATCAATTAGGTTTAAACTTACTAATAAGAGTCTCGCATTTTTTAAAATACTACCGTCTAGTCTCAATTCTGAGGCAGTTGCATGAGTGAGACAACCTGGAGTTTCAGACCTTAGTAACATTGCTGATATATTGTAAACGTGCACAGCCATAAACTACAATTATTTGTTATCACTAATACTTAAAAAATCATTGTTTACTTGTGCAAAAGTATTGATAAAATGTGGTATTTTCTTATCTCTGAAATCAAGCGAATTTTTACTGTTTTCTTCAACCGACATAAAGTCGGAGTTTTGGCCAATATCCTTATTGACTCGCACATCTTTTACCACCAAAGTAACCAGTTTTGTGAGTTCTGAATTTAAGAAACTACTCTTGATCCCGATTTCATCAATGTGCTAAAAATTTATTATGTAAGAAAGGATTAAAATAATCATGACTCACAATGTTGAACCCGTCTTTTGATATTTGAATATCACATAGTTTCAAATACGGCAATTTAATACTTCCGATTTTGAGAAAAACGTTGTATTTTCGGCGAAACAGCCATGATATGATGTTTCTAAAACCCCTAAAAACCCAATTATTGCTTGTCCATCACCCCCTCAATGCTTACCATAAAATGACGAAAATTATGAGAAAAAACACCACAATAAATACCAAGAATTCTCCCATTTTCCCCGAGAAAAACAAAATTTTCTTTACACCACCCCCATGACAGCTAGATATTTACGTCATCTGTCAATTTTGAAAAGCAATGCCGCCAAACTCAGCACTCAAAAGCCCCAGATCTGTCACACCGCAACCTAGCAACGAGCAATGTTTGTAAACAAACACCAAAAATGACGCTTTATTTCGAAAATCCGGTGAGTTTTCCGGAGCCGGGCTCGATTTCCCTTAACGGAGTTTGGCATCCGAACTCGGCCCTCCTCGCCGTGGCTAGTTTTTCGCAAGATAAAGGCGGCTACGTCACCATTTTCGACGAGTTGGTAAGGTGAACGAACTGTCTTTCCCGGCTTATTGAACCTTCCAGGGGGAGCCTTTAAGCGACATAAACTACCCCATACATCGCAGTTTTCAAGTAACAGCACTCGCGTGGCACCCCGAACGCAACATCCTAGCCACCGGGTGGGAAAACGGCGAGTTTAAAATCTGGAACGGGGAGAAAGACTTTGCGCTGATTGGGGGCCCGCACAAGGCCCCCATCACCTTACTCGAATTCAGCGAAAAGGGGGGCCGACTCGTATCATGCGATTCAGTAAGTGTGCAAGTGTTGAGGGGGTTGTATTAATTGTATCCTAGGCGGGGTCACTAGTGGGGTGGAAAGTGGTGGATAGTCAAGCTCAAACCGTTATGGTTTTTCACTTGGATTTGAAAGAATCGATAACGCATTTGACGTTCAGAATTACGATAAGACCGCACCCGGATTTTGACGTCGAAGGCTTGGCCAAGGCTGCGGTGAACGGAGATGAGAGAGCCCTTGATATGTTCAGTAACTGGCGTCCGAAGACCACAGCCCGGAAATTCCGGGTCCAAGAGGGCTCTGATAACTTGTCGTTTTACGTGGGGACGCAAGTCGGGTCAATTTACTACGTTAATAACGGGGGGTCGTGTCTGGAAGTCCTGAATACGGAAGGGGTGCCTCTTTCGTACATCGTCCACCACCCCAATAAAGACGCTCTGATTGTCATGATGGAGGGTTTAACTATCGGTCACTTTTCGATTGATAGTCAAGGCCAATTGAACGAATTAGCTAAAGTTAAGTTGAGCGGAAGGGTGCAAAGTCGGGGGGTTGGTACCCACGGTTTAGTCTGGTGTGGTAACTCCAGTTTGGCGATTTTAACCGGAGATTTAATCGTCCGTATCTGGGATATTGAAACTAATGATAATTACGTGCTACCAACCTCGTTGAAGTTTTACACAAACGATGAGAAAAACCGCACAGTTAGTGAAGTTTTCACGTGTTTGGCCTTCTGTAAATTGAACCAAACTCTTTGCGCTGGTACCAACATCGGCCGTATTTACTTCTGGTCAAAAAATAAAAACCATGAAAATCCCGAGGATTGTTGGGAGTTGAATAACGTAAATACGGTCAGTGGGACCGTTAAGCAATTAATGTGGGGCTCAGTCCAACTGAGACTGCCTTTATTAAGCGTCAATTGCGTCACTTGTGTTTACATAATGAAGGAACAATCGATTTGCACTTGTTTCTCGGAGGAGGTTTGGTGTACGCAAAAAACCGCCAATCAGGTGCTTGTCGAAAGTCCAAAAAGCAATTTTTTGCTTCAATTGGAGGCCCAAGTCACCGACATGAGTATCACCGAGACTTATGCTATTTTCACAAACGGGAGACGAATACTAGTTTATGAAATTTTCTGGGATGGATCCGATTTGGAATTAAATTCGACCATTAGTAAACAAACCGAAAGTACGGCCGATTTTTCGATTAAATTACTAACCACCTTTAGTTGTGACAACGAGAAGGTTTTATTGCACAAAAAAATGATCATAGTTTTGACACCGAAAGCCGTCACAGTGAGACAATTAAACGGTTCGGTTATCACCAACATCATGTCACCATCGCACGAAGGTGAACCGATCGGAATTGACGTAACCGGGAATTTTCTCACGATTTTCACAATTGAGGGTTACATGAAAGTGTACGAATTGGGTGAGAATGAGGCGAAATTGGCAATTCCGGCCCGGAATTTGTACGACTTGTGTCCGGATTTCGGGGAAATAATCCAGGCGAAGAGTAATTCATCCGGAAATAAAATCGCATTGACTTTAGCCGCCGCGAATTTAGTGCCCGATGGGAGACTTTACATCTGGGATATGGAAAATGATAGTTTAATATCGTATGATTTTCACAAGTATGGAAATTTTGCTGATTTTGAGCCAAATCCGGACGAATACAGCGTCGATGAGAAAACAACCCCAATCGAGGAGGAGAATGTTTCAGATGAGACTCGAGCTGTTTTCAATGAAATTTGCTCAAACCGCATCCCTTTGCACCTGTTTTGGGACAATCACGACCCGAGATTGTTAGTTTGCGATGCGAAAAGAGTCAAATTACCGGCGGAGAAAAAACATTTAAAGCGCTCGCGATCCGATACTAAAACAACACTCAAAGACGAGGATCACATTATTTTGACAATGTTTGTGTCGTCGGAACACGGGATTAAAATTCACGATATTAGAGCTGTCGATGGTGATTCTCGTTTATTGGCGTTGGCGACCCCTTATTTAATAATTTTGGAGAAATTAATTATAATTCGAGAAGTTATGAGTGACTTTAACGGGCTTGAAAATTGCAACAAGGATGTACGAGACGCTGTCTTGAATTTTAGTTATAATTTGAGTCTTGGTAACATGGATGAGGCGTTCAAGGCGATAAAACTTGTGCAAAATCCGGGTGTTTGGGGCAGTTTGGCGCGGATGTGTGTCAAAACGCGGCGATTGGATGTCGCGGGGGTGTGTCTGGGGCATATGGGGAATGCGAGGGCTGCGATGGCACTCAGAGCGGCTATTGCTGATTATGGGCTGCCACACGAGGCGAAATTGGCCGTTTTGGCCGTCCATTTGGGGATGCTGGTGAGTACAGTGGGGGCGCAAAAAATTATACACTGAAATAATCATACCACGAGTAGTCAAAAATATTCTACAATCTTTGATTACTCGTGATATTCAATAGACTATTCAATGAACCAAATGGCAAATTACTTATTAAAACTGAAAATATTTTGTTTTGACAAAAATGCTCGAACAGGTCAATTTTCTTTTTAAGACTAAAAAATTCTCAACTTGATTTAAAATTGCATGTTTGTTTTTTGTTGAGATTATTTCACTTTTTGGATGATTTTTTTCAGAAACTTTATGTAATATTTAATATTTTGATGTTATCATTTCGACAATTAAAAGATCTATCGATTTGGCTAAAAAAATACGGGTTTCCATTAAAAAAAAATGTCGATGAAGTGATTGTTCAAGAACCAAAAAATGTAAAATTTTAAATCAAGTTCAAAATTGGGTATTTCTTAAAAAGAAAATTGAGCTGTACGAGCATTTTTGTCAAAATAAAATATTTTCAGTTTTAAAAAGATTATTCCACAATCTTGCCGCTCACTGTAATTATCAAAAACTAAATTATACAGGGTGATTTTTAAAAAACGGCAGGCGTTATAAAAATTTTATTTTAATATAGTATAAGCCCAGAAATTTAAAATTTTTCTAAATGTCTATATTCATTTTTCTAATTTTAAAAAGGGACCCATTTTTTTATAATTCGAAAGATATTAGTTTTCTTGGTACAGTCATGTGCAATATGTTCTATTTTTACTAAAAATTATTTAAAAAAATTATCAAAGTTAAAAAAAACAATTATTAATAAAAGTTCATAAAATAAAGTAAATAAAATAAATAAGTAATAATAGAATAAGCTAATAATGTTTTTCTGATTTGTTATAAAGTAGGTAATTATTAGTCATTTTTTAAAATGAAAAATTTGAAATATTGACCATATTTTCTTTCATTTGCTGCTTTTTGACAATAATGGCAATAATGACACCATGCAACTAGATTTTATTAACTTTTATATATTTTTTTTAATTTATTTTTTTTTTAAACAATAATTTTCAATAAAAGTAAAAAACTAATACCTTCCTAATTATGTTTTATTTAGAAAAATTCTGCCGTTTTCAAAATGACCCTGTATAATTAAGTTTTTGTTTCAGTATTTTTCTGGTAAATATGAATAAAAAATATGGAACCAATCGTTTTTTTGTAAACAAAGCACTTTACGAAAAAAATAATTAGTGTAGCGTAAAGTACAACTCAAATGTGTCTATTTATCAAGAATAACATTTTTCGAGTTTTGGAAGAAAAAAAAAATTTAACGGTAACCCATCATGATAATTTTATTAATTGAAGATTATGATCTAAAAATGACCTCTAATTAAAAAGATCTACCGAACGTAACCGAAGGGGTTGTTTGATGCATTTGGTCGTTGAAGAGCCCGGTTTTTTGTGCAGGTACTTTCGGATGGATCAAAAAATCTAATAACATCTCATTTTCTTCTATTTTTAGTCCATTCGAAACCAACCCAAAGCACCTGCATAGAAATCAGGGTTCTCCCATGATGAAATGCATGAAACAACCACTTCGGTTAAGTTCGGAAAATCTTCGTAATGAGCCCGGAACGCAACTTTAACAATTTATACGAAAAAAAGTAGTGGCTAAAAAACAATTTTATTTAATTAGAGGTCATCTTAAGATCATAATCTTTGCTTTAATTAAAAAAATTATCATGGTGGGTTGCCATTAAAAAAAAAATTTGTCCAAAACTCGGAAACTAAAAGAAATTTCGAGAAATTTTATTCTTGATAAACGGTCACATTTCAATTGTACTTTACGCTTTATGCTTGGTTCCATACTTTTTATTCACCTGGTATTTTTTTTTTTAAAGTAGTGCTATTTAGTGAGTGTAACGGTTTTTTTTTCTTTTTTTTTATCAAATTTTTAAGGACGAGGCCGAGCAATTGTACATCCAGTGTCAGCGTTACGACCTTTTGAACAAATTGCTGCGAAGTCGAAACAAATTCGACGCGGCCCATGCTATCGCCGAGTCGCAAGATCGCATCCATTTGAAAAACACTGATCACGCATGGGGCAAAGCCCTGGAAGCCATGGGGGACTTTAAAGAGGCGGCTGTGCGATACGAAAAAGCCAACACTCATAAGTTTGACGTTCCGAGAATGCTTTTAGACCAACCTCAGCAACTCGAGAGTTACATGGGGAAGACTAAAGACCCGTATGGGAACCCCCCTTTTTGATATTGTGACCTTAAGATTGTTTTCAGCGATTTACTCAAATGGTGGGGTCAGTATGTCGAGTCGCAAGGGGAGATGCAAGCCGCTTTGAAGATTTATAACAGTGCAGGTGATGTTTATTCCCAAGTTAGAGTGCTTTGTTTCCTGGGGGAGGAAAACAAAGCGGCTGAATTGGCAAGATCGGGACGTGATAAAGCCGCTTTTTATCACATGGCGAGGTTTTACGAAACGACGGGGAACTACGAAGAGGCTGTGAATTTTTTCACAAAAGCTAACGCATACAGTAGGGAATTTTATCAAATTTCGTTTGATTTTATTTGTGTTTAAATTGTAGGTAATGCCGTACGACTTTGTAAAGAGAACCACATGAGTGATGAATTATGGAACATTGGTTCCGTGGCCGGAACTCGTGAAAAACTGGAATGTGCGCGATATTTCGAAGAAAATGGGGCCCTTGACAAAGCGGTTATTTTGTATCACAGGGCCGGAATGCTCCACAAGGCCCTCGATCTCGCTTTCAAGGCACAACAATACGACATTTTGCAACAAATCGCAACGGATTTAGACGCTGATAGTGACCCGGCTTTGGTGCAAAAATGCGCCGATTATTTCGTCACCAACGAACAGTTTGATAAAGCGGTTGATTTACTCGCAATTGCGAAAAAATACAAAGAAGCGATCACGATTTGTTTAACACATAACGTGCAATTGACTGAAGATTTGGCCGAGAAATTAACACCGGAGAAAGATCAGTTAGAGGAAGAGGACCGGATTAATGTCTTGCAGACGTTGGCTGAAAGTTTAATGTTGCAGGGGAATTATCATTTGGCGACGAAGAAATTCACACAAGCTGGGGATAAGGTTGTTAAAAAAATGTGTTTTTTTGGTGTTAAACTTGAGATTTTTTTAGATTCGGGCAATGAAAGCTTTATTGAAAAGTGGTGATACGGATAAGATAATTTTTTTCGCAGGTGTGTCACGCCAAAGAGAGATTTATATAATGGCAGCGAATTATTTACAATCATTGGATTGGCAAAACAATCCCGAGATATTACGAAACATAATTACGTTTTATTCGAAAGGGAAGGCTTTAGATCTTTTGGCGAATTTTTACGTAGCTTGTGCACAAGTTGAAATTGACGAATTTAAAAACTACGAAAAGGCTTACGGGGCGTTGACTGAAGCGTCGCGTTGCTTGACTAAAATAACTAATCCTAGGGATTCAAGCCAGCATCAAAGAGCGACCGAAATTGTCCAACAAAGACTCACTATGATAAAGAGGTTTGTTGATATTCGAAGATTGTTTGATCGGGGGGATTACCAAGCCGGTAAACATTAAATCAAACAGTTTTAATTCAGTTGTTGTGGTTTTTATTGTAGGGATTGCACAGTGTCGTCAGTTATTAATGACTGGGGGCAAGGAATTAGAAGAGTCGGTTCGTAGAGGCGACATTTGCGCCTTAATGATCCAAGAGTATATCAAAAACGGGAACTTCACCGAAGCTAAACAATTATTAGGGGAATTAAAGCAGTTGTTATTCAGTAGTGGCAACACTCCCATTACGTATTATTTGAGCAAGGAAACAATCGAAGCATTGGCTCAGGGTTTGGGTGTTCCAATTTCAACCTTAATTCCGGCAAAAATGAAACTCGACGATGATGAAAACGATGAATTTGTCGAAGAAGCAATTGAAGATTAATATTTAAGTCTTAAACATTTACTCAATTCCGTCCGTTTGTGTGATTTTGAATAAAATTGTTCAAGTTTGGCGTTTCTTTGTTCTCCGGATTTGAATTTGGCGCTTTGAAATACCGACCGAGTGTAAGTGGGCGGTGCTTAATTGTTGACAGTGGGGGTTTATAATTTAAAATTGTGGATTAAAATTAAGGTAAAGGGGGGCGTCTGTGACCCATTCACCTGTCTTAGGGTGAAATTTGCGGAAATTTGGGGTTGTCTTCACAAAATCTTACCATTATTGCGATAAATATCCTTTGTTTATGTTATGACGCATCGGTTTGGATTCACTCTCGGCCATGTTGATTCTCTCTGTTTATTGTTTGAGGCGCCCCGCGACCGTTTCTCTCTTGAACGAAAATTTTTCGTGATTTAGGCCGAAATGTGATTGATAAGGGCGATAAGAACAATGCGTAGGGTCTTGCGGCGACTTTGTGCTAAATCTCGTTGGTTCTTTGCTCGATTCCTGGTGTAAAATTGTGAAAATCACTTCTCGGTTTTGTAATGGCTACCTCTCGCGTCCCCCCGTTCTGGTGTAGACAATGACAGTGAAAATTTTCACGTGATATTTTCGAAAATCGCCTCTGCTTTTCGATTGTTGAATGGAAAGTGACATTTCGGTGGCGGTGAGACACTCCAGAGATGAATACCAATGATCCCAATGCCCTCGCGGGGGCTCACGGGGCTGAAGCCTCAGAGGTAAGGCTTTGTTTCATCTTGTCACAGCAGGATGGATTGTTTATGTGCCGGACGATTACGCTCTTTATGTAATGTTTTTATTGCCGCTAATGGAATTTATTTTTATTCAATTTACGCTTTTTTAGTAATCCTGGAAACGCAGAATTGTAAGATTTTTGTTGCTTGTTTATTACATTGGTGTTTTTATTTATTTTTATCAATCTTTCCATAATTAGGTATTATTACATAAACAAATAAAAATTAAGTAGGCTAGTATTTCTATTATTAAAAACATCAAACTATCGAACATGTCACTTGATAGTCATTTTTGCATGGCTGTTGCGATGTTCTTGTTTACATTCGAACCCCAATAATTTTGTTAATTAAATTAAGGATCATTAGAAATTTCATTTAGTTTGAATACACGACATTCTGTAATAATAATTTTCATATTTTGTTTTTTTTCTGGAACAAAATACAAAATCTTTGTCCAAAAACGGCTACATTATCACTAAGACTGGTTATATGGTTAATGTAATTATCCCACAATTTAATTTCCGAACCCTCGAGCTATTCTAAGGCCGAATTCAAATTCTGGATTAGTTCAACAATGGACATCTAATCAAATAGAAAGCACGTTTACTACATTCCCGATGCATGAGTTTAAAAAAGTGACTGCATGAAGAATGAATTGTCTAAAATTAGCTAGTTGGATGACATGGCTTTAATTGAAGTTTAAATTACATAATGTTTTCGTGTACTTTTTGGTGGATAATAATCGGAACATAAACAATTATAAAAATCTATGGGTTTAAACAAAATTTTTAAAAATTTAAAAGAAATTTATATATAATTTGACTTTGTTTTCATTTTATGCCAAACTCTAGTAGGCTATATGGCCACGTGACTGTTAAATGTTGACGGGAGGAATGTGTATACATGTATTTAAAATGTTTTTGTTTTCCAAATTTTAATTAAATTAATTTTATTGTAAACTGTAGTATTACCGTCTTCTGAAAAGTATTTTAGAGCTGGCCTTGGTAAATGTCAAGGACAAGGAAAGGAGTGGCAAGAGTCGGTAAAGCGGTGTAGCATTAGTGCTTCTCTTTGTATTGTTATTACTTTTGAAAAGCCACTTAATTAAATTGTATTTATTAATTTAAATAAAACACTTTGAGATACATACTGAGTGCTCAAAAAGTGGTACACCAACTCAGTGAATAGTGGTAGAGAAATGTTTACATATACAGGGTGTTCCGTTTTTATTGTTACAAATTTAAGCATGTGATAGGATATTCAATTTTAAGATAAAAGTTTCCTATAAACATGTATCGAAAAGTACTAAATAAGGGAGCTACATCCCCTGAAAGGGGTGCATCTTTTAATGGATTTCTTCCAATATTTCAGAAACCATTTTCAAAATTTGGTACAACTGATAACCTTTATACAACCAAACGAATTCAAAGATAAAATGTCGAAATTTTTACTCAGGGACGTCCTAAACTGGGGAGGTATAGGGTAAAAGTACCCTAACTATTTTTGGCTGTTGGTTCGTGGCACTTGCAGCCACAAAATTCTAAATTTCATAGTTTTCTACAAAAAGAGGTCTCTTGCGTTTTTTCGATTCAACTTGCCGTTTTTAAGTAAAATCAGTTTACAATTTGTCTTACAGACCATAAAAAGGATAAAAATTAAAAATTAAATTTGTTTCACCGTTTAAGACACCCGCGATTAAAAATATTCACAACTGATCTTTGAATTCGTTCAGGTGTTATCAGCTGTACCAACTTTTGTAATTTTATCTATTCTGCAATAGTGGAAAACCCCATTAAAAAACGCATGTCTTTCAAGGGGTGTAGCTCGCTTACGTAACATTTTTTAATACATGTCCATAAGACAATTTTGTCTTAAAATTGAATATTCTATCACCTGTTTAAATTTATAACAATAAAAATGGAACATCCTGTACAAATAAAAATATGTATTGAAAAAATATATTATACATTTAAGATATTGGTAAAAACGAATTATGAAAAGTATGTGACATCGTCGTCCAATGGCATTGCAATTTGATTAACAGTCTAAATTAATTATTCCTGAAACCTTAGTAGCAGTTTCCTAGGGAATAAACATCGTCACGATGACGACAGCTAATATACAGTGTTGTCATATCTGCAAACGGTAATATTTTGATGAATTTTTGTTTTTTAAAAATTCAAACCCAAAGACAAATTAGATGCAAAAACAAAATAATAAAGAACTGAACAACTTAACAAAGAAAGTTTGTAGGATTGACTTTTGCAACTTTTTTTTTACTTTCTGACAAATTGCAATTTTTGCTCGTAGCAGATTTTGCAGAATTGACGATGATATAATTGCGGCCACGAAATTTTGGAGTTGTCATTCGACTAACATAAAAATATAAAACGGGCCTTATGTAACTAAGCACACTTACGGTTTTTGTAATTTTTATCCTGACAGCTAGAGAAAAAATGACAACAAACTAAAATAATTTATTGAACTTATATAAAGCACGTATTGCTGACATTTTTGTATTAGAAAATCGACGCCAAAAATAAATTTCAACAAAAACTTTTTTTAGTTTCAAACATCAATCATAATGACAATAAAGTATGACTTACATTGACATTTTTTGAACTAACATAAATTTGATGTCTAACGTTTCGTGTCCGCAATTATACGCTTCTCTGCGTTGAAGCGCCACTTTATGAGCGTTTGTACAGCATGTCCCCAGTTTTATGGCCGGCCCAAAAATAAATATTTCTAATTGATTAAAAAAAAAATTGTTAATGCAAACGATAGATGATTACATAGACTTCAATTTAGTACTTTAATATTATTTAAAATTTTTAGCGCATGTCTGTGAGACCCTAAAAACCAAATTTAGATTTTTTTAAACTAATTGGAATCTTTTCTACATGATAAAATTCCTTGATTTTTTCTAATGGTAACTGTGAAAATTGAATAATGTAAAAGTTGATAGATTTTGAATAATTAACATTAACATTTTAATATTGAAAATTGGAAATTTTGGTAATTTATGGCCAAGTTTGGGATGATGTGCTGCTAATGCATTGACAATAGATCACCAATTACCACAAATCCAATCATAAATTATTTGAACTTTTAGATTTCCAATATTAAAATGTCAATTACTCAAAACCTATCAACTTTTGCATTATTCTATTTTCACAATTATTACTAGAAAAAATCAAGGAATTTTTTCATGTAGAAATTATTTCAATTAAGTGATTTTTTTTAATCCAAATTTGGTTTTTGTGATTTCACTGCCATACGTTAAAATTTTTTAATAATATCAAGATCACTAAATTGAAGTCTATATAATCCTCTATCGTTTGCACTAACAATTTTTTTTAATCAATTAGAAATATTTATTTTTAGGCCGGCCCTAATACATGGGACACGCTGTATGTATATGGAATTTTTATTTTTTCTTAAATATTCAATGGTTTATTAACAAAATTGAACTAATTGCCCTAATTTCACATAAATAAATTATTTCTTGTTTCCTTATTTGTTGAGCGGCGGATTATTCTGTTTTGTGTGCTAAATTAATTAATTAGATGTAATTACAAATTGTGGCAACTCATTGTTATCGTGGACATCAATACGACTAAATATACGGAATGCATAAACAACATACGTATTATAATTGCTGTTTGTTTCATGAATTTATGGGTCATTACTTTAAAGACAATAAACTGACTTGTATGTATCTAGAATTTATTTTTTTTATCAATAGATTGATAAGTTGATAACAAATAATATAATACAAGTTTATTACATAATATACTTGGACTTATTAAGAAGAAATCATTTGTCTCAAATTTAGTTACCTAAATAAATCACGCTCGTGTCAAAGTAAATCGTTTTGGCAGCACGCGACCAAAATAATTAGAATAAAAACCGTAACGGCGCAATCACCTGTTACATTTATTAATCTCGATGATCTATCACCTCGATCCTCATCAAAACCCGTGACATTTCAAGTTAAACCCGTCAGTAAGTTTGCCGCATGTCTCAAAACTCGAGGGTGCATGTTATTACCACGTCGCAACCGATCAAAACTGACCACCCGAATTAAATTCCAGGCCACCACCCAACGTCCACCACCGACTACTTCAATTCCGACCGATCTTCGTGTGAATACCACAGCCCTGAACGCCGTCGCCCTTTCCAGCGTGGCTAAATACTGGGTGTTAACGAATCTCCTCCCGGGACCCATACCCCAAGTGAGCGTCTATGGGTTACCGGGATCGGGACGTAGTGATAACCAAGGGAAGATAAGCCAGGAGGCTATGTTGGGGCAACATGCGGCGGGATTGTTACCGGCTGATCCGCTACTCTTACAACAACATTCACAAATTCCGGTTAGTATTTCGACATCGCAAGGAGTTACGAGTTTGTCGATACCGACGGGGAGTATGCATTTGGAGGCCAACCATCAGGGGCATCAAGGCATGGGAGGGCATCAGCAGAACGATCCCATGAATCAGAATCAGATGAATCGAGATGTGAGTAAAAAAAAATGCAAGAAAAAAAGTTTAGTGTTTAATGATTCGCAGATGACCCACCAACAGCAGCAACAAACTCATACCAACCAACAAAATATGGTTCAAGTCCAGGTTCAAGATAATTTAGTTTCGGTGATTGAAGATAGCAAAGAACAAAAAGATATAATTGCTGCTCAATTAGCCCATGCTCAGATTCAATTGAACGATAATCAACACTTGAATCAACAAGCGTTAACCGTTCAACAATTGCAACATCTTCAAGTGCAACAGGTTCTTGATAATGTCGTAAGTGATAATAAACGTGTGGAAGTTTTTTGTAAATTGTTAAATTCAGGTCCGGATGGAAAATTCAGTTGAAAACACTCAAAATCAAGGAAATTCCGATCAGACTCAACTCTCGGATAACATCCAGATTGTAAAAGACGAGAAAAACTTACAGAATTGTAAGTTATTATCTGGGGCGCAATTCGGGTTGCAGGACCATAAAGGTAATTTGATGGATGTGAGGACTGCTGATGGTAGTATTGTGAAGATTTCGACGAATCTTCAAGAGCAAGATTTAGCAAAAACTTTGGGTGTTGAAATGGTGCAAAATATGTACAAAGTGAACGTTGATGATTTGAACCAACTATTGGCGTATCATGAAGTTTTTGGTAAACTTCAAGGTGAGATTGCAACAACAACTGGTCAAAATATCGTCCAAAATACTAACACGAATGTAAATCTTCAACAAAACACAAACAACATTGCTATAGTAACAAAAGACGAGCAAGAAGCTTCGACTAGTACACTACCGACCGATAACACCGCTACAGTCATTACAGGAAACCACGTCTGTGATTTATGCGGGAAAATGTTCCAATTTCGTTACCAGTTAATCGTCCATAGACGTTACCATACCGAACGTAAACCGTTTACGTGTCAAGTTTGCGGTAAAGCGTTTACCAATTCGCAAGAACTCACCCGTCATGGGAAGTGCCATCTAGGGGGTAGTATGTTCACGTGTGCTACGTGTTTTCACGTGTTTGCGAACGCGGCATCTTTGGAGCGTCACATGAAACGGCATTCGACCGATAAACCATACAACTGTACGATTTGTGGTAAATCTTTCGCGCGGAAAGAACATTTGGATAACCACACGCGGTGTCATACAGGGGAAACACCCTATAGGTGTCAGTATTGTGCGAAAACCTTCACCCGAAAGGAACACATGGTGAACCATGTGCGGAAACATACAGGAGAAACACCGCACCGCTGTGAAATTTGTAAGAAGAGTTTCACGAGAAAGGAACATTTTATGAATCACGTGATGTGGCATACAGGGGAAACCCCTCATCATTGTAACATTTGCGGGAAGAAATACACGAGAAAGGAACATTTGGCCAATCATATGCGCTCTCATACGAATGATACACCGTTCAGATGCGAGATATGTGGCAAATCGTTCACGCGAAAGGAACATTTCACGAATCACATCATGTGGCATACGGGGGAAACCCCCCATCGGTGCGATTTTTGTTCCAAAACTTTTACACGTAAGGAACATTTATTGAATCACGTGCGACAACATACGGGGGAATCACCGCACCGTTGCGGTTTTTGCTCCAAGTCGTTTACTAGAAAAGAACATTTGATTAATCATGTGAGGCAACATACCGGCGAAACGCCGTTCAGGTGCAATTATTGTCCTAAAGCTTTTACCCGAAAAGACCATTTGGTCAATCATGTAAGGCAACATACAGGGGAATCGCCCCATAAGTGTACTTTTTGTACTAAATCGTTCACCCGAAAGGAACATTTGAACAATCATGTGAGACAACATACAGGGGAATCACCTCATAGGTGTCACTTTTGTTCAAAATCTTTCACCCGGAAGGAACATCTTACGAATCATGTAAGGATTCACACAGGGGAATCCCCACACCGATGCGAGTTTTGTCAAAAGACGTTCACTCGAAAGGAACATTTGACTAATCATTTAAGACAACACACGGGGGAAACCCAACACTGTTGTAATGTTTGCTCGAAACCCTTCACCCGAAAGGAACATTTGATCAACCATATGAGGTCTCACACCGGTGAAAGACCGTTCGCGTGCACCGAATGTGGCAAATCTTTTCCTTTAAAGGGCAATTTGTTGTTCCATCAGAGGTCGCATAATAAAGGCGCACTGGCCGATAGGCCTTTTCGTTGCGATTTGTGCGAGAAGGATTTCATGTGTAAAGGACATTTGGTATCGCACCGGAGGTCCCACAGCGGCGAAAGGCCCCATTCGTGTCCCGATTGTGGCAAGACTTTTGTAGAAAAGGGTAATATGTTGCGTCATTTGCGCAAACACACAGTGGAGAATGGCCAAGCTAGCGATCAAGTGGCGACAAATCAGCCTCAAACTTCGAATGCAAATTTGCAAATACCGCAAGTGAGTCAGACGCAAACGGTGTCGAGTAATATCGTGACGCAAATGCCGATGCATCCGCCGAGCAATCATCCGGTGGTTGTGCCTACCGCCAACGGTAATGTCTTGGCTAGTTATTAGTGTGATATTGTGAGGTTAGGTAGTTCCTTGTATTGCCATATCCTTGAAGCAGTATTCCCTCCTCGAGTAGGTTAAGAGAATGACAAGTGACACACTTGCGATGATATTCTAAAGTATGCCATGACGGTTTGGGGAATCCCAGTGTACACCCTGTATATTTAGCGATTTATGTTGTAAATAGATTTTAACATGACTAACGAGTATATCGACGAGGCCAGTTGAATTTTTGTACTTATTTTCTTCTTAAGCAGCTAAATTGTGGAATTTTTATCTATAGTATCTTATGTGATAAATAATTTTTATGCGGGCCTATTGTGTGTATTCACGACCAATTTTTAGGGTTAGTGCGTCACTTGATTTTTACAAGTTTGATATTAATTTTTTTGGTGCTATAATAATGACGGACTGATTGATGTGTTTAAAACACTTTTTGATTTTTGCACAGATCTGATTTTTTACCGTTCAAGTGACGAGTTTTATGAAGCTTGCTTGTACATAAATATAGGAGAATTATGCTAAAAATGATGTAAATTTGTTATTAGATAATGTAACAATTATTTGTTAATTGTTACTGGATGTTTTTTGACTTAGTTACATTGTAGAAAAATTGTTATAATTACAAATGCTTTTTTGTACATAACTATTATGTAAAATAACCCGAAAAGTATTTGTAGTTGTAAATCTTCGAGAGTAATTATAAATTTATAGAAACTATATATTATTGTATACATATATACACTTTAGTTAATATTTTTTAGATTATTTTGTAATACAACCAAAATGTATGTTTCTTTTTTAATAAAAATAGTTGTATTGGAGAGTTTGATTTTTCTGTTTCGTTCGGCGGGCTTATTACCTGAGGGAAATCAGCCAAACGTGGACCGCATAGTACAAAGAGCGCTTTTATCTTACAAACAGTGCATTTTTACAATCATGAACTGTGGGCGAGGAAATATTGCCCGAAATTTATCTCAAAATTTTGGCACGATATTTATAAAGTCACCACACTAAACGCATCATTAATCTTGGAAAAAATGAACGAAAATGAGGATTTATAGGGCCACGAAACGGCGAAGATTAGTGGTCGAAAGGGTGGAAAGTGATATATTACCTAAGACGCATTAAAAATAACTGCAACACTTTCCATCGGAAAATAATAAACGGCGAGAATGAGGCGTTTATCGCTGCACTTTACAACGTCAATCCTATTTTCGGCGGGTTTTATTGAAAACACGATTGTTTAAATTACTGCATTGAAAAGTGTGGCAGTTTGCATTTTTTATGAACACTAAAAGTTTTAAAATTGCACTTTTATAGGTTTTGCGTGGAACAAGTGGATTAAATCCATAAACTCTTCAATATTAAACGTCACGCCGCGGTGGTTAAATTTTATTAAATTAAATTAAAAAAATTACAAGCGATAAAGTAATTTTATTACATATTTTTAAGTTTCCTTATGTTGCGTTACAGTGACACTTTTAAAGCAACCGTTTGAGTGACTTAATAAGCTAGGGCAGTTTAGCGCTTCTATATTGGCAATAAAGTGTCATTATAAAGATCAGAAATCTCCTTATATCCTTCAAAAAGTTCATTAAATTGTTTTTAATAAAAAGAAGCAATACAGAGAAGAACAGAACGTTTATTCATTCTTCATAAATTTGGAAATTTAATTGTAAAAAAAGAATAAGACACATTTTTTTCTTATGTAAAGTTATAAGTTGGCAGCAACGAATTATGATGATATCAGATTGTGTCAAATGACGGCCGCCCTTCCCAAATGAATGATAATTCTTTGATAATTGACAATAAAAATGTGTCGAGTGAATTTGACACTTTATGTTACCAACTTAATTTCAAAGTCATTTAGTGTAACTAAGTTAACCGTTTTTGTGTCAAAAATTAGTTATAACATTTTTTTTTCTTTAAAACTAGGGTTTATCAAAATTTTCTAGGATTGTTTATGCAACCTCAGCTACACCGGCGTAAGGTGCGTTGCGTTTTGAAATTTGATCGGTCCATTTCCTAATTTCAAAAATTCATTTTACGAAATAACTTGGCCCGCATCCAACCTTTGATTATTTTTCCACCAATCTTGTAACCAACCACACCGTTCCCATAATTCATCTTTAACAACCCCACACTCGTCCTTCCTTATCCCACTTTGCAAAATTCAAATCGACGTTTGATCCATCAGCCGCCTCTCTCAATTTCCTCTCATCTTTGGCATTTTTCTCCCGATCAATATCCGAATTTTTGCATTTTCTCCCGGAATGCATGCCTGTGCCGTTCGTAGCATTTCGTACAACAGAACTCCAGAAACAGAAGAGGGTAGCGGAATTCTCTCATGCCACTTGTTGAATGATGAACATGACCCGAACAATGTAACAAAACTGGCTTCTTGCTACCAGGAGCGCAGCACTTCGAACGAGTCGGCCACACCAAATTACAATCAAAGTTAAATCCGCGATAACGTGTCCTAATCCCGGTCTTCGTGTCACGTTTATTAGAAAACTTTGCGGGGGAATTACTCGATTTGGCGTCGCGACGCATCACTTCCCCAATCCATCAGCGATAAAACCACAATTTTTTGACTATTTTTCGCTCTGTATTTTCGTACTTTTTGTTTTAAAAGTGAAGAATAAATGAAAATAGATTATTTAAACCTGTGTTTGAGACACTCGGCGGAGGCGGAGCGTCGTAGCAGGCGCTCAGCGGCAACTCCTGAAGTACCGCAAATGCAAACAAACTTCAGTCATGTGCTGAAAGTGGCGAGGTGTGGGTGTGCGCTCTCTGACTGAAAGCACGCGAATAAATAAACAAAAACGACACACGTGACGAGGTGCGAGAATTTATGAAAATGCAACGATTTCAGGTAATTTCCCCGTGGCCTTTGATCCCACTGATTGTATATCAGGCTTTATGTTGTGATTGAACTTTGTTTAGACCCCTATTTACATAAGTGAATTTGGGATAATAGACTTGAGGGCCTCGAGGCGGGCCTACGAAGGGGCTGACCATTGATTATCCTTGATGTTATTATATCACTTCCTGTTGCTGGGTTTTGAATGTTTTGCATTATTCAAAGATAATTGGAGCAATCTGGGGGTTATTGTCCAAGGGATGCGTTTTTGCGTCGTCTTCAATCACTTATTTATTAAAAAAAAAACATTTTCTTTGACCTTGATGAGTTCGAGTAAATAATACAATTATCAGTGACACTGATACGAGCTACTTTTGCTTGTCCCACACTTGTAGTATCGTCTAATAATATTTTTTAATTATTAATTTACATCTGCTTTTACTCAGATTATTCTCTATTTAAAATTTAATCTCTGGACTGATTTATATGTTCGGTTCTAATTACAAATTAATTAGATAAGAAAAAACTTGTAATTAAAAGGACCGTAAAACATCAGACTTTAGTTTCTCATCGTGTAATAGAGAAACGTTAAAAATGTATGTAAAACTTCGTCGTAAAATTAGACAAAACATTTTTTTAAACATTTTCTTTATTAACTGCACGAATTTACAATAAATATTCCTTATCATGTTTTTTTTTCAAATAATTAGCCATGCTTGTAATATTTATTAGCGTGCATTAGTGTTGTGCTAATTTTCGCAAGGACAAGAATTTTCGACGTAATTATCGTTTAATTGTAATTAATGTGTACGAATTACAACAGAAATTAGATAATCGGCTTTTGTTTCTGTGGTTTAGAACTTCCTGGAAATTATACTATCTACATCATTTTTATACTCAAAAGAAACAATTTCGGGCTTTAATGAAAACATTTTCTTACGGAAATTAATGTCGGGATAATCGTAGTTATGATAAGCTAAAGTTTCCTGTTTTTATGCTCTGCTTGTTGGGAATAGGTATGTCCATAAGCCTACTTTTAGATCGGTAATGGATTATTGTTGGTGTTATAAAATTTGATTGTATTTTGTTACACACGTGAAATGAGGTGGAACCTAATTTTCGGGATTGCCAAGAGGGTGAATAAGTTTAGAAACATAAATAGAGGGATAAAATTTTGGTTGGGTGGTCTCTTAGGGCTATCAGAAAGACGAAAAGTCAACAGTTTACTGCGAATTAGGCTCAGTTTTAATGAGTTAATCTGGTTTGTCTATAATAAAAAAAACTTTCCTGAACTGATAATGCAGAGAAAGTGATCAAATTTATCAATCAAGGTGATCATGTGCTACTGGTAGTAGTTACTGGTGCCGGTACCATTCAAAGATCAATGGATTTTTTAATTAATTTTAATTAATTAAGAGTTGAAGGTTTGCGATTTCATTTTTCAAATAGAAATGAAAATTATGAGTTTATTTCTTTTGGTATATTTTTTTTTTTGAATGAATTCGGTGTCCCACGACTCCATAAGGGCAATTAATCCCGTGCTGTCTTCTAGCCGAGTGCGCGACCTGATTTACAACCCATTCAGTGAAACATGTCTAACATCGTAATTATAAACATTAATGAAGCTATAATTCAAACAGGGTGATGTGTGTGCCACTGTATACATTCCGAATTTTGTTCATGAAGTAAATGTCGTGACATTGATGGAGTTTCGTCGATTTGATTTATATCCAAACTCCGACTTTGAATAAGCAAACATACGTGATTTACATTAGTTTCAATGGAAGGTAATTTTTTTCGAAATCGATTAATGCATGCACGATGCGTTTTATATCGTGCCACAAATTGTGGTAATAACGTCAAAGTCTGCTAATTAAATAATGGCCAACGGTCGCCGATCTTTGATCTTGAAAAAATTGCACTCTGTTCAAAGTGAAAATAGATTACATGAATTTGTGAGTTTATTATTGCCAAGACAATCATTCCAATTATCAAGACATTGTCTGAATTTGATAGTGAAAGTGACAAAATTCGTGCAATTAAAATAATTAAGCCACAACTTATGTAACCAAACAAAACAAACAGCTTTTAAATTCCATTTTGGTGCCCTAATGACGCGTGTCCACGCAATGTCATCCAAGTCATTTGTTTAGGTGTGTTCAACTCGCTTTTTTGAACATCTTGCGACAGGAAATTTACTTCTTTGCTTCAACATGCGAACTAGTGATTTAAATTAAGAGGGTGCGATGATTTATAGCGAGAATTAACTTCGAGTGTCGTCGAAACGAGATTTTTTAACTGTTTTTAGTTAATTACTAAGGTAAGTGCGGGTAATAAGGCCCACTAGCGATTCTTGGATATTTCACAATTTATTTGATGAAAATATTTAAGATTATGTAATGTTAAATACAAATGAAATAAATAAAAAGGAAAATTCAAATATTTTTAAAAACCTTTTAATGTGCTTTATTCCGTGAACTGTAGATAAAAAGAAATAATCCAATTAAAAACAAGTGAATTAAAAAAATTAGAGCCGCTACGAAAAAGTCAGGTATTTTTGCAATGAGCACTTTAAAATATTCAAAATTGTGTTTTGTTGGGCTGCGATTATGCAGTATTTGCATTGAATTTCAGGTATGCGGTTCAAGTTTGACGAATTTTAATTTTTTCAGGTATTTTATCTTTGAGTAGAATTCACAGCAAAGCGTGATAATCGCATTGTTATTCAGATTTTTTGTTTTCATTTTTGTAATTGGATACCTGCCTATTGTTAAAAATAATGTATGGTAATTTTCCATGATTTTGTTAAACTTTTTGGCATCACTTTCGTACACAAACGTCATTTTATCGAGGTATTTAGCAATCTGCGTGCATTTAACCGCGCCACATGCATGCAATTGGCACGAAAAGTCCCAATTTTTCATGTAAACACAATAAAAATCCAGTTGAGTGAAAGAGGGTATTTTTCAGGTCGCTGCAACAATCTAGAAAGTGTCATCGAATTGTAAGTTTGCGTTTTATGTGTGTGTTAACCCGCATGAGATTGAGTTTTTAACGAATTTTAATTATGGTTTGACATGAGTGAACGAGATTGTGGATAGGAAATGCTCCTCTTGTATAATAGACTGCTGCAAGATATAAGATAGCGTCGAGTAATGTTCAAAGGAAGTCGACTGATAATCACTCGGTTAAGAAAAATTCAGGCTATGATAGATCGGACGAAACGGAAACGACATTTTAAGGTAGATACTGCGTTTCCGGTCAAAATCCACAAGACCTGACGTGCAACAGGTCTAAATTTATCCATTGTTGATGGCGATTTTTTCCTGGTTGGTGGTACTGTTAGGCACCAGTGATTTGAAATCGTCCGAATTCACGCAGGACGAATTTTTATATTTCGCCAGATGTTCGGGTTTCACAGAGTTCCTGCTGAAACTCGATTTTCTCGCATCGATTTTCCTGCTGACTTAATTCCATTGTATATTTTTATGGAGGTCCGCAGGAATTGCGCTTACGATACAAAAAATGATGCTTCTTTGGGCCTAGAGTCCAACCGATTGGATTTTTATAATGAGATTTCGTGTAGTTTTTATGAAGCAAACAAGATATCATTATTTTTATTGTGGTATTTGGCTCGACTGTTTTATATTTAGAGTTTTGTCTGTGCTTATCATTTTAGTTCATGACCCAGAAGAAACAAACTTTGATTAACGTTATTGCATTATTTTGTAAAAATGTGTTAGTTTAAATAAAGAAAAAGTAAATATGGTTGAAATATAGCGTTTTTTTTTTCAAATGAACCTAGTAAAATTTATTATTGAGTACACACGGCTTGTGGGATTTAAAAAATAATCTTTTACTCTAATTAGACAAAAATACGGTTACAAACTTTTGGGGTAGAAGAAACAGAATTAAAAAAAAGTTAATGATGAAAATACAGGTGTTTTGTTTTTATTGTTACAAATTTAAACAGGTGTTAGAATATTACTAGAATATACAAGGTGTGTCAGAACTCGCGCCCCTAAGAAAAATTTCAAGTAAGATAAGATACCAGAAACACGGATAAAATGTTTTAAAAATTTTCTGTCAAAAAATTTAGACATTTATTTTTTGACATTTGACGGTTTTTATGTCTATTTGATGATACTGATGATCTTGTATATGTTTCTGGTATCTTATCTTGCTTGAAATTTTTCGTTGGGGCGCGAGTTCTGACACAAACCTGTATATTCTATCAATATTCTATCACCTGTAACAATAAAAACAGAACATTCTGTATAAGCACTTAAAAGTAAAGATTTGTGTAAAGGAAAATGTGTTGAAACAATTCAGCTAAAAAAATTAAACAAGTAGTTAAAAAAACAAAGAAAATGTAGTGAAACAAGTAAAAAATTAAAAAAAAAGTACTCTTAAAAATTTTTAC